>NC_080789.1:46235170-46575670 GCF_028018385.1 Neofelis nebulosa | reverse complement strand
AGTAGTCAAACCGCAGTAGGAGAAGGACTAGAGAGCAAGGTCAGCAAGTTAGAGTTTGTTTCTCTGGGAAAGAAAAAGTTGGAGCAAATCCAAGAGACACTTCAGCAACCACACCTACAGCACACAGTCGTCATTCTATATAGGTCTCATGGTTGAGGGAAAAGGGCAGGCAGATAAAGAAAATTACACTGATCCTACGATGAAGGGGAAGAAAGCTGTACCCTCCTTTCCTTCTTGGTTCTTCATCTGGTCTAATAATTAAATTGACACAATACGGATTAACAGGAGAAAAATAACTTCAGTATTGTATGCACTGAAGCCCCAAAGATAAATGACTCAGAGAAGTGGCCAAGCAGGCAGCTTTTACATCTTTTAGACAAAGAAACAATTATTTCTGAAGATTTGACAAAACAAAGGAATATGGGCGTGGGGTAGCAAATTAAGGAAGAAGTGACAAAGTTTGTGTATACAGCCTTCTCAGCCTCCAATTCCTTATCTCTGGTGATAAGGATGCCTTCTACCCTCTTTGTATAGGAATGCTACCCTCACATGGGAGCCTTACTTCCTACTTCAGGGGAATATGGAGGTCAGAGTGTCTTTCCTGCACTGGCTGTTTCCTAAATAACTTTAATTCAAAATAATCAATATGCCAAAGTGGTATATTTTGGGGTGGTGTATTTTGCTCCCCTCAATATTCTCCAAAAATAAGAAAAAGTAACCATTGGCTCTAAATATTGCTGCGTGCATCCAAGATACAATAGGATCAGGGAGGTCAGAGCTGCTAACTGCATGGAAAGAGGCCAGGAAAGGCCTTGCCACAGAGTGCCTAAGCCCATCATTGAAGGAATAGGAATTCATTAGGCAGACAAGAAAGACTTTTCTGACAGGAGGCCGTAAGAAAGTATGTTCTGTTTTAGGAACCTAAGTCAGAAGATGGGATGTGGCAGAGCATAAAAGAATTTCATGTTAGTTCTGTTTGGTTAGCAGTTCTCTTCAGTCAGGAGAAACAGAATTTTGCCAACTTATGCCAAAGAAAATAGGGAAAAGGAGAAGACAATTAATTAAAAGAATGTGGATAACATACAGAAGCAAAGGAAACATTAAATAAGCATGTCTTTGAAAGAATCCAAGACAGCCGAAGGGATCCAGGTAATGGTTGCGAAGGACAATCTTCCTAGAGTGCCTTAATCTATAATACATGTCAGCAACAGCTTGAAACAAACCACTTCCAACTACTTTCAATCTTTCCTTCTCTTTATTGAAAATTTCCAGGAGAAAATTGGCCTATCTTGGCCGGGAGAGCAGAGAGCTTCTTGAACAGCAGTCCTACAAAGCCTACAGGCACTGGAATCTGACTGGATCTGCAAACTAATAGTTGTATGGCTCCCAGGAGAACCGAGGGTAGATATTCCTCAGGCAAAAAGAGACCCATGAGAGGCCTGCGTGCTCTGTCAAGGAGTTTGGACTTTATCCTACAGGCAGAGGGAAGCCACTGGGAGATGTAAGGATGGAGGTGACCCATGCTTATGTTCTCTTTGGGAACACAAGACACTGTGGAACTGTAACAAATAAGATCATGTGGTTTTGTGTGTAGGTTACCTGTAACAAATAAGGTCATGTGGTTTTGTGTGTAGGTTACCATATATAAATACAAATCCTCATGACATTTATTGGCAGACACTATCTCAGGATGTTAGAAAGAGGAGTAAATTTAGAAATCATTGAATGAATCCAATTTCATTCTACAGGTAACTATACAGAGACTCAGCATCTGTGCCTTTCCTTGGGTCACAAGTCTACTTATCAGCATTCAGGATTTGGGACTAATTTTCTTCAATCATCAATGCCATCCCATCAAGCTGTTATGGAAAAAAAAACCCATTTAAAAATATCATTCTTCATGAAAGTATTGTGCTCTAATACAGATTCTGTGGTGCGTTTCATTATGTCTTTATAATATATAATATAGGGCTTTTCCCTCACCATTATTAGAATACTTAAGAAATAATGGTGCCTTCCACTATCTTTCACTGTTTTATTTATTTAGCCAGGAGCTAGTAAGTATCAGGCACTGTACTGACTGAAGGCACAGAGACAGTAGTAATGACATTGCTAATAATGACATGAAGGATAATAATGGCCATTATTTACATAACACTTACTTGGTGCCAGACAATATTCTCAGTGCTCTTCATATAGTAATTCATTTAATCATCATAAAAACTGGTAGGCTGGAATGGGGAGTAATTATTTATGGGTTCAGGATTTCTTTTTGGGACGATAAAGATGTTCTAAAACTAAATTGTGGGCATGGTTTCACCAACTGTAAATATGCTAGAAAACACTGACTTGTACATTAAATGGGTGAATTTTATGATATATGAATTATATTTCAATAAGGCTGTTAAAAAACAGTAAAATCCAAGACATAGATCATGCAGATAGTAATTTGAGGCACACAGAGGTTATATCATTTATCGAAGGCCACAAAGCTACTAAGTGACAGGGCTGCGATTTCCCATACAGGCTGGGATTTGACTACCCATACAGGTAGTCAAAGAGGCAGAGTCCGTACACTAAATAATATACAGTCCTTGACCTGGAAGAACTCACAATCTGGGGCATCTTTAGAAACATGAGGCATAAACATCTTGCCCTTGTATCTAAATTATGCAGATCCATTAAACACACACTCAGAAAAAAAGGAGAAGTACACAAAGGAAAGCCAATAGCTGACAGAATGCCAAATATCTGTCGATGCATCGTGTCTAAAGCCTGATTCTGCTCCTGATGAGGCTGATGGAATCAGGAAAAAGTATCAAAAAATAAGCTACATTGGAAAAGAGGATGAAGAAGGAGGTTTCTCACTGTCCATTAACATAACAAGCTAACAAAGCATAAGAGACTGTTAAAAACTGAGAACAAACTGAGGGCTGATGGGGGGTGGGAGGGAGAGCAGGGTGGGTGATGGGTATTGAGGAGGGCACCTTTTGGGATGAGCACTGGGTGTTGTATGGAAACCAATTTGACAGTAAATTTCATATATTAAAAAATAAAAAAAATAAAAATAAAAAACAAAACATAACATAACAAGCTAAAGCTTCCCTGTGTGTGTGTGTGCCTGTGCATGCGTAGGCATTTGACCACTCGGGTGTGTGTGTGTGTGTGTGTGTGTGTGTGTGTGTCTGCCGGAAAATTCCCCTCCCAAAAGGCATGCCGGTTCTCCATCATATACCCGGAACCTGGTGGGGCACATGGGAGATAAATGGATGATGATGAATGAATGACTCTCAGCTAGTTAAAGAATAGCTTAAACTGATCTCCAACTTCCTGGACTTTAGAGTGGCTCCAATCTAGACCATAAGTAAGGGAAAAGATCTGCACTGGAGGCGGGCAGGCATTAAATGACTATTAGTCACTTGGTGAGTGCGTGGCTTAATGAGGTCACAGCTCCAAGCCTTTATAGGTCTGGTTCTCACAGAAAATCCTTTTGAAGAACAAACTATCATTGTGTTGAAAATGTATTTAACCGGTTATGAAAAGGACCGGGTAAGAGAAAATGGGTGGTTGAGCTCAAAATCTATTCTACTGCAAAAACAAAAAAACAACAAAACTCAGTACATTCCTAGCAACAGTGATCTAAGAGCAAAGCATTTTCCTCAGTGTACACTGAACCTGTCAATACAACCAAGATGCAGCAAGCAGGAATAGAAGATACCTAAACCAGAGTGCAGTGCCGACATTTCAGTTCCACAAATGGGCAGACGTTGCTCAAAATTTTTCTCAAGAGCATTAATGCTCAAGGACTCTGCTAACTGCTGGATAAATAAGTCATGACCTCTTGTGCTGAAGGAATTCACAGAACAGGTGTTTCTACCTCCTCCAAATTTTTAGAATTTCTGTGTTATCACTTAGTTGAATATTCTTCACATTGGGTAACAAATTATGAATGTGACATTCCCCAGACCCCAAACAGGATTCTTCTCATCTATGAAAAACCAAAAGAGCTATGTGAAAACTACTAAGGTCAATTTTCTTACTCGAGTTCAAACAAACAAAAAAATACTAGTTATCATTTAAATGACAGAGCAAATAAATTTTAAATAAGGTAATAAATACCAAATAATTCATATTTAGTAGCTTTTTAACATTTAAAGAAAAAAGATATACTTTCTTCTCAGATCTAATTCCTCCATCTGCCACAAACTTTATTTATTTACTTTTTTAAGTTTATTTATTTTGGGAGACAGCGTGCAGAGGAGGGGCAGAGAGACAGAAGGAGAAAGAGAATCCCAGGCAAGCTCCATGCTGTCAGCGCAAAGCCTGATGCGGGGCTGGAACACAGGAACCGTAAGATCAGGACCTGAGCCGAAACCAAGAGTCAGACGCTCAACCGACTGAGCCACCCAGGCACCCCCATCTGCCACAAACTTTAGACATTCTTCTGTTGGCTTGCTTATTGTATGTACCACAGGCTGGGGAACCAAGTGGTTAAGAGCTAGAATGTTCATACAGTGTATTATCCAAATCACAGCACTTCTGCGAGTGAATAAAATCACAATAATTACATTGGGGCAACAGAAGTAACCTGGGACCATCCCAGGCCAACTGAGACATATTGTCACCCTATTAAAAGCTTCTGATCTGATGTCAGAATTTGATGCTGGGCAGGGAGAAACAATTGAAAGCTTTTGAATAGTGTTGTTAAATGACCATAACTTCAGGAAGTTTAGTCCAGAAGTGAGTTTTGGCTGGAACAGACCGGAAAGAGACTGAGGATAGGAAAGCCCATGAAAACGTTCTTAGGGCGCTAGGAAAGAAACAATAAGAGGCCCAGCGAGGATGGTGTCAATGAAAAGAGAAAACCTATAGGAGACGTCGGCAGTTGAAGAAGTCAGATAGGTTGTACTACTTGTGCAAGTAGTTAAAAAACATTACACACATCTCAAAGGACTTGACAGGTCAACGACAGGCATAGCAGAGCACCTGATAGTAGGAAAAACCAAGGGAGCTCCGATTCTAGGGAAAAGCTGTTTGCTCCCTATCTGTTCTCATACTTCCTGTTCATGTCAGTGCCAGGCTCACAGGTGTGCGCTTCATGCCAAGGAGAAGGGGAGCCCTCCACAGACCGCTTGCTACCATGTAAAGCATAGGTAAGCCAAGAGCTTCCTTCACTGGTAGGGTAATAAAATGCCACCAACAATTGCTCCAGACACCACTTGGTGGCACCAGTACCCTGAAATGATTGAAATGTAACCTGCTATTCTAGATCTTAAACGGGGAAACTTTGCACTCATAAAAAAAAGTCTTCGGCCAACCCTCAAGTTCAATTTTTTTCATGATTATCTGACTTCTTCCAGAACTTTCACATCCTCCTTTATCTCAATCAATGGAAATCCTGAAAACTAGAAGATGAGAATGTTTTATTTTAATGATTTCTTGTCATTTCAAAAATTCCTTTGTAGGCATATACACATATAATTTGCATAAATGTGACCACACCAGATGTTTCTCATGTTAGGCTTTTCCTTTCTTGTTTATTTGCCTCATGCACCACCCCTATAATTCCTCCTTACCCCCTTCCAGACAACCCATTTAACAACCTAGTATGTATCCATTCATGTTTGTTTCCATTACCATATGACATTATACAAATGCATGTACAGACAAGAGAGATATAGACAGAGACAAATGTATACCTGTAAAAGTGTTTTAGATCAATGATTTAGAAAATGGGCTCTTATAATTTACTCTTCTATACATCTTGCTTTTCTCCCTCCACAGTATCTGATGGTAATCCTTATAAGCATGTAGTATTGTTCCAATTCACTTTTTTGGGAGGTTGCATAATATTCCATGGTATAGACATACATTAATTTATTCAACCACAGTCCGTTATTAAAGGGTACTCACTAGATTTCAAATTTGTTGTTGTTGTTTTGCCACAATACATAATGCTGCTGTGGAAATCTTGCGTTTATATCCTATATAGTAGTGTTCCTGTCTCTATAAGTTAGATTCGCAAGAGAGGAAGGATGGATTGAAGGGTAAGTATATACTTTCAATTTTAAGAAATGTTGCTAGATTTACATTCAAAAAGGCTCTTTAAAATCCCCATTTCCACCAGCAATATATGAAAGTGCCCTTTTCCTCACATCTCCACTAGTGATGTGCAATGTTGCTTTTTTCTTTTGCCAGCCTGATGAATATAAAGTGAGATAACACCATTATTTAACTTTTTGTTTTCCCGACTAGTTGTGATTTTGAGCATCCTTCCAGGTGTTTTAGACATTCTGATTTGATTCTTCACAGCTCTTGCCCAAAGCAAGGATATTTTACAGGGGGTTTTGCTTAGTAAATAAGCTATAAAAATATTGCTAAAATATTATAGAAAATAGAAAAATAGGTTTTATCATGGTCGCCATTATCTATATTTGATATCTAACCCCAAAAGCACTTGGGTGCGCGCTTCAGCAGAATCTATACACTGAAATTAGAACAATACAGAGAAGATTAGCATGGCCTCTGTGCAAGGATTGCATGCATATTCGTAAAGCATTCCCTATTTTAAAAATACATTCATACATACATGCATACATACATAAAAGCACTGGGATGCCAGAAAATAATCTTGTGAGTACTCTTCAATTCTGGAATGTCTACTCTAAGGGCAGATGTTGGTTATTCTTCTCTTCATAAGGAATTGTCTCACTCTGAGTGCTCTGCTTCTGATTGGACATTCTACTGCTGTATATGTTTAAGTAGGAGTTGGTATTAAATAGAACCAGTCCCATTTATTTGAGTGTCATTCAAAATACTTGCTTTAAAAAAAAAAAGAACAAAAATCAGTAGGGAAAGAAATTGTATTTTTAAGCTTCTAAGAAGATTTTATAAACAATGTAGCCCAGAGAACAAAAAACCTCATAAAATGACTTGACAGTGTCCTTTTAAGTGAACATATGTGAGTTTATGCATCCATATGTGTTCACATATGTCCTACATATGCACAGCCAGTTGCTAACCAACCAGATTGTTCAACGTGTATGTTTACTGTAAAACAAGCCGAAAGTGTTTGGTCTCTTTGTTAGAGAAACAGCTCATAATTTCAAGTATACAAACGTCAGTTGTTTCTCCTTTCTTTTTTTTCCAAGCCAAATGAGCTGTTGATGCCCAATTTGGCAGGATCCTAACTGAGGCTGATTCTTGGCCAGCTGCAGAAACCCAGCCCTGAAGGTTCGGGAAATTTTTACAAGAATAAGGAGCTTTTCCTAATGGCTCCTTAAACCATAGGAAGTTTCCTTAGAGCCTCAGCCAGTTTCTTCCCACTCAGTATCCCAAAGGATAATCATTAACGTTCTTTGGATACTAATGGATGGACTTAGGGTGTGAAATGAGGGTATCAAGGTCCCCCTTACTTTGGTCAAATACTCTTTCAAAACCCATTGTTAACAGAAAACATCCTGGGGATGTAGAGATTATTTCTGTGACAACAACTTTATCTATGACTCCTCAGTATCTCCTATTTTATTTCAGCCTTTATGACAGTGCTCTGCAGCTTACAATGGTGAATGAAATTTGACCCAATTTCCGGTTGAAGATGGAGACTTTGAACCAATTAGACCACTACTTCTACAACCACAGCATTAAACCCAATTATCACTATTACTATCCTCTAATACTCACATGAATATTCTCTGAATAGCAGAAAGAAAAAGCATGTAAGGAAGCAGGCTATAGAGAAAAGAGTTTATGCTCTGGAGTGGGAGAGTTTGTCTAATCCTGGCTATCATTCCCTGGCTCTGTGGCCTTAGTAACTTCACGCTTCCAACTTCAGTTTCCCCATAAGCTACATGGGAATAGTAATGCCAATTTTCTAAGCTTCTGATGAAGATGAAATGAGATAACCTATATAAAGAATAATGCACAGTAATGGGGACACATTAAATGCTCAATAAATGTGAATTCCCTTCCTCTCCATCTCTACTTTCCTCACTCTAGTCCCAGCAAAAAAGGGAGAGATGTGTGAACCAGGAGTATTTCTTGGTCAAGGAGATAATCCCAAAGTCCCCAATCCTAATGATGGGGGGAGGGGGAAGGGCAGGTAGAAGAGAGGCTCAATCCAACAGAAAAAAAATTTTTTTTAATATTGTCTTTTGATATCATTGAGACTAGACTGATAAATATGTATGTGTGTTCATTAATGCATACTCACTTATTTAACATCTACTGTGTGCCTAGAATAGTGCTTGACATAAGTGTCCATAAATACTTCTTAAAGAAATAAATGAAGACCAAGCCCTTAAAGCACCATCATAATTTCTTTATAGATGCTCAGTTTCCTGGAATTATTTTTATAAGTGATGATTCTCTGCTTTCTAAAGTGAATGTCATAGTAAGGAAGAGGTATGAGTATCTTCCGTCATTGTTTTAGTCAGCCCCCAAAACAACTAGAAGTATCCAATCCATCTTCCAGTCGGCCAACACAGGCTCCTTCTGCATCTAACCACCTCTCATTCCTTCTTTCCCTTCCTCCATTCAACCTTCCTAAAGCTGTCCAGTATTTCACCACAACTGAAAAATAGAATTCCTATTGCTGCAGGTGTCCGTGTGTTTGGGGCAAAATGAGCCACTGTTGACAATTGTAAAGAAAGAAAGAACAGCTGTTTGCATCTGGATCGCGGGTAAAAAAGAGAGAACAGCTGGTGGCAGCTGTGGCAGACAAGAAAGTGAGCAAGTGAGCAGCTGCTGGTAATTCAGAATCTACTAGACTGCCCAGAATAATTGAAATCCAGAAGAAGCATGCAAGACTCGACTTCACTGCTCCACTGTATCCTGCTCTTCATTAGATCCTACTTGTCTTTCATTAGAGACATTCCCATGATAGCCACATGAGGACTCCCAGTAGGAATATCAGCCCCTCCTCCCCATCAATAACCCTTTAGAGAATCAAGCCAAGAAAGGTAAGATGGTACAGACACTACTTCCAGTAAGCCCAGGCTCGTTTTTACAAGAAGGAAGCAGTCTGTGGTTGACAAGGGAAGGAATGTTACCAGTGATGGATCTATCACAAGAATGGGCAAAAATAATTCCTTCTACATTACAAGATATTGTGGTCATTTTGATGATGATCCCACACTTCAGAATTCAGCAGGCTAACATAAAAATGTGATAAGTGTAATATAAGCCTAGAAAAATACATTTTGAAACCTTGTCAGTGGTTTCAGTGTTCCTATTTTCATGTGCATGCAATCTTGTGAATGTGTGTACATGGAAATATTCCCCTCTATTTTCTTTTTTCTTTTTAATAAAAAGAGGAGAAAGACATTTTTGTATCATGCATCTGGTGACAAAATGTTTGGTTTGTTTTTGTGCCTCCCACTGGTTCTTCTAGTCATCTGGAATTCTATGATAAACTGAGTGGCTCAAAAGTATGTCACTATTTTTTGTCTTGCTCAACACAGAAGTAAAGCATCTCATCACTCCAATTTATAGAATTTCAACTCTTTAGTTTCTAAGGTAAAGTCCAAGAGAAGAAAAAAGAAACTACTACAATGTTATATATTGAGTTATATACAACTCTCTGCCCGCCAAAAAAGAATAATTAAATATGTTATATGTCAAGCTATCTGCATTTGCAGAAATGATGATTTTGCAGATAGTGATAGGGAAAATGCTTGTGATGTAACATTCATGGAGAAGAGTCTGCTAAGATTATTCACACATGAAAAGTTAATGCAAAACATATACCATGATTAAAACTAAGGTAAAAAGACAGGCATAGGACAATGATATAAAAAGAATTTGTTAAAATAGAAGAAGCCAAGGGGCACTTGGGTGGCTCAGTTGGTTAAGCATCAGGCTCTTAATTTTGGCTCAGATCATGATCTCATTGTTGGTGGGATTGGTCCCCACATCAGGGGTTCTCTCTCTCTCACTCTCTCTCTTTGCCCCTTGTTTGCTCACACATATTTGTGCTCTCTTCCTCTCTCAAAATAAATAAATAAACATGAAAAGAAAAAGAAAAAAAAAAGAAGCTGAAAGGTGACAGCAGAGGAGGAATTTTAAATCTTATTTCTTTTCTCTTCTCCTTTTGGTTGATAAATTATATTAATATAAAAGATCTAAATAATAGTTAAACTATTACAAAAATTACTAATAAAATCACTAAACTATAACTTCTATTAAGGACTGGGTCCTTCCCTGTTTTTGATCACCTTTATCTCCAATGCCTACTGCAGTGCCTAATTACCAATAAATATTTGTTGAATGAAGTAAATGAAATAAGTGAATCATCTGCATTTGTAAATGACACTTGTAAAAGAGAATGAAACACTTCCCCAATGGCATATGTGTGACTGAGAAAAGAAGGCCTGCTCTAGTCTAAAGTTCAATTAGAAACATCCCTTAAGATGTGCACTCACAGCATTTTGAAATCAGCTCTCTCCTGGTGAGATACGTGGCCCAGCCAGACCTCGTGAGCCCCCAAATTCTGAATTCTAACCAATCCAAATATGCTCCCAACTCTAAGATATGATTCTGTGACTTAGATTAGGAGAAAAGGGAGAGGAAGTAGTTGCCAAAGGACTGATGTCACAAGCACCTGGCCCTTAATTTACCAACCAGAATGGCCCAGGACAAAGTTCCTAGATGTGTTGTGCTCCGGGTGAGTAGCTTTCTTCAAAGCAAGTGTGATTAACATTTCTATCCACAGCTCCTCTCTCTAAAGTCCAGGCTTTGTTCCCTGGTTTGGCATTGAAAGAAGTGCTTGAGTTTTAAGTAAGGTAGTGAGAGTATAAGATGCCATTCAGTCTTGATTTTACTGTTCCATATTCCTGCAACATTAAACTCCACAGATTAAGGACTTTTCACCAGGTCAAAGGCTGCCTTTGAGTCGGCCTCCTCTCTGGGGGGAGGGACTACTAACCTCCTCCCTGGGGAAATTGTGATATACTCATCATTCCAATATGAACATCTTTATACAAAGTCTGTTTTCCAGATATTTTGAACCTTCCCCAAGCCCTGCTTATATAAAGTGTCAATGTTCCGTGTTGATGTAAAGTACTCCTGCTCTCTGAGCATAGAGTAACTCAAGACCCTGACAAACTTGTATGTCATCCAAAATATGTTTGCAGACTTTTCCTTCTTGCCTATAAAATAGCATGAAAGGAAATGTCTTGCTCCATAAATATAACTGTCAAGTGTTTAAATGACTTGCACTTCATCATCATCATCACCAAAATCATAAACTGCCCTTTTTTGTCCAGGGCTGGGATTGTAGTATACTCTGCATATTCAACAGATATTTGAGTAACACACTGAGAAGATGTAGCCACTAAGTTTTTTATGAACCTTCCCTAAAGAGACATAACATCTAGTTATTTCCAGATACAATTTCTGTATTAGAAGTGTGATGGTTAATTTTATGTATCAACTTGACTGGGCCATGATATATCCAGATATTTGGTCAAATATTGTCTGCTGTTTCTGCGAGAGTGTTTTTGGATGAGATTAACATTTAAATTGGTAGACTGAGGAAGGCAGATTGCTCTTCATAATGGGAGTGGGCCTCATCCAATCAGTTGAAGGCCTGAACGGAACAAAAGATCTGACTCTCCACCAAGTAAAAAAAGGATTCTTCCTGCCTGAAGGCCTTCATACTGGTACCTTGGTTTTCTCCTGCCTTTGAACTTGAACTGAAATATTGCCTTTCCTGAATCTTGAGTGAATCAGCCTTCAGAGTGGAACTACACCATCCATTGGCTCTCCTGGTCTCCAGCTTCACCAGCTCATCCTGCAGATCTTGAAACCTACCAGCCTCCATAATCACATGAGCCAATTCCTTATAATAAATCTTTTCATATACACATCCTATTGGTTCTGCTTCTCTCAAGAACCCTGAATAAAACAACACATAAGATTTAACATTTTATTCAACACATAGGATTCTATTCACTAAAAGAGGACTCTGGGAAGATGGCAGAGTAAGAAGCACCAGGGATCTGTCTCTCCACCTAGATAGCAATTGCACTGGCAGAATCTCTCTGATGTAACTATGTTGGAACTCTGGAGTCTGTCAAAGGCTTGTAATTTCCAGGGGAAGACTTGGATGGTAAATTGAAGTTAATTTCAGTCAATTTCAGTTCTTAGCAGAGTAGTAGCTAACCATCCTCCACCCTCTGTCCTGTGACAGGCTGCTCTGCCAGCGATCCTGGAGCAGCCTGCACTCAGTTTCCTGGAGTCAGGCTAGGCAAAAAGGACACTGTCTTCTCATTATCGGAACTCTGTGTTCTGCTCATTGATTGCTGCTTCTGAGCACAGAGGTGCAAAGAGGCGGCCAGCCATTATTGTTGAACCTCCCCGCCCATGGTTGCAAGCCCCTCCCCTGCCAGCTGAAGAGAATTCTAAGGGATTTAATGAAGCAGGCTTCACTTTTCACTTCTTCCCCTTTCAGAAGCCAGACATTGAAGACTAGACCATTCAAAAACAATCCCATATTTGGAGAAAATTAGAAAGCGACTGTGCATGCCCAGGGAAAAGCTCAGAAACAAACTACGAAAGACCTTAGGCTTACACATCAGGCTCTTCTTCAGCATAGAGACATCCTACAACAATCAAAAGCAAACAAACAAAAGACAAAGACAGTAACAAAAACCAGTCAACACTTGGGAAGAGTGAAGATCTGATTTCCAGAGTTACCATGTTATTATGTCCAGGGTGCAACAAAAAAGCACAAAGCGTACAACAAAATAGGAAAGTATGGCTCATTTAAAGGAAAAAGTAAATCAATAAATCAACAGAAACTCTCCCTGTAAAGACTTACAGGCAGATATCGTAGACAAAGACTTTAAAGCACCTATCTTAAAAATGTTCAAGGAACTAAAGTAAGATGTGGAGACAGTCAAGAAAATAATATGTGAACAAAAATGGAAATATCAATTGATAGGAAGTCTAAAAAGATCCCCTCCCCCCCCAAAAAAAATTCTAGAACTCAAAAGTACAATAACTGAAGTGAAAGAAAAAATCACTATAGGGATTCAAAGGCAATTTGAACAGGCAGAAGTAAGTATCAGAGAACCTGAAGATAGGACAATGGAAATTATCAGGTATGAGGAACAGAAAGAAAAAAAAGATTGAAGGAAAGCAAACAGAGCTTATGGGGCCTGTGGAACACTATAAAGCTAATCCAATAGAACTAGATGTGCAAAGAAAATGTAGCATCGTTTTTTTCTTATCCTTATTAATTCAGTCTCTTCCAGATTAAATAATTGCTGTCTGGTAAATGCTCAATACTTCAAGTTTTCTCTTTCTCTCTTGGTCCTACAGCATATGCCATTGTGGAGTACACAGCCACTGATGTGACTTTATGGTGGCAGGGAGTAGAGGATGGGACATCTTGAATACCATTCACCATCTGAATTCTTGTTAGCTCCTACTGTGGAATTGCTACCTAGTTCTTGAACTGATATCTGCTAAGGTGAAACCGAAACAGACTGTCTTCAGGGCATTGCACTGGCATTTGCTGCTGAAGTCAAGAACAGTGGCCATTTATCTCTGGTCTTGAACTTTTTCAGGTCCCCCCATTATGCTCTTTGTCTAGTCCCCCAGGCTTCCACACAATCTGGTCTCATTCCCTTACTTCTCTGACTTCTTTTCTGTCATTCTTCCCTTTGCCTACCCTTCCCCAACTACATAGACCTCTCTTTTCCTTGAACATACCTGGCATATTCCTGTCTTAGGGTCTTTATGCTGCTAGCCCCTCTGTCTGGAATCATGGTTTGCTACTTCACTGTGTTTGAGACTTTGCTCTGATGTCACCTTCCATATAATGTATTCCTTGATCATCTTATTTAAAACTGAACATCACTCCTGAGCTCCCACATTCCCTTGTTTATTTATTTCCATGGCAATTGTCACTATTCAATATATCATATAATTTACTTATTTGTTTGGTCTATTGTCTATCTCCCTCCTTAAGAATATAGGCTCACTCTAGACATTAGGGCTGGCAAATAGTGCAGAGAGCTCAGAGTTAATGTGGTACCTCCTCCATGACCATGAGATTCAATGAAGCACATCAAGCCCCCAAGAAAGCATGAACAATGAAAGGTGCAATACACAATAAAATTCTGAGTGAGATGGAGCCAGTAACAGGCTTCTCCCTTGCATTCATGTTCTTCGATTTTCAGGTTTCCATATTTTCATCACCTCAGTCTTTACTGGCTTTCATTTTAAAACTCCAAAGCTACCAACAAATGACAAAAATGTCTTAATTTTTGTCAAAAAATTATTGAGGGCCTACTTAAATTTTTGCATTAGTGAAGATAAACACTGTAACTAAAACATTTCAACTCTTCGCTGGGACTATCAGCTCAATATGTTATATACAGCTGGGAATTGAGGGGGTTGAAGGACCCAGGCATTTCCCAACGTATGGCTCCATTCTCCCTATCAACAACCAGGAGGGAGAGAAAACAAAGGGTGAAATAGATAGCAGTTGCCTGACCACCTTGACCATACACATTACTTCTGCTCACCTACCATTGGTCAGAACTAGATCATGGTATGGGGTCCCTGGGTGGCTCTATCAATTAGGCATCCGACTTCTGCACGAGTCATGATCTTACAGCTTGTGGGTTCGAGCCCCATATTGGGCTCTGTGCTGACAGCTTGGAATCTGGAGCCTGATTCAGATTCTGTCTCTCTCTTTCTGCCCCTCCCCTGCTTGCACTGTTTCTCTGTCTCAAATATAAATAAACATTAAAATAAATCTTTTTTAAAAAAACTAGATCATGGTATAACTGGATGCAAGGAGTCATGGAATTAGTCTCTGCTTGAGCAACTCTTTCCCTGTGCTGATTCCATGCCATGAAAGGAAAAGCACAGATCTTGTTGGACATTTAGCTCTTTTAATCATGCATGTCTTACGGTGTGTGAGCATTCTCATGTACATTCTTTCATTAATTCTGTCAACATCTTCATCAGATATTAATATCATTCCCATTATACAGAGGAGGAGACACACCTAGAGATAGGTGCCCCAAGATTTGCGTTTTTAATACAGGCTTTCTTGAGATATAATTTAAATACAACACAATTCACCAACTTAAAAATACACTTCAGTGATTTTTAGTATATTAATTCACAGAGTTGTGCAACCATCACCATGGTCAATTTTAGAACACTTTTATCATCTCCAAAAGAAATAGTATTTCCTTCTCATTTCCTCCTTAGTCCCTTCCCACCCTAAGCAACCACTAACCCACTTCCTGCATTTATAGATTTGCCTTTTCTGGACATTTAATATAAATGGAATCACACTGGGTGGCTCAGTTGCTTAAGCCTCTAACCTTTGGTTTCAGCTCAGGTCATGATCTCACAGTTCATGAATTTGAACCCTGCATCAGGCTCTGCGCTGACAGGGTGGAGCCTGCTTGGGATTCTATCTTCCTCTCTCTCTCTCTCTCTTCCCCTCCCCAACTCTTTCTCTCTCTCTCAAATATAAATTAATTAAAAATAAATAAACTATTAAATGGAATCATACAATATGTGGTCTTTGTGACTGGCTTCTTTCACTTAGCATAATGTTTTCAAGGTTTATCCAGGTTGTAGCATGTATCAGTATTTTATTTCTTTTTATTGACCAACAATATTCCATTTTATGGATGTGCCACAAATTTGTTTAACCACTGATCAAGTGATAGACACTTGGATTGTTTCCATTTTTGCTTATCACGAATAATGCTGCTATAAACACTTGTGAACAAGTTTTTATGTGAACATGTTTTTATTTTTCTTGAGTATATACCTGGAAGTGAAATAGGTGGGTCATATGGTAACCTGTGTGTTACCTTTTTTGAGGAACTGTCAGGCTGTTTTCCAAAGTGGTTGTGCCATTTTACAATCTTCATAGCAGGGCAGAGTGCTCTCTTTTCTCCACAGCCTTCCCAACACTTATTATTCATCTTTTTTTATTACAGTGGGATTTGCATTTTGAAAGATGACTATTTCTGTCAACTTCAAACTTAGGATTGTGGCTCAGTTCCTCTGGTAAGAAGGTAGGTAAGGACAGAGAGCCATAAGAAGAATTTTAAAGGATTTCTCTTCTGTGCTCTTTCTCCCAGGGACTTAATCTGCCATCTGGATGCCCAGAAACCTGAGGTTATATTGTGGGATTCCATGAATGCTTGCCCTTCTTGGGTTTACCCCATGTTCCAGACTTTTCCTAATCACTCCTTTCTTGACGCTCACTATAAATAACTGGGTGCAGGAAGTTTTGAGCCCTTTGTTTTAACCCATCTATTCAGATCCAGTTGACTCTCTGATCTGAGAATCTTTTGACTCCTGTATTTAGGAGTAGAAACCTTTATATCAAAATTATGTTTACATGAATGAATACTCACTCATTTAGAAAGTACTTTTTAGAGCTAATTTGTATTAAGCTTCTTTAATTTCTCTTTTTAAATGTTTATCTCTTTATTTTCAGAGAGCACATGTGTGCATGCAGGTGAGTGGGGAGGGGCAGAGAGAGAGAGAAATAGAGAATCCCAAGCAGGCTCCACGCTGTCAGTGCAGAGCCAGACACGGAGCTGGATCCCAGGAACCATGAGATCATGACGTGAGCTGTTATCAAGAGTCAGACACTCAACCGACTGAGCCACTCTGGCACCCCAAGCTACTTCAATTCCTCGATAAAATTTTTATTCCAAGGCATTAAGGCATTTCTAAATTTTTTGCCTTTTGATTTTTTAATTTACTGAAATTCCTTTCATTGGAATCAATTATTTTCCACATAAGGTTTAAATGAAAATGTTATTCAATGTGGGGTTTTTTTCCTTGCCGTTCATATCAAATTTTTCCCGAATATAGTTTCTGCAATTGCATGTGCTCTTTTATGGCCACTATTTGTACCAAGTCCAATTGTCTCAGGTCAAATTATTCACACCCAAACTTAGTCAAAAAATTGGATTCCTGCATCAATTTTTATGCAATAATAAGTTTCAACACGTGCCAGTTTAGCTGTTGGCAGTTTTATTTCATGTTGATTACTTTTGCCAAGTCTAATTTTTCCCTGTTCAATATTTGCATGTTTCAATGCGAGCATCAAGACATGATTTGTCATCAGATTTTCATCTCTGACAAATTGTAACATGTGCAGGTTCAACCGTTGACTTCTCTTTTGTGCTGATCATTCCCACCAGTAATATATAGTATAAATTGGATAAAGGACTGATAGTTTGGATTTTTTTTTCTGTTTTAGCTAATACACAAGAAAACTGTAAGTTCCCTCAGCTATGCCAAAGTTTATTCTGCCTTCTGGAATTTCTCTATATTGATGATCTAATTCTTTAACATATTTCCAATCAACATATTTAACATATTTCCACCAGCCACCCATGCTGATGGCCCAGCAAAGAGCAAATGGTGGGATCAGAACATCCTTGGGGCCAAATGTCTCTGCATCATGATATTCTAGGGGCTAAAACAATCCAGTGTCACAAAATTAATCTTTCCAATATGCTCTATACCTGATTCATCATTGGAGTCAGCTGGGGAAGTTTTTTAAAACATATATCTTCCTAACCTATCTCTTCCCATCCCTGTCTGTCCTAGGCCAGCAAATTTTCACTTCACAGGTCTGGGATATGTTCCCAGCATCTGCAATTTTTAAAAAAGTTCCTTTAATGATTCCACGGGGCATCTGGGTGGCTCAGTCAGTTAAGCATCTGACTCTTGATTTCAGCTCAAGTCATGATCTCACATTCATGAGATGGAGCTCCATGGTTGGGCTTGGTGCTGACACTGTGGAGCCTGCTTGGGATTCTCTCTTTCTTGTTCTTTCTCTGTCCCTACCCTGCTCTCTCGCTCCCTCTCTCTCTCTCAAAATAAATAAGTAAACTTATTTAAAAAGGTAAAAAATAAAAAGTTCCTCTAGTGATTCTTATGTCTATCCATAAAGGGTTGGGTGTCTTCTGGGCTAACCATACCCAGAAAAGGGCTGTCTATATGGATCATGCATATGTCACAATTCTTTCAGTACTTGAACTTACAAAAAAAAAAAGAGAGAGAGAGAGAAATAAGGCATTAAGGAGGAAAAGGAGACTGCTGGTGGCCAAGAATGCATGCTAACTGGAAGGGCCTGGTAAAGATGTAAGAGGTCAGCAGGCAGTGGCGGTCAATCTGGAGGTCAAGAGAAGGAAGTGGAAATAAAGCAGTACAGTTTAAAATGTGTGTTCTCGGGGCGCCTGGGTGGCTCAGATGGTTAAGTGTCCGACTTCAGCTCAGGTCATGATCTCGCGTTCCGTGGGTTCCAGCCCCGTGTCGGGCTCTGTGCTGACAACTCAGGGCCTGGAGCCTGCTTCGGATTCTGTGTGTGTGTGTGTGTGTGTGTGTGTGTGTGTGTGTGTGTCTCTGCCCCTCCCCCGCTCACACTCTGTCTCTATCTGTCTCTCGAAAATGAATACACATTAAAAAAATTTTTAAATGTATGTTCTCAAACCATAGGCACCACCAAGTCTTTCCCTTTTTGCAGCCCTTGTTCTGCTTTGACTGGTTGGGGGCAGACTTTTAAGGCTGGCCAAGATGTTGCCTTGCTTGGTGACTAAATGTTCAGGTAACCTGATATAGCAGGTATAAATCTCAGTCTACAACTCAAGATTGGAAAAAAATAGAACTTTACATTCTGTGATTCAACTTATTTTCTATTTTTGAGATGCCCGTTCACTGTAGAAAGAAAACTAAGTTCAGTGAGTTCAAAGTTTTTCATCTTTGCCCCAAAGTGGGTCTGAAATAGGATGGTGGAACAGTGGTTTTAATGACAATGTGCTTCAAAGGAAAGCCTGTTATGTCACTTGCAGAGACAGGTGGCTCCCCACCCAAAGTTTGGTTTTGGATACTGATACTGATGCTATCACATACACACACACACACACACACACACACCCCGAAAAGGTATAAAAAGGCTCATTACTAATGTAACTGAGTGTCTGGGAGAGCAAGGCAGGCCTCTCAAGCAAACCTGAAATGAGAAAGCAAGGGAAGGAGACTGGTGTAGGTTTTTAATTGTAGTGAGGGTTTGGGGCTGAGGATGAGAGTCTCCATAAAGCAGGAGCTTGTGGTTTTACTGGTGCCAAAATTGTGAGCACCCAGGCTTCTTATCAGCTTGTCCAAATGTAGACATAAGGGGAAGAGGGAGAAGTGAGATATAACAGCTGTCAACAATCAAATACCCAAATACAGAGTCTGAGCCTTCATTACAAAGTCATTAGTCTTTGATTTCATTTGTCCACACAAAAATCTTCTGAAGCAACCAGCATCTTGCCTGATACTTGGTCTTCAATAATAATCATTATTAGGGTTATTATTACTGATTAATATCAAAGTTCCAAGAACTGCCATGTTTTACATGCACATTTCATTTAACCCTGATTGCAATCTTAGCATGCAGGTAATATTATTATCTCACTTTACAGGTGAAGAAAGTGAGGCACAGAGTTAATGGCATCTGACCCTCTAGAAGGAGTCAGAGTCAGGATTCCAACTCACACTGTCTGGTTCTATACCTCTGTTTCCTATCTTCCTGATTCTTCTCATTCTGCCATGGTATGGTATAACCAAGCTGCTTTGGTGCATGGGGACTTCTATGACACTGTCCCTAGACAGTCTAGAGCTTGCTGCTTCCATGTGACTCTAATCCTGGAATCAGGGCTCTGGGCCCCACTCTGTAGAAATGGATCAGCCAGGATCCTGGCAGAAATCAAATGCACTTCCAAACTGGGTAATTTATGATTTCATAAAGGAAATGTTAACAAAAATGTGGGCAGGAGGGCACAGGGAGCCATCACCACCCTATACCCAGCCAGAATAAATGAGGGGAGGAAGTGGCTATGGGAACCAAAAAGTGAGCAGTGCAGAAAGAGCCATCTGACAGAAGCTGTGGCTTTTATTTAAGGAGCACAGCTGGGAAGGCGAAGGAATAAATATCCTGTTCTTATTTTCCTCCCGTTCTCCAGATCTCTTGCCAATGTCTTCTACTGGCCAAACCCAATGAAAGAATGGAGGGCAAGGAAATTGCTCATATTGCCCATATGGATAGTCACCCAGGGCACCAGGCAGGATGAAGGGTGTGAAGTGGATCTGTGGGGTAAAGTATACAATGACGGTCATAAGCTTTTATCATTGCTTTCATCATTCTTCCTCACTATACTTTATCATTCCTCTTCCCTTCCCTTCTCTTTTCTCCCAAGGCTAGGAAAAAAGTAATATACATACATACATACATACATACATACATATCTATATATATATAGAGAGAGAGAGAGACAGAGACAGAGAGACAGAGAGAGAGGGAGGGAGAGAGAGAGAGAGGTGGGAACTGGCAGAGGCAGAAAGGAAATGCTCTCTCTCTCATTCTCCACTCTGCCTCCCCATTTCCTAGGAACCTATTCAACTGCAAATACTACCATGTCTGCCATATATTGGCTTAAACACAAAAAGGTTTATCTGGCTCACATAGCTAGTTTTATGATCCATTGGGCTACCAAGGACCCAGAGCCTCTCCATCTTTCTGCTCTAGAGTCCTTGACATTTTTGCTTTCATGCTCACTCTGGTTGTCTTATGGCTCATCTAAGATGGTTGCTCTCGGGGGCGCCTGGGTGGCGCAGTCGGTTAAGCGTCCGACTTCAGCCAGGTCACGATCTCGCGGTCCGTGAGTTCAAGCCCCGCATCGGGCTTTGGGCTGATGGCTCGGAGCCTGGAGCCTGTTTCCGATTCTGTGTCTCCCTCTCTCTCTGCCCCTCCCCCGTTCATGCTCTGTCTCTCTCTGTCCCAAAAATAAATAAAAAACGTTGAAAAAAAAAAAAAAAAGATGGTTGCTCTTCCTCCAAGCATCATATTTGTGCATCTATGCACAGACAGAAAGAAATACTAAAGTATAAAAGCATAAAAGAAGAAGGAAAAGACTCTCAGAAATACATCACTTACATCCCATTGGCTAAATTGTGTCATATGACCAACTTAGACTACAAGACAGTATGCCCTGCAAGGGGTTTTAGTTGAAAGAATGGGAGTTCCCTTGAAAAAGATGGAAAGGAGATAGACCCTGAGTGGCAAGCTGTCAAAATACTCATCATTTTATCTATATCACAAATCTGCTCTGCTCTCATAACTTCTTAGGCCTTTGGAAATTAAATCCAGAAAGTGATTTATAAGCTAGAGATGAATAGATAGATAGATAGATAGATAGATGACAGATAGATAATATAGACATAAAGTACGTGACTGCTCAGTTAGCACAGGTTTCTCAGACCTTCTTGCAGATAGGTGTAAACATTTGACCATCTTCTCAACAACTGAATATGAGCAGAAGAGGTGTGTGCCCCTTGAATTTAGGCCTTAAGACACAAGACATTTGTTACTGTACATCTTCTTCCCCTTTCTATAGACTAAAAGCTAGTGCCTGTCACCAGCTTCTGCTGTGCTTTAAAGGACAATGGACCAACAAGATTGCATACCTCTAAATGTCCACATGGATCAGAAACATGTCTGAATCTGGACTGTTAAATCAAGGACTATTATGGGAAGAGAGAAGAACTTCTTTGTTCTATAAGCTACTGCATCTTGGGGTCTCAAAGTTACAGCTTTTATCCTACCTAATACAGTTTCTATCTCAAATATGACTCTCTAGGATGGTTACAATTTCATGCAAAGCTGTGCCTGGGTTTATGTGATATTTTTCTAGGCTTCCCAGAATCAGTGTTTGAATTCTTGCCTCCTTTCTTTATTTGTCATTATTCATTTTCCCAGGACTTTCTCCCTTTTCTAAGCATTGTTCCATCCCTCTCACTCCCCTGTCTGGAGTTCAATTGGAAATAGAAGAAATTAAATTTGTAGATCAGCAGCCATTGCTTGGGCAGTGTGGATTTTGTCAAGGATGAAGATAAACAGTTAGGAACTAAAGCCATATGCAAGACGGGTATGGAGCAACATCTGAAGGAGACCAGGCCACACTGGGAATTCTCATAGTCCCTCCTTTAGGTTAATGGGCATACTGAGTCTCATCATTTAGCCTAGTCTTGGTTTGTTCAGTTTTCTAGATCTGTACCACTTGAGACAGCTATAGTCTCAGACTCTTTAATATGACTGCCATTAGGGCTTTTTTTTTTTAATTATACCTGTCCTTCTAGTGAATTCTGCCTTTGTAATCCAATTTTAATCATTTGTCAGTGAGTGCCTGAGTCACTTAAAATTCTAAAGAGAATATAGCAAATGACTGTGGAGATACATATGGACATAAGAATTATAAGAAGGCCTTGGACAATGCCTCTTAGCCAATATCCTACCCCATCTGGGATTATCCCAGAAGAAAAATTTTATCTCCACCCTGAATTTACAGAGAAGAGAGGTTTGACATCAATAGGATTGTGTAATACTTTTCTTTCCCCTGATTTACCCAGAAAAGAATTATACTTGGATTTAAAAAAAAAAAAAAAAAAAAAGACCACAGTGGGGCATCTGGGTGGCTCAATGGGTTAAGTGTCCAGCTGTGGCTCAGGTCATGATCTGACGGTTCTTGAGTTTGAGCCCCACATGAGGCTCTGTGCTAAGAGCCTGGAGCTTCCTTCAGATTCTGTGCCTCCTCTCTCTCTGCCCCTCCCTTGCTTGCTCTCTCTCTCTCTCTCTTTCTCTCTCTCTCTCAAAAATAAATAAACATTAAATTTAAAAAAACAAGACCATGGAAAGAAACTTTAAGAATATCAAAGATGACTATGAAAAATAGGAGAAAGAGATGAAGGAGTATATCATAGTCAATTACTCTTGGGGTGCAAGGGTTTTGAGCTAGTGACTTTGGATAGAAGCTATCAACATCCAGCAGCCTACTGCTTGGTTGAAAAATCTTGGAAAACTATCACCTTCATGATGTCACCTTCTGGAAGATTCTAAAGGATTCTCAGTTTTAGATCTCCTGTTGACACAGAAGTCCAGGGAATAGATGTATTATAACTTTTTAACTGGGAGACAAGGATCCAAAGATTGGGATTCCCTAAAGTTTTACTGCAGTCTATGTAGGTAACAACACCTGATATGGTCCTTTACAATGAAGTTTGAGAATAGTCTTATGTTGTTGCCATTTCCTATAATCCAAGACTCAAGTCTGAAGGACATGCAAGAGTTCCTGTGGAGTATCATTGGGAAAAGCTGTTTGGACCTGTTGATTATAAACTTGAGTATGCTGCATTAATCCCTTACAATATTGTGCCATGTTGGACTGAAAAAGAATAGTTACGATAGAGGGTAAGATCTCCAGATTCAATGTGCATCCAATGACTATTTAATATAGGGATAGTCTATAGGTTTCTGTGAGACTGGCCCTAACATCCATGAGAATTATGAACAAAACCTTTGGCCTCAGTAACGAAAGTTCCTCAGATAGTTTTACAAGTCTCAGTTGGTACCTCTATCACCAAACAAATAGGTGGGTATTGCCAAGTGGAAAACACAAGGTCTTAAAGTGTCTTTGCTACTATCAAAGCATTTGTTTTATGGCAATGAAAGTCCTCTAGAAGACCGAGAAATAAAAACAATAGTAAGGACATACTTATAACCACATGAGATTAGTAACTGAATGAAATTCATCTGTAAATAGATGCTCAAAATATCTTAAAGACTTTGGCTTGTGTTTATGACCCAGCTTTACAATTTTCTCAAGATAGTAGGTTGAGGATACCAGAGGTATCCTCTAAAATCTTATTGAAGTGTCCCCACCAATGCTTATTTATGATGTTGTTGTTTTTTTTAATTTGACAGAGAGAGAGAGAGAGAGCACAAGCAGTGGAACGAGGCAGAGAGAAAGAGAGACAGGGAGGGAGGGAGGGAGGGAGAGAGAGAGAGAGAGAGAGAGAGAGAGAGAGAATCTTAAGCAGACTCCATGCTCACTGAAGAGCCCAACATGGGGCTTGATCCCACAACCCTGGGATCATGACCTGAGCTGAAATCAAGAGTCAGGCACTCAACTGACTGAACCCCCAGGTGCCCCTATGATGGTTTTTTAAATTTCCTTTCCATAATGAATGATAGCATGTAACACTTTTTGAGAAAATCCATTTCAGTATTTTGGGGAAGACAAAGAGACTATCTTGGTGCCATCATAGCTACCTGGGAGGAGAAAAAATTTAATCTTTTCCAATACATTTCTTCATCATCAAATGCTTGATACTAAAATTAACTCAAGACCTAGTGCCAACAGCTAGGAGTTAGTTTTGGCTTTGACTCTTAGCCTTGTTGGAAAGCCTGGAGGTGTTAAAGCAACTCATTTAGTATAGTAATCTGCTAAAGCATTACCCTTTGCTTCTTGAGTCTGCTTTTTACTCTGGGACCCAACCTTAATATAGCCAGTTCCTTTGGAAAAACAAAGCACTAATGGGAATTTTATGTGAGTACCATGTTTAATTGAAATACCAGATGCAGTTAAGCCACATTGCCTCCAAAGCATACCAAAATCACGAACTATCCCAAAACCATATTTGCTATCTGCACAGTTAGTTCCTCTCTTATCTTTGCTTAATTAGAAAGCTGTAGTAAGTGCTACAATTTCAGCAACTTGTACAGATTTGGCCCCTGGGAAAGGATAATATTTGAGTAAGTCTAAGTAAGTTGCAATCACATACTGAGCTTGACAACTTCCTTGTTCAGTTCTCTAATAGGCTCCATCTATAAACATTTCTAAATCTGGCTTGTCAAAGAGTTTCAAAGAGATTAGAGTGAAGTAAGGAAAATTCCTGAATAAGTGCATTACAGTCATTAGGGTTTTTTCTCCTCTGGAAGAGAAAGAAAGTTGTGGGGGAGGGCAGGCTAGGGCTACAGCAATGGATAGAAATATGTGTGAGTGAAAAGCGAAGGATTTCATAGAAGGTCAATCTCAAAGCAGAAAAACATTGAGTGTTTTCATTCAAGAGTGAGGTCTGAATGACATGAGGAACCATAATGTTAAGAGGAGATCCTAAAACTAAATCAATAGAAGCCTCAATGAACTGTGCTACTGTTGTCACTGAGGGAAGACAAAGAGGGTAGGCTTTTGCTATACGGTAAAATGAGAGGCTACTATGCGTGATGAATGTCTGAAGCCCATTGTGCTATTGAATTAGAAACCTTAAAGTTTATCTTTGGGTGCTTCATATACAAATAGAAGGAAAGGCCTATCCAGGGTAATTAAGGAGTGCAAGCACAGGAGTTTTGAAGAGCAATTTTTAAGTTACAGAAGGCTCTAGGTGAGTCTGTCTCAGGCAAAGTCTCAGGTACTGGGAAATTAACCTGTACCAAAATAAAATAATCTTTTCTTCCACGGAGTTGCAGAAATAGGTTGCCCAGTCCACATTTGAGTGGCACCCCATTTGCAAAGTAGACCTCACTCCAACAGATCCACCAGAGTGGAATCATTATGCAGAAAAGCATGTTGATTAGTGAGAGGAGTATCTGAAATTCTTGCCATTTGGTTACTCCAAGGAAGGAATGATGGAAAGGTAAGTTTATGGTAGAATGTGTAGGTCCGGTGTCAACAAAAAAGAAACATGCTTGGAGTTTTTGCAACTGCATGGAAATTTCTCCCTTTTGTTTTAAAGGCAATTTTGGACAAACCAAAGGATCTACTTACTCAAAAGGGAGGCGTTTTGTCACAAAAAGTTATTTTAGATTCTTTCGACTGAAGGCAGAGCAAGGTTTTTTCCAGTGTCTCTTTTCCTTATAACATCCACATATATCTTTGTTCCAACTGGCTATAGACAGTTTTTGTTCCCGTGTTTATCTAATTGCTTAATCTGGAGAGTTATTAATTTAATCTGTAATTTTTTTTCTGAGCCAAAGTATCTTCAAAGTGCTCATCCAGCTCTTGTAGTTCAGAAAGAAGACAGTCTACCATTCTGCCTTCTGTTTCCTAACTAAATCTGTCACTTCAGGTTTAAAACCATCAACAAAGAAGGTGGTTAGGGCAGTTGTGATATCTTTGATCCTATTGAGAAAAGAGTATTCTAGAAGGTAGTAGCTATGCCATCTCTGAAATTAGGGATGGATCTGCTTTTTTTCCCTCCTTCCATAACTGGATTTTTGACCAATTGGTTTTGACAGGAAAGGCCTCAGGAATAGCTACTAAGACAGCTTGTCTCATTTGCACACTTTTTATATCCACCTGCAATTAAATTTTATCACATTTTTTTCTACCATTTTATTAATCAATCCATCATGCTTTTCAAACCAAGTGCTAGCATCTCTGGCTCCCACAAAAAGATGAGCTAGTTGAAAGAGATCAGGGAGTCCCTGACTATAGGTGAAAAGCTTTAAATTCTTAAACTAATTTTTGACTTTCCTTAGACGGGATTAGAAAGTCCTTTGCTACATTATGG
Source organism: Neofelis nebulosa (assembly GCF_028018385.1). NCBI lineage: Eukaryota > Metazoa > Chordata > Mammalia > Carnivora > Felidae > Neofelis > Neofelis nebulosa. The sequence continues at coordinate 46,549,279 of NC_080789.1, read as the reverse complement.
AAATCTGACCTTGACTAAGGTTTAAAGCTGTGGGACCATTCTATCTACATTAAAAGATATCATGAAGGGACATTCTCCAGTGAAAGGACTATATTTAGGAAGGGACAGTGGAGAATAGGAAAGAGGGGGTGAGAGAATGTGCAGGAGGATAAGCAAGAGGAATAAAGCATGGGAAAGAGGAAGTTGAGAGACCGGAGGCCAGGAGGAAAGCCAATCCAAAGATAAGGCAAAAGAGAAAAAAGAGAACTTAAGTTTGCATTTTTTTTTTAAGGTTGCATTTTTAGATCCTCCACATTTGTATTAGTTTTTCCTAAGGAGTCCTTAAGAGAAGTAATTTAATTTTTCTCTTAGAAGATTTTTGTCTTTAAGAGGCCTCTTCATACCAGTTAAAAACTTGTTGACCATTAAATGTTTGGAATCTTTGAATCTTTTGATGCTAAGTTACCATAAAAATGGATTGCCTTGGGGCTCCTGGGTGGCTCAGTTGGTTAAGCCTCCGACTTCTGCTCAGGTCACGATCTCGGGGTCCGTGAGTTCAAGCCCCGCGTCGGGCTCTGGGCTGATGGCTCAGAGCCTGGAGCCTGCTTCCGATTCTGTGTCTCCCTCTCTCTCTGCCCCTCCCCCGTTCATGCTCTGTCTCTCTCTGTCTCAAAAACAAACAAAGGTTAAAAAAAAATTTTTTTTTAAATGGATTGCCTTATTTGTATTCCAAGTTCCCCGGTGGCCACCAAAATCCTAGAATACTCACAGAGCTTCCAAAGTTTAGTGTTATTGGCTTTATAATGTTACGCCTATATTCAAGTGCCCTGAACAAGCTAAGAAAATCTCCTTAGTGTCATGGCCCCACTATGACTGAAAACCTCATTAGTAGAAAAAATCAAACCAAGAGATGTATACAATTTGTATACAAGACAAAGAGGAAGAATAAAGGCTTAGACAGTGCTTCAAGACCAAGAGAGCCAGGCACTGGTCTAGTCCATAGAAGAAGTTGGTCCTCTAACTAAGTGGCCTGGGCTGAACAGCAAAGGGGCCAATCCGGCCTGAATCATAGCAGCAAAACTATGGAATAAAATCAACTAGAGAGCCATTAGCATAAGGCTCTGAAGGAAGGCTCCAAAGAACCATTTTAACTTGGAGAAAGACAGCGGAAAATTTTGCATGGCTTTAGCAGGAGGGGGTTGGCCAAAATTCAGCTAGACTTAGCAGGACAGGGTTTGGCTGCAGTCCAGCTAGTTTCAGAAATGGGAATACAAGGATTGTTCTTGTGGAATAAGAGTCACTTTTGGGGCAGTCTGGATTTTATTGAGAGAGGTGAAGAGGAAGAATTAGGGGTTAAAGTCATTTGCAAGAGGGGATGGGAAGGAAAAGCTATGGGGTTCAAGAGATTTGAGGGTGGGGGTACAAGGATTTGTGAAAGCCACAGTGGAAAATTCTCCAGTCTTAATTCACTTGGGGTCTCTTATACACAAAAGCAGTAAAACTTTTTTTCACGGGGTCTTCAATGCCTTCACTCAAAGTAATTTCTAACAGTGACCATGTCAGTGGGAGCAATGTCTTATAGCAGAACTCCCTTAAGTCTCGTTAAACTGCTGGACTAGGCTGTGGATTGGGGGATTCTGGGAGAAGAGGAGGAGCTTTTCTCTGGATTGCCTCTTCTTTATACAGATGATAATTCAAATGTGTCAGGAATTCTGCAGGGTAAAATTCAAATGGGAAAAGGTAAATCCAATGGATAAATTCCTCCATATTACTCTATATCCAGATAAATTTGAAAACCTTTTAGAATTGAGCAGTGGTCTTTTATTCTGTCAAGATCCCAGGATAATGAAGCACAATTTTGAGGAAGAGAATTCAAAGTACTTGAATGCTTGCTTATTTTGGTTCAGGGGAATGCTGGCACCCTTAAAAGACCAGCCCTTAAGTATGCGACATTGGAATGGAAGTCAAGTAGGAAAAAGCATTGGTTCTTCTTACATAAACTTTAGTTCAGTATAACTTTCTCACGACATTTCAGCTCCCCCACCCCAATCTTGGATGGAAATGAGTGAAAAGATAGGACCAAAAGAAGAGACAATGTTGAAAGATTTTCCAGATGCTTTAAAACCCTGGAAAGCATTCAGTTCTGGTTTGATCTGGGGTATAAGTTAGTCCACTCATTTTTTTCTCTGAGTCATACAACTGGTTCCTGAACTGAATGTTCATTTGTGCCCTTGTGAACAAGTTCCACAGCAGTTAGAGGTGAAATTATTGGAAAGGCTTCCATAGATCTGAGTCACTGAAGGGAAATCGTGTTACTTTTGTCTTTTCTCCTCTTCATGATTAAACAAAATTTTAATAAAAGCGTTATTTTTGCCATAATTTTTTCAAAAGGTCTTGGCAAAAGTGTCATTTCAGTAACACCTTATTCCAACTTTGAGACAGATGTAGAGTAACAGGCTGTAGGTGTTACTTGTCTGTAGTTAAGAGTCTCATGAAATATAAAACCCATTCATTATTAAATTTTAGTCTTGTTTGAGGTTTATTTGAACTTGTTTTCTCAATGTGCATGCAATATATAAAAATTGGCTTTGTCCAAACCATTCATTTAATTGCTTTTGACTGCTGGTGAGTGCACCATGTACCAGGCATGACAGTGTTTTATGTTAAGAGAGTGTAGTTCTGAAATAGCAGAAAACAAAGGATAATATTGTCATAGTTTAATACAAAATTCATCCAATCTAGGACAATGATGTTCATTATTTCATTCGTGTATCCCTGAAAAGGCTTAATGATTAACTATGCACTTCTCTATACCAGTTGGTTCTTTCAGAATATATATTTTCTTCTTGTCCATTTGCCATTCAGCTACTACATTCCACCAAGTCAGTGTTTAGAACATTTTTCAATTGCTTCGAGAACATAAACTGTAGAAGTTCTGTAATTTTTAGTACTATGCTCTAAAAATTATACAGAGATAGATAACGTTTTTTTTCTGTACCTATTAGGTCTACTTAGAGAGGCTCAATTTAACAAGCTTATGTCAAGTTAAGTGACTAGTATTGTGATATATCTTATAGATATACTATTTTTTCAAAGATAAGATTAGCATATTTGCTTATACTTACAGGGATATTTAGGAGAAAGTTATAAGAAACATTAGAAAACAATTAAGACTTTACAAATGTGTCAAATCGGGGGTTCAGGTAAGCCTTTAATTAAAATTGTTACATAGGTAAGTAAAATAGGTAAATTTTATCTTCCTTTACTCTCCTCATCCTTCTTCATGACGTTTTTTCTCAGCTGTGAACACAATTATTCAGTTAGTTGTATAAACTAATTCACACTAAGGTTGTCTTGAATAAAATCACTAAATATTTGTTGAACATCTCCCCATGGACCAAACTCTGTACTTGCGGGTTAAAAACTATCTTTCTTTGATCTTCAACCCATCCTCCAAAGCATCAGTATTATCTGTAAGCTTGTTAGAAATTCAGACTCTCAGACCAACTAAACTGGAATCTGCATTTTAACATAATCCTCAAGTGATTTGTAAATACATTAAAATTTGAGATACTATGGTCTAGAGCGGTGGTTTAGCTTAATCAGAATCATTGAGGTGCTTTGTTATAGGGTCTACATTTGGAGAAACCTCAGGTCTAGAGGATATAAAAGAAGCCAAGATTGATCTTTGCCCTTAAGTGTTTTATAACATAGCTGGGGATCAAATTGATCACACATTGAGCACTTAATTATGCCAAACTGGATGAGTTTTACTTTAATGCAGTAGTTTTGAGAAGAGAAGGATTAGTGTGGAGTTGAGTTGTCAGGAAAAGTTCTGTTGGCTGGGAAAATGGTGGTACCACTGATTAAGTTAAGAAAGGTGGAGGGGCACCTGGGTGGTTCAGTCCATTAAGCGTCCTACTCTTAGTTTCGGCTCAGGTCATGATCTCACGGTTTGTGAGTTTGAGCCCTACATCAGGCTCTTGCTGACAGTGCAAGTCTCCTTGGGATTCTCTCTCTCCCTCTCTTTCTCTGCCCCTCTGCTCACCCTCTCTGTCTCTCTCTCAAAAATAAGTAAATAAAACTTAATTTTTTTTTAAAAAAAAAGGTGAAAAGTATGGCAAATTTGTAAGAAAAGATGATATGTTACATCACGGATATATTGACCTAGAGCGGCTGATAGACCATCAAGGAAAGTTCAAGCCATTGACACTAGAAATGCATAATCCTAGTGCTGCTAAAGATAAAAGTTAGAAAAAGACTATATGCACCTTGAGGACAGGAACCCTACCTTACTCACTCTTCTATCCTCAGTGCTAGTGGTACACCTGACACATAGGAGACATTGAATAGCTTTTTGTTGACTTAATGAATAAATGAATTTAGGGCTCCTAAAAGCCATGACCCTTTACACACTTCCCCCACTTAGATGCATTTAGTCTGTGAAAGAAGACAATAGGAATAACCAAAAAGCTTAACTCAAACTGCAAATCTTTAATAGTGGATTGTCAGGTCCTGAGGAAGCCAGAAGAGAAATATTTTGATAGGTGACATTTAATTTACTAGATTACCTATGGATAAAGCTAGTATAAAGGGGAATCTACACACATTCATTCTATTTTGTGTGTGTGTTTGTCATGTGTTTTGTTAGAAGAAAAAAATGTTAGCAATCTTAAACACTCCCAGAAAGCTTTTTAAGTGAAGTTGAACTTTCTGATTTTCCCATTATCATTATTGAAAAAAACTGGGTGCTACTACATGCAAAGTCTCCTTCTCCAAGCCAAGAAAAACCCACATATTGTGGGAAGAGAGAAATGTGGTTGCTAGCCAATTCTTCTATAACCATCCATCATATCTCTTGATTTCCAGTCTTTCTCCTTTGAGCCTAGTTAATATACACCATGTTGAGTTTGCTTTACTGCTACCATGCACAAAGAGAATTCTTCTACAATAAACTAAAGTCAGTGTCAGGGTCAGTATGTTCCATTGCTGAACTCATTCTTTGATCTAAGGTAATATTTACTGAGTTGGGGGATCCTGTGATATGATTGACATTATTTCTGGGTCACTGAAAATAACTAAAAAATTATTAAATATAAGGTCTAGCTTTCAACAGAGTAGAAAAGGGGTAAAAGAAAGAGAGAATCATAGCACCTTCTGTTCTCCCCTGAAACATGATGGATGAATCACCTATACAGCTCCAGTCAGCTTTTATGTCTGAGTTCCAATCAAATGTATCATGCTTTATTAATTTACAAGCAGGCTGTAAGTATACAAACAACATGTGTAAAATATCAATTAAACTTAAACCTCTGTAGAGGTTTATAATTTGGTAAACAGCTTTCTTCTTTATTCTGTTATAATCAGACAGTTTCATACTTGCAAACACATACCATACACTTCACACATACACAGAAATGATTATCCTACTGATACTCTATCTTCTGAACCAGAATCACCCACTCCTACTGCTTCAGAATCACCCATTCTATCTTCTGAACCAGAATCACCCATTATAAGAAAATGCTACCATTTTTTTTTATTTTTAAAAGAACTTTTTTAAATGTTTATTTATTATTGAGAGAGAGAGAGACAGAGCATGAGCATGGGAGGGGCAGAGAGAGGGGGAGACACAGAATGCAAAGCAGGCTCCAGGCTCTGAGCTGTCAACACAGAACCCCACAAAGGTCTCAAACCCACAAACTGCGAGATCATGACCTGAGCTGAAGTCGGACTCTTAACTCACAGAGCCACCCAGGTGCTCCCAAACCTATCATTTTTTTAATTCCTTCTAGGGCAAAGGTGAAGAAAAAAAAAACCCTAGAAGATAAAACCAGTTTAGGGGAGCTGACTAACTGGTTTCCTCATCAGAATGACATTAAACCTAAATTCATTTAGGTTAGAAAAGCATCTTCTCTTTAAAGTGTAAATACCATTTTGAAAGTTATGTGACTATTTTCCAATCAAATTTTAGTATGATTTGCTTGACCCAATTATTTTCCTTGTAGTGATGTGTTGAAGTGAATAGCACTCTGGTTTGGGAGTTTTGACTGGATTGTGGGAGGAAGGTAGCCATGGCATATGGATCCATGGAGGAGGAGGGTGTCAGATATTAACAACTTGCAATGGAGCACTTAGAGCAATATGGCAGTTCTAAGGATTGAGGCTAAATGGAAGGAGACAAGTGTAGAAAATAAGGTGTGGCAGTGCCAGAATTAAATCTCCTGCATTACAAAATTTTGTTCTGCTAATCCAAAAAGAGAAAAAGAAACTCTTTTTGTTCTTTTTCACATACCCCTTCCTAGATGAATCCTTTCTCTTAGATTCCAGAATTTTAGTTAGTATTCATTAAAGAAAAACAAAAAACAAAAAACAAAAATTTTGTCTTGTTTGTCTTTGGTTGGTAAGCTCTTACATACACAATGACCTCAAGCTTGTATTTCTCAACAATATGCCCATCCCCTATGTAAACTACCTTACGGGCAAAAGTTCCCTTTCCACAGGATTTACAGTTTACACTATTATGAAATCATATCCATGGAGGCTGTGAAGATAATTGTTTAGATGCACATACTTAAATTCAGGAACTTCAAAACTTTGATGATACTATCAGGATTCTAAATGCAAAGTTGGTGCAATTCGCTTCCCAGAAGGTCACCAAATACTGTGCTTTTTCAGTTTAAGCCTTGAAGTAATATAAAATTGCAAAATTCCAAGAAGATTAAAATCGGTTGCATTGCTAAATTGAAAACTAATTCAACAAAAGCCAATTGCACATGAGACAAAATTCTTCCCCACCACACCCTAATCCCCGAAACATATTGAACAAATTATTTGGCTAAAAAAGTGGTAATACTATTCACAATTACCTTATCATCAAGGAACAGCTAGGGACAAACTTTGTTCTAAAAATTGGAAGCCAATTTTGAACCATGTTGGAAGTCTTCACTATACCCTGCAGAATGTCTTGCCTATGGCTTATTGCCTATTGTCTATTGAATTGAGTGAAGTTGAAAAAAATAAAATAAAAGGGAAAATCCACTGTTGCTGTGTTTTAGCCTTAAACAGAAAGCGAACAAGAGCTTTAGTTCAAAGGGTCTTAGAGTTCAGAAATGAGTTGAGATACATATTTATTTATATATTTATTCCTATGTTTATTTATTCATTATGTATTTGATATTTTATATATGTGTGTGTGTGTGTGTATATATATATATATATATATATATATATAGTATGAAATCAGATTCATAAATACAACTTTAAATTCCCTATCTAAGAGACATGATTTCTTGTTTGATTAAGCAGCTTTCAAACCGAATGTGCAAGTCACAAAACTTTAGACAGCTAGCCATTTGGGCTGTGTATGTGATAGAAAATAAATGTGGTGTATGTGAGTTTCCTCTAGTTTGGACAGGATAGACCCAATAATATTTTTGAGAAATGTTTTACTGCAGGCTTTGGTTAGGTAATAAGGACCCTGCAGCTCATTCACATTCACTGGCATGCATCAAGTCCTTTCCAACACCATTTGTTTGCTCTTACAAAAGCAGAGACTGAGTATCAAATCCCAGTAGTATTAGATTATTAATTGGTGTGGAAGTTTTCAGGACAAAAAATTAAACTGTGGCAGTATTCTTCAAGACTACATGACTACAAAGAGAGAAAAAGAGAGTGTGCTATTTTACCACTGTTGGGATTTAAAATTATCACAGCCAGTTTCAGAAGCATACATTACGCTCAAGAGTCTAGTATACCTGAGAACACGATACTCTCAATAGGAATTTATGTAGCTTCCAAATGAGCCATTAAGAATGCTGTAAAGTACAAGAAATGTCCTCAACTACTGTTTAGAAAACAAATTTTTTAGTGCTTGTAGGCGAGCCCAAAAGACACTAGTGTATAACTATAATAAAAGTTATGTGTCCCAGGACCTTTTGCCAAAATCATTTATGTTTTACTTTGTTAGCCATACTTTTGAGGATTACCCAGGTTCTCTGCCTTATGCATTTACTTTCCCTCCTGAAGGAAATGGAGGAAACATCCCCTCTGGAAAACAGCTTTCACCCTTCCAAGTAAAAGGCTAATTTCTCATACATCCATATATCACTTCCCACCTAATTTTAAAGATGTAGAAGAATAGGTATAAACTCATTTATCTGCTATGAGTTACTATGTATAAAAGATAGTGAAGATGTTCCAACTTGCAAAATTTTAAATTATCTCTGGATCTTCATTTATGTGCATTCTTTGAAGATGATAAATAATCGTTTATTCCTTTAAAACATCTTTGTCTTACACTAATTCAAAAAGACATATGTACATCATGTTTACTGGAGCATTATTTATAATAGCATTATTTATAACGTTATTTCAAATTATGGAAACAGCCCAAGTGTCCATCAATAGATGAATGGAAAAATAAGATTTGGCATATATATATATATGTATATATATATATATATATATATATATACATATATACACACATATGTGTGTGTATATACATACATATATATATATATGTATAGTGGAATATTACTCAGCCATAAAAAGAATGAAATCTTGCCATTTGCAACAACATAGATGGAATTAGAATGTATTACGCTAAGTGAAATAAGTCAGTCAGGGAAAGACAAATAACATGATTTCACTCATATGTGAAATTTAAGAAACAAAACAAATGAACAAAGGAAAAAAGAGACAACCCAAAAAACAGACTCTTAAGTGTAGAGAATAAACTGATAGTTACAGGGGGGAGGGAGATGAGGGGATGGGTTAAATAGGTGATGGGGATTAAGAGTACACTTATCATAATAAGCGGTGAGTAATGTGTAGAATTGTTGAATCACTACATTGCACACCTGAAACAATATAACACTGTATGTTAAATACACTGAAATGTAAAAAAAAATTTAATGAAAAAAAGTATTTTTCTTTATCATCAGCTAAATCTTGAACTTCCCTTCAGGGTTATAGAATTGTGTAAATAGACCCAACAGTTTCTTATCAGTCTGGGGAATCCCAATGAATAATGAATTATTAGGCTATAATAATGTCATTGAGATTGACTGGAAATTCTCTTCTAAAGCAAATTATAAATCTCTATTTAACTAAGGCCAAAAGATATTCAATGTTATTTACTTAAAATAAAGATGACAAGGCATTAATTAATCTTTATATAACAAATTGCCAAGAATGTTATATGCAAACATGGCTTTAAAAATCTATAGCCAACACCTTCCTGCCAGTTTGTTCCTGCTGAAAACGGCACCCCCAGTCCTGTTACTCAAGCCTTCTAGAAGCCTGGGAATCTGCCATCTCCCTTTGCTGCCCACATCCCATCCCCACGTCTTTTGGACTCCATCTCCTAAATATTTCCGGAACTTAACCACTGACACAATGCCTATCCAGCATTGACTCCCACCTGGGTAACTCCACAAGGCCTATCTCCAGGCTTGCTCTCCTTTTGAACATTGTCCAAATAGCAGCCAAATAATCTTTCTAAAATAATATCATCTTTTTTTTTCTCCTGCTAAACAACCATTAAATTATCTTCCTCAACCCTTGAGATAAAAGCCAAACTTCCTAAAGGGGCCTAAGTCCCTCCCACCTTGCCTCCTTCTGCCTCCTCCAGTCTTATCTGTTGACTCCATGTCCTGCTCGTTCTTACTTCTTCATCCACCTGCATCAACTTGATCCCTCTAAACTGAATAAGATGGCCTACGAAGAACACCAATAGCTTCCTGTACCTACTTCCCTAACCTAGCACATATCATATGTTTTTTGATAGCTGCTTGTTTAATTTTATGTTTTTTCTAATATACTCTGGAGGCTACAAGAGAGCTGGGGTTGGTCTGCCTTTGTTCAAAACTGTATCCTCAGCTCCCAGCACTGAGCCTGACAACACTTAAGTGCTCAATAGATGCTAGTTGAACAGATGGATAAGGCAAAACACAAAGAAACAAAAAGGAGGGTACAACCAACTGGGAGAAAATACTTGATTCCAATACAATAGACCAAGAGTAATTTCTTTTTTAGCTAATGACTGATACCAAAAAAATGAATACAGTATATGAATGTGTACCAGGCAAGGAAAAATAGTTCACGAAAGTGTAAATAGGACTCTACAGTAAACATTTAGGCAAATTAGCTACACTGCAGTGAAATAACCTCTTATCCATGTAAAATGACTGGGAAATTTTGTTTTCTAATAGAAGGCACTGCTAGCACTTTAGCAAGGGCATGGTGATAGGAATAATGCCATATAATTTAAGTTTAAATTGGTCCAAATGTTTTTGAAACAAATCGATATGTAATTTTAATGGGCATAACCCTTAGGAACTCATCCTACACAAACAATTCTAAATGTGAGAGATTTATAAAACTACACAAAACAACCTTATTTTTAGCAGTAAAAAAAAAATGAGAAGCAATCTAAAACTTCAATGGAATAGACATGATGCATTCTCTTCTTAGATTATTATATAATTTTTATGAGAATGGGAAATAAGCAATCAAAAAATATGCTTATGACATACCTAAAAATAATATAAAATGTTAAGTGTAGTATGATTAAATATATAAAAACTATGAATAATTAGTGACTTAAAGTATTTTTGTTTGCCAGTTACAATTTTTCTGTTAATTCAGTGAAGACAGAACCTGTGCCTGAATTGTCCTTAAATTTCCACTTTACTTTGTTTTTGTGAGATCATGTAATAATTGTATCTTTGTTATGAAGAAATAAAAATACTTTTCATTGGCTCTGATTTTTCTATTTTGATAGGTGTTTGGGGAAAAATGAGAGAATGAATCACAATGACTGAAAACCGTGTCATGTACGCATGTTTCCTTTGTTTGCATGTTATCATTATTCTTAAGAGGATAGTTACTCAAGCTCTTTAGAAACAGTATCATAGGGGCGCCTGGGTGGCGCAGTCGGTTAAGCGTCCGACTTCAGCTCAGGTCACGATCTCACGGTCCGTGAGTTCAAGCCCCGCGTCGGGCTCTGGGCTGATGGCTCAGAGCCTGAAGCCTGCTTCCGATTCTGTGTCTCCCTCTCTCTCTGCCCCTCCCCCATTCATGCTCTGTCTCTCTCTGTCTCAAAAATAAATAAACATTAAAAAAAAATTTTTTTTTTTAAAAAGAAACAGTATCATAAAAAGTATCAAATGTGTTTCTTACAAACCATTCCTATATTCATAAAGAAAAAAATCTAATAGTTGGGAACGTCTGTGTTGCAATATGGTATAAAACATACCATATTTTATGCATTATTGCTTATCCCCACGTAAATGGATACCACAGATTGATAGGAAACTCAGCCACCAAATTACAAAATCATAGAAAAGTGTCCCAGTGCAATCTCAAAGGGATCCTTCTTCAAAAAGGTCTGGTGTAAAATCAGGCATCCAGATAAGATTAGACATAAGAGGTTTACTGGAAGAAATACCGGTGAGGGAAGATTAGGAAGGGAGCCAGAGGAGGCTCGGGCAACCTGTCAGACCATGATGCAAGCCTGACCCCCATAAAGGAAAGACGGAAGAAAGTTTGGGTAAGAAGCATCTTAAACTGCAGTGCAATTCTAAGGAAGTCCAGAGAGAGTACCAGGAAGTCCTTGAGAAAAGTGTCACACCAAAGGCATCCTTTCTCTCCCAGGAATCATCCTGCCTTAGTACTTCTACCCTGCTCTATCACAGATTTGAAGCAGCCCATAGTAAGTGTGGCTTCCGCATGAAGGTAGCAGTAGATGTAGAGTACAGCAGCTGGGACCCTCAGTTATTATGCCCTCCACAGCGGGAGCTTGGAGAGGCTCTTTCTCCTGGCTGCTGCAGGCATCAGTATTTAATTCCATTCAAAATAGAGCATCTTATTTTATAAAAGAGCATCTATCCAATGTTTCCTCAAAATAGCCACCCAGTTATTTGATGGCAGATGTGGATGTAAGATGACCAGGTGTCTCCCAGGGCAAAAGCTCCAGGCAATAATTAGGTAAGCTTATACCTCCGTTGTTTGGGTAGGGAAACTGAGGTATGGAAGAGCTAAAGCACTTAACAAAGTTAAAAATAAGTATCAAACTAGAATCCAAATCACTGTGGTTTTAGTATAGGAAGATTCCTTCCCAGGGTGCCCAGGTAGCTCAGTTGGTTAAGTGTCATACTCTTGATCTCAGCTCAGGTCATGATCTCCAGGTTTGTGAGTTCAAGCTCGCATCAGGCTCTGCACTGTCAGTGCAGAGCCTGCTTGAGATTCTCTCTCTTCTCCTTCTCTCTTTGCCCCTTCCCCCCATCTCAAAACAAAATAAATACATAAACTCAAAAAAAAAAAAAAAAGAAGAAGTTTCCTTCCCTTTTACATTCATATATGTAGAAATACGATAGCAATTTCAGGATGTTAACATAGATACCACATAAACATCCAAGGCCAATTGGCTCTCTCGATCACTGTTGCATATTATAAGAAAGGAGAGTTTACAGTTAAATACACTTATTTCAGAATAAAATCAAAGGACCCAGCTGTCTATTCATAAACTTTCTTGAGAGACATTGACTTTTCATCAATTATTTCATTCTCTGACTGAGCAAATTAAGGCGAAATCTTAAGGTTTTCTTCAAGAAGTCTTGAGAGTGCATACTCAATTTTGCAATCTAACTGAAGAAACCTAATGTCCTTCTCGCCATTGGGCAAAGAAGTTATTTAATGCCTTTAAAATAATTCTTAGTTCCAAATATTCTGATCTGACCCACATAGAAAATAGGTTTCTCTTTTAATTCTATACATGTAATGATGTGTTTTTAGATAATTCCCACCCTAAAAAATGACTGTTTTGCTCTGCCCAACTGTTACAAGAATGGCCTCCTGTACCTCATTAAGCCAAATTTTGAAGTGAGCAAATTGGGGACATTTGAAAGCTTAATTAAGTCACTAAAGAAAAATAGCTATAACTTGTTTTATGATGATCTATCCATTTAAAAGAATGTTTATGCTCAAGAAATAGTTTATGGTTGTGAAATACTTATATCACTTCCAATCCTGTAAATATCACGAAGAAAGGATTTTATTTTCCAAAGACCAAGCACATGTCTGTCCCAACATCAAAACCACCTCTAACTTTATCATCTCTATTGGTGAATTCTCTTAGTTCTAAATTTTAGGACTTCAAAAATTTCTAGGACCTTATGAATATATATAACAGGTTTTTGGGCAGGGAGGGGGATAGACTCTAACCTTACTAAAAACATCATTTCCGATCACCCTCCAAGGTTGGTTTGTCTTGGATTTCTTTTCTGATCTTGAGAAAAATGCATGAATTTTCTTAGGCAGTACATGAATTCAGAATGATGAGCTGCATTGTAATCCCCATTAAGGTACATTATTCTTAAAATAAAATAAAATTCATTGCCATAGAAAATTTAGTTCCTCACACTTCAAAGAATGAAGTCCTCTGTTTATAACAACAGCTATAGCAGTACAAGTTTTAGGGACCATCACTGCCAGATTTGAAATTGAGCCTGAAACAGCCTACCTCAAAGACCTCTCTTGGGTAGTTCGGTAACTTTATCTTTTTCTACTCAAGCCATCTACATAGTTAAACAGAACAAACTCACATCATTTATTTTGCACAATGGACTCCACTCCTTTGGGACAAAATCATTCTCTGAATGAAATGGAACTGCAAAGGGTGTCCATAACACTGGATCATTTAGAAGGAAACGGAACATATACTCCCTCTTCGATATGTATTAGGTCACTGGCATTTTTGCATAATGATTTCATAAAAATATAACCATGTGCATGACTGAAAATAAATTTATTTAAGTTCTGCTCAAAAAAAAAAGCATTCAAGGAAGTAATTCAAAAAAGTTTAAAAACAATGTTTTGTCTTTTTTCAGTCAAAAGTACTCAAACACATTTAAATTCAAAATCAACCAGGGGTAAAATAATCAAAGCATTTTGGAGCTTGAAAGAATCTAAGAGGCTGTTTTAATTCAGATACAGTTTTAGAAGTATGTAATAGAAACCCAAATTAATATTGGCTTACACAGGATGAAAGTTAATTTTTCTTTCATGTAACACCGCAAACTTAGGTACACTTTGCTAGTAGGATTACTCTGGTCTATGAAGTCATCTAGGGTCTCAGGATTTGTCTATCATGTTGCCCTGCCATTGCTAGTGTAATACTTTGACCACATGGTCAAGATTAATCATCACCAAATTCCTACTTTAGGGACTGAATATTGCACACATCATTTCTGCTCCTACCCCAATGGCCAGAAATCAGGCACAGGGCCATACCTAGACACAAAAGAGGCTGGGAATCAGCCATACTTAGATGCAAGGGAGGCTGGGAGTAGTGTTTATTCTAAACATTCATGTGCGCAGCTGAAATTCAATTATTTTAAAAGAAGAACAGATTTTAGAGGATTAACTAAAAGTCTGTGTCCCAGTGGTCATTTTAAGTCCTAATATATAACACAAATAAAAGCTGAACTGTGATTGAAGAGAGATTGGACCCTCCACCCATGTCCTCTTGAGTCCTCATAAGGTTCCTCTAAGAACTATGGCTTTGTAAGACACATTTAGAAACCATTGCTTTAGACAAAGGATGAAGAACTAAAATGTCTGAAAAGGTCAGGCACCTAAAGTAAATAAATGTAGCAAGTTGACTGGGTCCTGAGGCTGGCAGTGGAACAACCTCAAGAGAACATTTCCAATTATGGTAAAACCTTGGATTGCCAGTAACTTGTTCTGCGAGTGTTCCGCAAGATGAGCAAACATTTCTAATAAATTTTAACTTGATAAACAAGTGATGTCTTGCAATACAAGTAGTACGTGAGGCCGAACGTCACATGATCACAACTGAGCCAATGGTTCTTGAAATTCGCTTTGATATACGAGTGCTTTGGATTACAAGTATGTTTCCAGAACGAATTATGCTCACAAACCAAGGTTTTACTGTATATCAAAAAGAGTCTTCTGCACTTGATATGAACATATTGTTTTGCAAAGCTGTGGGACCTAAGTTAGCAGACATTCTTATTTTTCAAGAGAAGCCAGAAATCTACATTTTCATGAAATCTCTTGCGTTTTTGATATTGGTTACTAGTTAACACATCTTGTGTTATTGTGAAGGCCAAAAACACATCTGTAAGCCAGATTTACTTAAGGGTCACTCTATATAATCTATACTCATTTAGACCAATCATTTAATTTTCTAGACAAGGAAACAGGCCTCGAGTGATTAAGTGACTAGCCTTTGGTCACACAGCTAGCACACCTGGTCAGGTTTTTTGTCTTTCAATTCAGTACTCCTTATGCTATACCACCATAAAGTGCCACTGTGAATTCCAGAATAAGCAAGTAAGAAAAAAGTGGAAAATGATTCCTTAAAAGTAATCCAATTCTATGGCATAATTTAGTGTTCAGCTTAGAAATGAAATAGTTAACAACAGATCAAGTATGTGTCCTATGCCCCATTCCCTCTGAACCCCCAATTGAAAGGAAGATGTGTTCTGTTTTCTGCCTTCCTGGCTTGGATTTGCCAGAGCCCTGGCTGCCTGATCAGGAACACATGAGGCCGGGAAGCGTCAAAGGATATCATTGGCACTCACCCAGTAGCCAATCTTGCCTCTCTCCAGCATGGCCCATTTAATTGCACACTCATATCATATCAGTGGCAGATTTATTGCAAAACATATTTTTCACTTTTATGTGTATTTTTTTCCTGTGTGCTGTAAAGTTATATGGTTAAAATATTTTTGGCTGAAAATTTTAAATATATGGAAATGGATAACATTTATCTTCTAAATGCCTGAGTGGAACTAAATTGTTCATGGATTAGTTATATGGTACTTGCATAAGCTGCTTTATGAATATTTCTATTCTTTAGAAGCTTCTTCGAGAAGAATCTTATACTAAAAGTGTGTGTCAAGCATGAAAAAGTACCTCATACTTTATTTCTACCTTATGGTGGGGTATTTTCAGTCCAAAACTTCGACGAAGGGATGTGCTTATTTTCTGCTTTTTTCCTTAGAACTTTTGCTTTGATCAGTCTTTCTAACACTTAAATTAAAATGTTTTTGGTCCAGTGTTATCCTAAATGTATAGTAAGAAAAGGCTGGAAATATAAGTAGTCTATACCCACGTAGTAATCCAAAAAGATATTTCGTTTTCAAATTTGAGTTTTTTTAAATTTAAAATCATTAGACCCCCCCCCCTTTTGTTTAAATCTGAGGTTTTGGTGGTTTCTGTGATACTAGCAGTTGGCAAAAGTAATGTCTATAGGGGGCCAACCTCAGAAAATAAGAATCAAGGGGTGGATTTGGTTTGGCTGGGAAAATATAATATTTTTCCATTCCTTCTTTCTAATGTCTTAAATCATCAGGTTTTATTAATAGAATAAATTGAACCACATGGAACACTTCCAATATCACTATTAGAAAAACACAGCCACAAATGTACAAACAAAGCTGCTCTATTTCCTGGTCACTTTCTATAGTCTTACCTCTATTTATCTTCTGTTTTTCTTTACTAGTCATTCTCTTTCTCTCTCCTGCTTATTTCCATCATAGTTCACTTATTTCTTCTAACTTTCCTTGACATTCTGTCCAGGCCTGCTTCATTTTGTCATTGCATTTCTAAAAAGATTGGTGTAAATTATTTATAAATCTTGTTACCTATTATGTATAAATTCTATCTTTGTATAGATTTACCTACTATTTTTATAAATGTGTCCCCAAACAAAAAAAAAATGGCATAAGTATTGTTATGGGCTGAATTCAGTTCCCCCCACAGCCAAATTCACATACTGAGGTCCTAACCCCTAGGACCTCAGAATGTGACAGTACTTGGATACAAGGTCTTTAAAGAGGTAATTAAGGTTAAAAGAGGTCATTAGGGTGGATCCTAATCCAATATGACCTATCTTTATAAGAGATCAGGACACAGAAGGAAGACCATGTGAAGACAGAAAGGGGATGGCCCTCTACAAGCCAAGGAGAGAGGCCCCAGAAGAAACCACCCCTGCCAATATCTTAATCTTGGACTTCTAGTCTCTAGGACTTTGAGAAAATAAATTACTAAAGTTTGACAGCCCTAATAAATGAATTTAAGTCTCATTCAAAAATCTTGTTTAAGATAACAATCCTTTGCAAGTTACATACTTTTCAACTGAAAGTTACCTTTTAATACACCATTCAAAATACCCCCTATATGAAATATAATACGATAATATAAAAGTTTCACACTTTCTAGTACATCTGAAAGGGTAATTTTCTCATATCCATAAGTAATTCACTTACATTTTCTTTCCTTCAGCTTTTTATCCTTATAAAGAGATCAGAGTAAAAAAAAAAATGTTCTGTTTCTATAGCTCTAAAAAGCTGATTCTGTATCTTTGTCTCCCTGATAACAGAGTTAAGCATTGTTTTTGAGCACACATTCCACCACCCACCCCCCACCACACACGCGCGCGCGCACACACACACACACACACACACACACACAAAGATGCATTAAATATGGTAAACGTTTTCAGTTGCTGATGTTTTTCCAGGCACCTTTAACTTCAACCTAAATATAAGCATTGTGTTTTCAACATCTATGGTAAACATTTATTTTCTTTATTAACAAAAAGGATTATTTTCCTTCCTCTGCTAAAGAAAATAGTCTGGCTAGTATACAGATGGCAGCTTTTGTCACATTAAACAGAGAGCAAAGATAAGAACATACAGAAAGACAAAACCTTAAACAATGAAGGTCAGAGAATAAAACTGAACTAGCAATGGCAAGAAAGCAAGACAGAAGATGATTCAAGAAGCATAGTGAAGGGCAAAAGTGGTTTCAGCCTGGTTAATAGTTAATCACTACATTCACCAAATGTCTTTCCTTTCCTTCCCTCAATTTCACTTACCACCTTTCTCAAAGACAAGTAGGACACCAAACCTCTAGAGTAGAGGAGATAAAAAGAAGCTGTCAACAAGTCCACAACTCAGCGGTGACTTTTCCAGTTTGCTCCTGTCTCACTGCAACACAATCCCCTCTTTAAAAGTACAGATAAACTGAGGTAATTGTATTTACCATGTGAATCAACAGAAGGAAGCAAAGGGAGAAATATTGAGAGTAGTTGCAGGGACAGACAATTGGGCAAAGAAAACAAAGGATAAGTCAAAAATGGGAAGTGAGCAACTCTTTCTCTCCGTCCCTTCTTCCCTCTTTCTTCCTCCCCAGCCCTCCCTCTCTTTTTCCCTACTTCCCTCTCTCCCCTTCTCTCATCTTCCAAATTCTTGATTTCCTTGTCTCCTATGAAACTTCCAAGCTGTCTCTCCCACTTAATAACCTACCTCCTTAAGGTGCCATTCTTATTCTTCTGCTTTTTTTTTTTTTTCTCTTCACTTATGATTCTTAGTGCTTTGGAAGTAAGGAAAATGGTGGTGGGTCATTTTTCAAGACATTAGTTTCTCATCAAAATTCCTATAATTCGTAAGTGATTCCTCTGCCACCAACTTGGCCCCCACACCTCTGCCACAAAGATCTTTCTAAAATATGAATATATCACTCCATTACTATACTAGAAATCCTTTGAAATAACTCCTGAAGGTGTACAGGATGCTGTCACCTTAATTAGCTCAACCCACAATCCATCACCTCACTTCTAGCTATCCCAAAATACTCGTAATTCCCCCAACATGTCATGCAGGGTTTCACACTGGGTGTCTTTGCACACACAGATCCCTCTGTATCTGGTCATTTCCTAACCATCCCTAAAATTTCACCTTGGTCTTTCCTGGTTTCTTTCAGGTTTATTCACTGTTGAGAGTATTTGTTTCTTACTTTCTTTCCCTTTCTAATCCCGCAGGACCTTAAGATGCTAACCTAGTCATGCCCAGGTGTCACAGACAGTTTTTGTTCAAAGGTGAAAAAACTCCAGTTATTGTCCCTTTTAATATCAGCATTCTCCACTAATTTGCAGATGATCTAGCAGAAATATCTTCTACTTTACCAGTCATAGAATTCCTTCAAACAGTACATTTCCTTGAAAGTCGGGCTAAGGAAATCAAGGTCTGTAGTTAAAAAGCATTATCCTTGCCGTATCTTGAAGGCTGTCCTCCTTAGACTACAAGGATTATGAGAATTGTACCATTCAATCATTTTCGAGAAGGAAAGATTTCTGCCCCCAAATTTCTAATGGAATTAATGCCAATTGAATTTACATGGTGAGAAAAGCTGTGCATACAGTCAGAATAAAATGCTCCCAAGAATAATGTGAACTTAGATTATTTTTTGACTTCACAAGAAAGTTTAGAACCATGGTATCTAGAGCAGTGAATAGCTATTGGTTGTTATTCCACAATCTCCTACAGATAAAGATAGAGCTGTAGTGGTTCAGTTGGGGCTTAACTAAGAAATTTTAGCATTAATAAAGACTGCCGTTAAAGGTTTACTCATCTTTGCCTATTTACTGATACCCGTACAAAACATCTTCCGATAAACACAATGGGATCTAGAGTAGGGTATGGAGGCAGTGGGGGAGTTGAACAATAATGAAAGAACCCTTCCTACATGTATTGTTAAACCATATAATTCAATCTCCACTCTGAAACTGAAGCAGAAGCTATGTGTAAAACAGTTGCTTTGTGGTACAGCAAAGTTTGATAGACAAATAGCATAAAAAGAAGCACGTGATGAAAGGCTTTTATTCTGCTTTGAAGTAAACAAAATGTCAGGCACTGCTGTGATTACAGAAGTCTGTGAAACCACATCTTGTGTAATAATTTTTCACTATCCACAACCAGGATAGTGAAGTAAAGAGATTACTTAAAAGAAAACTTAGCAGTAGCCCCAGTCAATAATCACAGGTTTAAATTTCAAAACAGAATCAACAACTAAATGAAGAGATTTTTGTTTATAACCAAGTGCATCTGTCTCAAAGTTACACTTTGGGGGATGTAAGTCTTAGATCGGTGCTACTGAAGGTGTCTGTGTCCAAACTGCTTGCTGCTGGTCCACTACGAGATAAAGAGCTTATGCTGCAATGTAATCAACATACTGCTCCCTTCATTGAAAGCATCTCCCAACCACCCCCCACCCCCCACCGCTGCCGGAAGAAAAAGGAGGAGGAGGAGGAGGAGGAAGAGAAGGAGGAGGAGGAGGAGGAGGAAGAGGAGGAGAAGGAGGAAAATGTCAATTGAATTAGAGTGTGTTTAGTAAAGAAATTGGTCTATATTCTGGCGCTGGTTTCTGATTTTACTGCAACGGATAGCAAAGTTTGTGGACTGACAGTGGCTTCTACAACACAGTTTGAGGAGCATGTGGTAAAACACCAGGTTTTTGTCAGTTAGAAACTATGTTCAGCTGCTAATAACAGAGACCCTAATAACAAGTGAATTAGGGGACTCTTCTCCCACAGAAAAGATGTGAGAGAGTTGACTTATTGGTCCATCACAAGCTGAGTCCTACCAGATCTGCCAAATCACAAGGCTGGGTGGGCCCACAGCATCCCATACAATGGAAATGGTACACCTGGGATCAGCTGCTGGTGGAACTGCAAGTAGGCTGTAGAGCAGGTGCCCTCACCTTCCCTCCACCACCTTTTCCCCCAGCTTGCACGTGCCATTTCATGGGAAGTCCATTATGATCAACTAATGGAGGAGGAAAAAATGTCCAAGCTTATTTCCACAGACTGAAGGGTTCAATAAGTGATTGTACACCAAAAACAGGTGGCCCTGAATGTAAGTGGGGAAGGAAATCCTCCCAATAAATAGGGCTTCAGATTGTCTACCTGGTCATCCACTTTTTGTGGAAAGAGAAGAAGCTTAAGGCAAGAATAAATAGGGCATAAAGAATAAATAACAAAATTGAAGACAACGAGGTCCGGGAAGGGGAGTGGGGACAAGCACTGCATGTTATCCAACATGCAGGTAACAAAATTTGATCCTGCCTATGTTTTTTAGAGGCAGATGAAGGATCTCTTAAAGGGAAAAATTAAAATATTTGTATTAGTTTAAACAGAGAACACTTATTCAGAGGGATTGGAGGACATAATGTATGTGAAAAAGTCTTTCACACACATCTTTTTATGAAATTAATTAATAAAGAAGTAGATAGAATGACTTCCAATGAACATCAGCAACCTTGTCCTAGACCACCTATTCTTGGCACAGTGGGCACATGAACAGTATCACCACGGCCAAAGAGTTGGAAGCATGAGCCTGATTGCGTGGGATCCCACCCGCCACAGCTGATTAAATACCGCTTCTGCCGAAAGTCCAAACCTTCCAGCAATGGAAACCAATGCTGAGCCTCCAGTATGGCACCAACTCTCCAGACCAGCTTGGTGCCAAGTTGATTACATTCGACTCCTTTCATTCTCAGAAATGCAGCCATTTATCTTGACTGAAAGCAACATGTATTCCCAATATGGGTTTGCCTTCCTTGCCTGCATGACCTCAGCCAGCACCATTGCCCACGTGCTTACAGAATGTGTGACCTACTGACTTGGCATCCCACATCACATTGCAGGGTACAAAGGTACCCACTTAAAAGCGAAGGTAGTTAGCTTGTGGGTGCTTGATCATGGGATTTTCTGTCTAAATATACAGATTCTTTAACTTTCTACTGCCCACTGGACTAATACACATTGGGATATTAAATAAGACTTGACCCATCATCCCATCTGAATCCTTTGGTTTTCTAAAGGCTTTTCCTGACAATTTGGGCCTCAGCCAGACTGCTTTCCCCAGTGTTCCATTTAAAATTTTATTGTCCCCTTCAGAACATAGTTATGGTATCAATTTTCATTATTTCTCTCTTCTTTCCATATCTTATCTTTTTCTTATGGAATCTTGCCCTTGCAAGATTGGAACTTCTTGGACGCTTTGTCCCAATATAATGCTGCCATCTAAATTGAGTTATAGCAATGTCCTTTTGGTTCTTGTAAAATAAAAAATAAAAAACACATTAAAACAGATAGTACCTACAGGCTAGTGGCTACAACATGAGAATCCAGTTGCTATACTATATCATTCTGGGATTTTTTTTCCCCATACCTTATGTCCTCCAGTCCCTCTGAATGAGTGTTCTCTTTTTAAAGTAATAAAATTATTTTTACTTTTCCCTTTAAGAGTTCCTTCCTCTGCTTCTACAAAATACAGGCAGGCTCAAATTTTGTTACCTCTGATTTTTCCATTTTCTCTTTATCTCATGTTTATCTTTATCTCATGTTTTCCATTCAAATATGTGAAAGGCTTAGAATAAATATGTTCCTCCTCAAGATTAATATTTTTAAGCCTGCATTAGATGCAACGTTCCCAGTATGCTAACCACGTGAGCCCAAGTCAACCAATTCCTCAAAATTTATAAATTCCCTTATAAAGCAGGTTCACAGTAAATTCCTTTATCAACATCAACTTCTATCTGTTCCCAGAAAAAAAAAACATTCTACATCTGGATTTTTCTAGTCCCCATTTCTGTGCCTTTGATTCATATTTCCATTGCCATGTTCTATTTTATTCAGCCAGCTTAAAATATCACAGTGCTTCTTTACCCACACAACATTGTCTTCTCATTTCTGTAATATGCACTTTTTTTTCTTTTAATAAAATCTTGGCCTGCTTAGCTGTATTCCTGGAACATCAAGCCAGAAGTTCTTGTTATTTTTTTCCACTTATTTCTTCCAAAATTCATCACACGTTACTTTACTCTTGAAGCTTACATCATCCTCTTTCATCCCTAGCAAGGAATGACTACAAATATGTCTCTTGGAGTAATTCTTAGTTAGTCGATTGTCCAAACTCCCATAACATAATCCCCAGGCAGCCCCTGGCTGATTTATCTTTTCAATCTTTCTGACAATAAAATGTTGCTGAAACAATTTTGTGATGTCTGTGTTTCATGGCTTTGAATAAATTTTCCCGCTCCCATTTTGGTCTTCCTTTTGTTTACTTGGACCTTAGGAAGAACAGGAGAGATCTGAAAGAATACATACTCGCCTCTCCTGTCTCAATAACACATAAACCTTAAATGGTCCTCTTTGCACATCACTGACCCTATTTTCTCCTTTGTTCTCTTTTTTCAGTCATTAATTCCTCCTCCCCCAAATTGTTACAGCAGATCTGAAGCCTTCCGTGACTAATGGCCCCATGAGACATCCCTCTGTTTTGCCATCCCCTAGCATTTACATCTAAAATATGGAATCAGGGGCACCTGGGTGGCGCAGTCGGTTAAGCGTCCGACTTCAGCCAGGTCACGATCTCGCGGTCCGTGAGTTCGAGCCCCGCGTTAGGCTCTGGGCTGATGGCTCCTGCACTCTCTCTCTCTCTCAAAAGTGAAGAAATAATAATAAACATTAAACAAAATAAACGTTAAATATGCAATCAACCACTGTATATTTGTTGTAAACATATTGCTAGATGTGTGTGTATGCATGTATGTACATGTGTGTGTGCTGATAATTGCCTTGGCTTACCAGCCAAACATCTCTGTCTTCTTTTGTATCATGATTTCTGTCTATGCAAATACTGGAAATGCAACTCTGAATAGACGTTTGAGGTACTGTATTAAATTGGTCATTATTCCATTCATTGAGCATTTAGTGATCATCTATTCAGTGTCACTCACTGTGCTAGCTGCTCAATCAAGTGGTCCCAGCTTCCCACAGCTCATAGTCTAGAGAAAAAAAGAAAAACAAGAAAACAGATAGTTACACCGGAGTGCAAAATCTGTAGGAGGATATGGAATTAACAAAGAAACCCTCTAAATCAGTGTAAGAAAAGGGTAGAAGAAGGAGAGAGTGGAAAGAGGAGGACCAGGGGAAGTTAGCTCGACAGAGGAAGGGGGGGGGGGGGTGCGGCCAGAGTGCCCCTGGCAGAAGGCAAAGCAAAGCAGAGTGGGGTACTGAGGTCCTTACGGTATGGTTGGGGTGATGTGCATAGTGCCATATGGCTATAGAGACAAGTTCAGGAAGATGGTGGGAGATGAAGCTAAGAAAGCAGTTAAGAGCCAGTTTAGAAGGGACTTTGTATGGCATATTGAAGAGTTTGCCCTTTGTCCCACCCCATTCCTTGTGTGTGGCTATAGTCACTAGGCTTCTGACTAGCACCGGGAAAGAGGTTCCACGTTCTGTCTGCTGTCTCATTTTTGCCGCTCAGTACTTGAAACTCCCTTGATTCCTAGCTGTACTCTCAATCTCATTATCCACCTCTCCAAATTACCCTAAACGCTACTGCCAGATTAACTATATTGTTGAATTTCATCTCTTACATTTGAAAACCTTCAGTGTTTCATTGCGGCCAAATGCAGCAGAAATCCCTACACATTATGCCCCTCAATGAATCTCCACCACCATTTCCTGTTCCCCCCATGAACCCACCTTTTACACGTGGGTGCTATCGTTTCCAACTCTGTGCCCTTCCTCGAAATGCCCTTTCTGTTTTTCATCTACTCAAGACTTTCTGGTCTTCCGGCCACATGTCCCGTGTAATTTGTCTTCTTGGAATCAACAACGTGTTTCATTTCTATTATCTTTCAGCCCTTGTTGTACTGGGCCCTGTAGTTTTATGTATTTATTTTGTTCATTTGACTAAAACAATTATTCCTGGGTCAGATCTGTCTCTTGGTCACTTTTTAAAATTTTTTAATAGTCCATAACACCATTTCTTGAGCAGAGGTGCTAGGTAAATATTACATTGGAATACATCAAATTGGTGACCATTAGTGAAGCTCTATCAATCTACTCTTCTCCAAAGTAGTTACTTTATCACCTCCACTCCCTTTTTACTATGTTATTTACAAGGAAGGTAGAGGCTGATGTTTTATTTCTATTTTATAGAGAAATATTTGAGTGTCAAGGATTTTAAAAGTTTACTTGAGTGTTTGGGGACTGGAAGCTAAGCTTCTGATACCTGTTTAGTGCTTATTTAGATTATATTAGATCCAGGATTCTTTTCCTGGAAGGAATTAAAAGGGAAGCTTTAAAAAATATATTAAGAGCTATTTTTACTACTATTTATCATCAGTACTGGGAGGAAAGATAATGGGAAAGTTGTTACATCACTAAAAAATAAGTTAAGTGGTTTCTAACTTTATAATTCAGGGAAATGAAGACTTCACTTTAAGAGATAAGATAGTTAATGGGGCACCTGGTTGGGTCAGTCAGTTAAGTGTCCAACTTTGGCTCAGGCCATGATCTCAGGGTCAGTGACTTCAAGCCCTGCTGTGGGCTCTGGGCTGACAGCTCAGAGCCTGGAGCCTGCTTCGGATTCTGTGTCTCCCTCTCTCTCTTCCCCTCCCCTGCTCGCGCTCTGTCCCTCTCTCACACAAGAATAAATAAACATTAAGAGATAGATAGTTAAGAGGTGGTTTGGAGTGCTCTGGGTTCATTTGAACCTGCTTTGGGTTAATTTGTTGAAAGCCAATTGATTCAAAGCTATTTCAGCACACGGCAAACCCACCAAAAGACCATCTGGAGGAAACTGTCAGCTTCATATCCTGAGGTAATAGGAAACTTGGTTGCAACCATTTGAGGGCAATTTCAGGGGTGGGATGCGAGCCTACCAAAATAGAGAAGGCCATAAACTGGGTTTAAGAAAAGACCACCCATTCACGGATAAAGCATTAAGCATTGAGCAATACCAGGCATCCAAATTATAAAATACGCATGAAATTAGCATCCAGCTAAGTTGAACAGATGAATCCTTAGTAAAATAGCTGAGATGGAAAGCCTAGGGCAAAACTAAAACTTTGAAAAAATCTTCCAGAATTCATCAATTTTGACAAATTGACTTTTTGGAAACTGATTTTCAGTGAATTGTCCTGATTCTAGTTTGAATAAATATCTAGCCTTAGTTGCTTACACATTATTCCATCAAAGAAGAATGCAGGTTTGTGTATGGGCATGATAGCTGGTCTGTGACCCAAAACTTTAGTTTGTACCTTAACCCTATCCTCCATAGTACTGATTTTTTTTATCTTATGTTCTTCTTTCAAAATTTTAAGGGTTTTTTTTTTTAACGTGTATTTGTTTTTGAGAGAGGGAAAGAAGAGGGGTCAGAAAGAGATGGGTATAGGGGATCAAAAGCGGGCTCCATGCTGACAGTAGAGAGCCTGATGCGGGGCTCGAACTCATGAACCATGAGATCATGACCTGAGCTGATGTCAGATGCTTAACTGACGGAACCACCCACACACCCCTCAAGATTTGAAGTTCTATGAGGGCGCCTGGGTGGCTCAGTCGGTTAAGCGTCCGACTTCAGCTCAGGTCACGATCTCGCGGTCCGTGAGTTCGAGCCCCGCGTCGGGCTCTGGGCTGATGGCTCGGAGCCTGGAGCCTGCTTCCGATTCTGTGTCTCCCTCTCTCTCTGCCCCTCCCCCGTTCATGCTCTGTCTCTCTCCGTCTCAAAAATAAATAAAACATTAAAAAAAATTAAAAAAAAAAAAAGATTTGAAGTTCTATGAAAGGTGGGACCATTACACCACATCTTATGACTCTTTACATTCCTAGTACCTTGCACACTTGTATTTGGTAGCCCGCATGTTAGCCGTCAGATGAGGACAGAGTATCGACCCAGCTGCCTCACCTTTGAGGGCATGGTTAGGGGAACCCTCAAAAGGTGATTCCCTCCCTTATTGTGATTCAGTAGTTTCATCTTCATGTATGAAAGACAATGTTACCATTACAACTAAATTTAAGAGTATTCTGGAGCTGAATAAAGTCTTCCTGCCCTATTGTGACCCCATCCAACTTGACTAAAGCCTTTTCCTTTTCTCAAGTGGGAATTGGAAAAGGAACTCATATATCATCCTTCTAAATCCTCACAATTAGTGGGTAACTTTCATTTAATAAACGTTGAATTGCAAGAGCTTTCTGTTATTGATAATGCTTACAATTAGTAAGAACTTGAATTATTTTATCAACTTTTTCTTTCTGTTTCGCAATGACACAAAGCCTAACCAGAAAGCAGAGCTTCTCAACCTATGAAACTGAGCTTCTGAATATTTTTACTATTTTAGGTAAATAACGATGGCTCCACCATTATTGGTAGCTCCACCCTCCTCCTTGACCTTTAGATGACCTGCCTTTATCCCTGACCCTGCAGGAGGAAGGTTCTCCCTCTGGTGAGAATCTGGTGTCTGAAAATGTTCTTCTATGCTTCAGATGCCCCAAGCTATCCTATAACTACTCCCTGGATGTCTCCTTGATTTCCAGCCCTGGAAGACTGTAGTCTGGTCCAGTCTTGTGCTGTTTTCTAAAACTCACTTATTAGTTTATCAAAGCCTAAATTTATCCTCTTGTGAAATCTGATTAATGTCCATTGTTCTTAGCTATACTTTGTTCATACGCTATCATAGCACCTTCCATATTATGTATTCGCTATACCCACATCTGACTTCCCAACTAGACTGTGAACATATTTTTGCTCTTTGTCCCCAACTGGACAGTTGTCTCTCATACTATACACTTTCACACTAGGAATAGCCATCTTTTCTAGATGTGAAATGACTAGATTCCCAAATACTCTAGAATGTAGTCTAATCAAATCCTAAAACTACTAGAACATAAGCTCCATGACAGAAAGGAGTTTCCTTGTGTTCATCATTGTATCTCAGTTTATAGAACAGTGTCTGGCAAGAGTCAGTACTAGTCTCAATAAAGTTTGTGACGCAAAAGAATACTGTGTTAGTATGCAACAAGATGAAGGGAACAGTGTTATATCAGTCTTTTTAGATATTTGTAAACTATAAAGGCTCCAATATTCCTTTCATACCTTAGGGACAAAACACAGTCTAAGATTTTCATATAATAGTGATTTCTAAATTTTTCATCACTGATATTTTTCATTCATGTGGTTTCACAAGAACACTCTTATTTGAATATTCAAATAATTGTCATTTTTAAGCTTTACAGGTTCTAAGTTTTTCTGCTTCCAAAATGATGGCCATACCCTCATGGAAACTCAAGCAACTGCTTTTAACTTAGGGCCCATCGGGATAACTTAAAGAGTCAAACCACTGCACTCCAGAGGTCTCCAGCCCTGAGCAGCCCAGATTCTTTCCTGACATGGCATGTCCAAAGACCCTAATCCAGGTGGGGCTCAGGAGCTTTGTAGGAAAGAACTTAAAGTTTGCCAGCAATTGTGGCTCCAGTGTGCTTCCATTACATGGGACTGAGTTTCCCCAAAAGAGAGCAGACTGGAGGAAGAAAGGCAGAGCATTGAAAGAAAAACTGCTCAAGTGGAGACAAAGCCGGGCTGAGTGAACCGAGTGAGCTTCAAGAAAGCCAGATTCCAGGAACTATGTTCCGTTGCTGGGTCGGTGCCTAGTGTGAGTCTGGGTGGAGGGGAGCAGGGGACCTGCGGGCTACCAGCAAATGGGCAGCAAGAGTGGCAGCAGATTAGTGCTGCTCACTGGAACAAAGGAGTCATGGAACAGCGGATCCAAGAACACATGTGTGAGACCTCCCTGGACTTGGTGAAAGCTCCATGAGGTGAGAAAGGCTGGCACTCCAACTGAACAATGCTCACAACATCGGTTCCCACCCACCGCCTCCAGCTAGAGGAAATACAAGTTATATGAGGAAGAAGCATTAAGCTGGGAGGCAAGAAACAAATCTTTAAAAGTTCAGGTCATGTCACCAACTCGCTGCTAGTAGCTTTTTCAACAAAAATGTATATTCCTATAAAAAGAAACAACAAAGTCTCCATGTCATAACGCTTGTGAAGGAAGGGGGAGGGATGGAGATGGTGTCCCCTAGACTGGAAATAGATGTGTGGTGCCACTCGATCAGTGCCGGGAAGACATGCTCACCCTCAGCACATGATATTTCAGGCTCATTCAGCACAAGTGTGTTAAAGGGAAATACCACGGAACGGAGTGACTCACCAACTCACCACAACCTTGGCAAGAATTGGTGCATCCAAGTTCCAAGACAGCAGAGAATGCAGGGTCCAAAGAGCACGAGGTCCAGAGCAAGGGCCCAAGGAACCTGAAATAACAAACACAACCACTTACTATTGGCTGGGTGCGTTCTATGTTCTCTGCATGTTTTCATTTATACATGTAATCCTCCAAAATACCCTGTGAGGTAGGGACTGTTGTTATACCCCCGTTTTACAAATGAGGGACCTGAGGCACAGAAAGGCTGAGTAACTTGCCCAAAGCCACACAGGTATTAAGCAGCACGGTGGAGATTCAAAGCCAGACAGTCTGGCTCCTTATCCTAATACTCCAGCGTCCTTCAGATGATGCTTCTTTAGCACTTACCCTCTGCCAGGTTCCCTTCCAAGTATTTTGCATAGGTTAACACATTCAAGGTTGAAAGTGCAGATAGGGATAGAGGAAAATAAAACTTACTTAGGGCTTCCTCTCTTTTGGGGTAAATTTCTTAAAAAGAAAATAGTTACAATTCATTAATCTCCACTACTGCAGCATGCATTCTGATAAGGAAACTAGTATAAAGAAAACCATGGCTACAATGAAGACCCTGATTTTTAAAATCATAGGATTCTAGGGGCGCCTGGGTGGCGCAGTCGGTTAAGCATCCGACTTCAGCCAGGTCACGATCTCGCGGTCCGTGAGTTCGAGCCCCGCGTCGGGCTCTGGGCTGACGGCTCGGAGCCTGGAGCCTGTTTCCGATTCTGTGTCTCCCTCTCTCTCTGCCCCTCCCCCGTTCATGCTCTGTCTCTCTCTGTCCCAAAAATAAATAAAAAACGTTGAAAAAAAATTAAAAATAAATAAATAAATAATAAAATCATAGGATTCTAATGAGAACAATAAGTGGACTTGCATCATTAAGTCACAGAAAATTATGGGACAATGAAAGTGAAGTAGAAAGAAAGAGTGTTAAACATACCAACCTGGGGCATATATGCCCCCAAATTAAAATGTTGAGTGGAAAATATCAAGTTGCAGACTAATTCATGAAATGTGATATCATTTATATAAGGTTTTCTAACAGCTTTATTGAGTTAAAACTTAATGTATACATTTTAATAAGTTAGGACATATGCCTACACCTATGAAACTATCGCCCCAATCCAAAGTTTTCTGGTGTCTCCTTCCCTTCCCTCTCCTCCTCTCCCTTTCCCTTCCCTCCCCTCCCCTTCCCTTCCTTTCCCTCCCCTTCCCTTCCCTTGCCTTTCCTTTCCTTTGTCTCTTTCTTTTCCTATTTTCTTTCTTTCTTCCTTCCTTCTTTCCTTTATTCTTTTTTCTTTCTTTCTTCTTCCTTCCTTCTTTCCTTTCTTCTTTCTTTCCTTTTCTCTTTCTTTCTTTCTTTCTTTCTTTCTTTCTTTCTTTCTTTGTAAGACCACAACATGATATTTACCCTCTTAACAAATGTTTGGTTACACAAAACATTATTGTTACCTATAGGCTCTATGTTATACATCAGATCTCTAGAATGTATGCATCTTGTATAACTGAATTATACTAACTGAACAACAACAATTCTATATATTGTTTGGGTGGGTAAAGATAAATATTAACAATCAAAGAAATGAATGAGAATATTCACCAGATTCCAGAGGCTGGCTACCTCTGCAGAGGAGGAAAAGAATGTGAATAGGGAGAACATCTAAGGACTTTGATTCATTTTTCATAATGTTTTATATATTAAGCTGTATTTTAGCTATATAACTCTTCTTTCTATAGAAACCCTCTTATATATGTCCGAAATATTTTCCAAAATGAATAAATCATTAAATGACTTCGGAATAAATGGCGATACTGTGTAGAGAGAGACTTCCATTTAAATAAATATACAATGTATATTTATGTCTTTTAGAAATCTTTTCTTTCAATGGAGCTAAAGAAAAATCTCTTGAAAAGAAAGCTGTAGTTGTATATAATGCATCTTCCACTCTACTTGCCAAACTTCTGCACTCTGCTCTCTATCTTGGAAGTCTGACTTATCATCTGCATCAACAGGATTTCCACACCCTCTGGGTTCTGGCTGGGTTCAGCCAATGATGAGCCCTTAGGAAATCAGACAGAGAGGGGAAACCAAAGTGAAAGTGAGTATTCCTTTGTCTTCTTCGAGATCGCCTTGAATTGGCCTGCTTTTCCACCGAAGTTCATTGCTCTGCTCTATACAACTCAAGGTAATCCTCTCTCCCTCGTGGTTCTTTGTAGTTCTTTCTACTGCTCTCTGCTCCATCCCTTTGTACCAATGAGTGATTAAAATTGAGCTATGAACCCTTGGTTCCGACACTGTTCCTACTTCATAGTCCAATATTTAAATAAACTGTACTTGAGTTGTCCCTTATATACGTAAATAGTTTTATTCTTTTACCTTTAAGATAAAGTCTTTCTCTCAAGAAAAAGAATTAATGGGGGCGCCTGGGTGGCTCAGTTGGATAAGCGGCCAACTTCGGCTCAGGTCATGATCTCACGGTCCATGAGTTCAAGCCCCACGTCGGGCTCTGTGCTGACAGCTCAGAGCCTGGAGCCTGTTTCAGATTCTGTGTCTCCCTCTCTCTGACCCTCCCCTGTTCATGCTCTGTCTCTCTGTCTCAAAAATAAATAAACGTTTAAAAAAAAAGAAAGAAAAAGAATTAATAATTCTTATTCTCTCGATAAGAATTAAATGTATCTTTATATATCCATGTGTTCATTTATATAACAAATATTTACAATATGCTAACCAGGTGCCTAATGGTAAATAAATGATAGGGGAAAAAATTGTTATGGTTATCATTAGGCCACAAGCTATTTTCAAAGATGTCACGATCAAGAAGGAAGACAGAATCCCAATCAATTAAATCTTATTTATGTTATCATATGTAATTTATAATATATTCTTTATAATTATAATATGTATAATATAAATATTTGTATTTATATTTATAATTCTTATTTATAATATTCTATGCTATATTATTCTTAAATTCTATATCATGGTATATGTAAAATGATATGAAATTTTTTTTAAAAAGCACTAAATTTAAACTTGCTATTAAAGTCTTCCAAAGCAGTGTTCTTTAAAATAAGTCAATATAAAAAAATAAAAAGAAAAATAAATAAAACAAAATAAGTCAATATACTGCTTCCTTCATCAGGAAAATCTTGTTACCAAAAAATAGCTATAAAACTGATGAACTAAGTCTGTGTGCTTAATGATGTAGTTGATTCACATTCTGACATTCGTAACACTTTTTAGACCAGGAATGAACCATTTATTTCATAAAACACAATACAAATGAAAAGTGTGAGACAAATGTCTGTCTTAGAAATTTAACAATAATTTCCTATGTACACATAGATTTTACAAAGTGGTCGACAATCGTTTTACACAACAATATTGACGACCTCCTGTAATAAGACAGGCGGCCACAAAAGGTAGCAATTAGTATTGCTCTCGGTGGTCTTTCCCCCACCCCTCAACTTTATTGCCCTCCAGATAAGGAGAAAAAGACGTCCATATGTGTGCAGTGTCAAAGATTTTACTGGGGCACCTGAGTGGGTCAGTCAGTTGGGCGTCTGAACCTTGATTTCGGCTCAGGTCATGATCTCACAGTTCCTGGCATCAAGCCCCTCATCGATCTGACAGCACGGAGCCTGCTTGAGATTCTGTCTCCTCTGTCTGCCCCTTGAGTTCACTCTCTCTCTCTCTTTCTCACACATAAACATTAAAAAATACATATTTTAGGGGCGCCTGGGTGGCTCAGTCTGTTGAGTGTCCGACTTCACCCCAGGTCATGATCTCACGGCTTGTGAGTTCGAGCCCCGCGTCGGGCTATGTGCTGATGGCTCAGAGCCTGGAGCCTCTTCAGATTCTGTCTTTCTCTGTCTCTGTCCCTCCCCTGCTCACACTCTGTCTCTCAAAAATAAATAAACATTTAAAAAAATTTTAAATAAAAATTAAAAAAATACATTTACCAGTTGCTGGAGGTTCAATCCAAGAACATGCTGACAGGAGTGGAGCACGGGCAACCATACAGAGCACAAGAAGACTGATTCTTTTCACTTTGGTTTGACAGTCACTTGCTTTGGCTTGTCAAGTTATACCATAAATATCTCCATTGGCATAGAAATGTGACACCACCTTGTTTGGGTACCACTGTCTTAAGGATAATAAGCTCTCGTTTATGGACAAGGGAAAAACTTCCATGAACTATATCAGTCAGTATGCAGCCAGGATAGCAGAAACCAGTCTGGTCATCTCAAACAGTGACAATTTAACACCGGAAACTGGTTACAAAGATACTGGAAGAGCTACATGAGCCAGAAAAGAGAAGTTCACCCAAAGAGCAGTAACTGCAGAGAATCACTATTATGCTGAGGAGACAAGAAGTGAAGGGGGAAATGGTGTGACCCAGAACCCACAGTGTGAGCCTCTGAGGCTGCTGAGAGCTCCCTACTGCCGATGCGGCTATCGCGGCCTGTGGTGCCAGTGCCTGCTCAAACACTCCCCACTACTGCCAGTGGACACACTGAATGAGAACCCAGAGCTCACACTGGCCAGTGGCCTCTACCACCGGAAGCTCCTGCCAGAAGCCAAGGGGAAAAAAAAAGTTTCTTCCCTCTTCCCAGTTCCCAATTACCTGCCAATGTCTCCCGCTGGTAGAACCTAACAGGGAGGCAACTGGTGATGGAATCCCAGGAAAATAGCTTGCAGGCTTTCAGCCCCAAATGTGGAGAGGAATATAGAGAAGGAGAGGGGGTAGAACGGAGAGATCAGATGCTCTCAGCAATTCACTAAAGTCTATTTTATACTTTTGTCCATTCACCTTCTCAGAAACAAAGAAAAAGAAAAATTACTTCAAAACTCTAGTCAATTTTGGGGGCACCTGGGTGGCTCAGTCTGTTAAGCGTCCAGCTTCGGCTCAGGTCATGATCCACAGTTCGTGGGTTCGAGCCCTGTGTCGGGCTCTGTGCTTACAGCTCAGAGCCTGGAGCCTGCTTCAGATTCTGTGTCTCCCTCTCTGCCCCTCCCCAGCTCACAGTCTGTCTCTTTCTCTCTCTCAAAAATAAATAAACATGAAAAAAATTTTTTTTTAACTCTAGTCAATTTTTTAGGCCGTTTCTCATGGAAATACATATATAGATTTCCAACTTTATGAGATATAATTGGTGCATCACATTGTATACATTTAGGGTATACAAAGTATTGATCTGATACATTTATAAACCGTATCATGATTAGCAGCTTAGTATTAGCATGATTAGCAGCTTAGTATTAGCTAACAGTTCCGTCACATCACACAGTTAGTTACCACTTACTTTCTGTGGTAAGAACATTTAAGCATATACTATTATTGGCTACAATCAACATTCAAGCATATGATACGGTGTTATTAGCCATGATCACCATGTTGCACATTAGATCCCCAAACTGGTTAATCATATAGCTGGAAGTTTGTACCCTTTGACCATATCTCCCTATTTCTTCCACCCCCAACCCCTAGTAATTATCACTCTTCTGTTTCTGAGTTTGCATTTTTTTCTTAGATTCTACGTAGAAGTGATTTCATATGATATTTGTCTTTCTCTGATTTATCTCACTTAGCATAATGGCCACAAGTTCCATCCATGTTGTTGCAAATGGCAAGATTTCCTTATTTTCATGGCTGAATAATATTCCATTGCCTATACATACCATATTTTCTTTATCCATTCATCTGCTGATGAACACTTAGACTGTTTCTATATCTTGGCTATTTGTGAGAAATGCTGCAAGGAACATGGGAATGCAGATATCGCTATGACTTCCTGGTCTCAGTTTCTTTAGATATATACCCAGAAGTGGGACAGCAGTTCTATTTTTAATTTTTTGAGGAACCTCCATACTGTTTTCCATAGCAGCTGCACCAATTTACATTCCCACCAACAATGCTCAAATCCTTTTATCCACATCCTCACCAATACATGTTACCACTTTTGTCTTTTTGATGATAGCTATTCTAACTGGTGTGAAGTTATATATCTCATTATTTTGATTTGCATTTCCCTGATGATGTGTGATGTAATGTGTAATTTTAACTACTAGTTAACATATCATTTTGTTGATAACTATATTTTATACTTTCCTCTACCTTCCACCTAATAATGGAAATAAAAAATATCAATATATGTTATATTGATCCTTTATCTGTTCAAATTAAATCAGAGTCAGAAGTACTGTAATTTATTTTCCTACTTATTACCTTGAAACCTGAGGGCCAGGCCAAAAAGTTGATGTATAAGTGTCAAAAATTTTAGTCTTACGAATAAATATTGCTTAAGCAATTACGTGACTAATAAAGTATAAATATTTAAGAATGTCATAAAAAGTTTCCTCCAGTTAAATAAATGTTGAAGTAATATATTTCCAAATTTTAAAATCCTTAGCTTTACTAGAGACTTTTCAAACTTTTAGCATTATTATTAAATGGTAGAACATTTTCAAGAATTCTTCCTGACACTTTCATCTTTTATTCAAGGGCTTTTTTGTCAGGTCTGAACTGATGTATTACATACCATTTCTTTTCCTCAATAATTTTGGAAATGACACATTTTCTTTTCTCTCTTCTGCTTTTATTTAAAAGCCTAAAATACACATAATGGGAGGCAATTTAGGTGTGGCTCTTCAAAGCCTGTAGTCCCTTGCATTGGCTGCAGGAGGCATGAGGTTGGAAAAAAAAATAAGAATGAGGGCTGGGAATTGTTAGAAATGGAGACAAGAAGGTCATTGGTGACCTTCCCAGTTTGGGCGGAGCAGCGGCTGACAGGAAGAATGCAGGTTCTGAGGTCAGGCCACCAGGATTTGAAGCCTAACTCTACCACTTACAATATCTTTGACACGGTGCAAGTTATTTATTCCTCTAGGTCTCATTTTCCTTAAGTGTACAAAAGAGATAATTCTACCTGCCTCATATGGCAGAGTAAATGCAGTGATGTTCTTTAAAGCTCTTAGAACAATATATGGCAAATAGTAAGCAATCATTAAATGTTTATTGTCATTCAGTATTAATACAATGGGTTAAAAAATAATCATATCCTACATCGGGAAGTCCAAAAATGGTAGCGATCAATGGAGCTCACTTCGGCATTCACTTTTTAACTCAGTAATCCTGTATTTGGGCATTTGTTCCATAGAGAAACCTACTCATACACAACACAACATGGCGTGCACAATATTGATAATGGCAGGGTGGTTTGAAAATATGAGTAGAAACAACACAGGAGACCAATTTTATACACCAGTCTATGTCACCAAAGGAACACTGTGCCACTTATATGAAGAGGACTTCAGTGTTCTGACATAGAAGACCTCCAAGATATATCATGATGTATAACAAGCAAGAGGAAGATAACTGTATATTATGTTGCTAAAGTTTTGTTTAATGGAAGAGAGAGGAAATTTTTAAATGTTTCTCAAATGGTTTGTTACCCCATCATGCATATCATTCAATGATAAAATAAATTCTACACACCAGTATAGCTTTGGAATAACCAGTTAGTTATTCCCACCAGGGAGACAGCTTTCTTCTATCGATCTCCTTTTATTCCATCAATCTGACTCCCTTGGTGGTCTCCCTTCCTCTTTCCATCCTCCTCTTTTCTGCTCTATTCTCTCATCCTTTTCTTATTCTCTTGCTTTTTCTTTTGTCCCCATTTGTCCCTGGTACCCATAGGCATTCCGAAGCCACACAGGGGCCACTGAGGACTAGATTCCTGTACTAGAACATATCATCCTGTAAATATCACAAAACAAAGCCCTGGCTTTAACTTTCTACTTTACTACTTTCACATTATTCTTGAAACAACTATTCAGCCATGAAACATTTTTATCTTAAAAGCCAGAGCCTAGAGGATGTGTTGGCCAACAGCAACACTACCTAGTTCACCATGTGAAGTCCAATAACTGTGTCCTTATTCCAGCTCCATTATTTATCACTTCTCATTAGCTGAAAACTCACTCCTAAGACAAGGGCCACAGAAAAGATCTTATTTTCATGTTATGCTTATTTCTGTGCTGAACAGTATTTTCTTTCTCAAGAGCTAGTTTGAAAGAACAAGTTTTTCAGATGAAATGAACCAAAGACTAAAAGAAAAGCATATCAGCCCCATATTTGCTAAAACCTATTAATACACCCACAGAATAATATGAAGCACAGAAAATAACAATACTCAACAAGATTTTTCTTGGCCCAGCAGACAGTTACTAAAAGAAGCATTTGCTCATCTTTATCTTATTCAATACAATTTTTCATACTCTCATTCTAGAGGATTATAAAAAGAATTCTATTCAAATTAGTAGGAAGACAGTCAAATGTATTAGCTGATAATACAGATTTTAGAATCAAACTTGGTCACTGCAAGATTGCACAGAAACTACTTAACTTCCTTGAGAGTAAGTTCATCTCAAAATGGTGAGGAAATGATTTTTGTCTCTACAGTGTTGTGAAGATTATATGAAGAGTAGGTCAAGGACTTGGCATAGAACCTAGCATATAATAGACAAAATTGGCTGGAATATTATCACTACATTTATAGTCCAAATTGATGATTATGTCCTTACTACTGGTGATCTGCAAAACCTAAAATACATGGTCCCACACAACTCATCTCTAGGGTAGCACTGTATGCCCCTGGCCACTTGTAATTACCCATTTCACCAAGGCTTCCTTCAAGCCTGGTATCTTATTGTGTGTGCTCATTAATGGCTTTCTACCACTAAAGCCATGCAGGAAACAGAGCAGCCCCCTTCTCAAAGAAGTTTTTAAAAAAAATCAAATTTGAAATATATAATTCATTAAAAAAAAAAAATGATCACCTCTGATGTCATCATTAAATCTTGTTCTCTACTGTCCAGAGGCTGTCAGACTAGTTCTTCTGTAAATGTTCAAATGGTAAAGTTGTAACAATCAAAAAAAAAAGGAAAGGGTACAAAACAAAGTTGTAGGAGAAAGGAAAACAATGCCAGGGAAGAGTAAAAGCAGGAGAATGAGAGCAAGAGAGTAATCAATGCAGAATGTCAAAACCGGAAAATAAGAGGAAAAGCAGTTCTGCTGAATATAATCCAGACCTATACGTGTGTTATAGGAAGGAGGAAAAGATAAACCCCTCAATCAAGCTCAAATCGTGCTCTAGCCCTGGCCGGATCCTCTGGTCGGCTGATGTGTTTATAAGAAATGTACAAGTCTGCGTTAGTTCCTAATTAGGTTAGGATGACTGCCAAAGAAAGTAGTAGTATTTTTAAATGAAAGGTTATGGTTACAAATGGATATCAAAAGCCTTGACACTTAAGTGGCCATGACAATAGCTGCTAACCGAAGCTGCATAATTGGTCCCCCAAGGTTGAACCAGCAACTCTTGTTTCATTCTCATGAGGGCTGTCCCTGAAAGAATCTAGGAAACGGTACAATGTCGACTCATTAAATTCATTGACACTATTCATTTGGGTTGGGATGAGGGCAAAAAGAAATTGTTTTTAAATAATTGTGGATTTTTATCAGGCTGTTTTCCTCTAGCACTCACCTGGTAAGATGGTCCTTGGATAGTGGTTTCTTTACAAATCCCTGAAGTATATTCAGGAAGAATAAAATTAACTGCCTCAAACAAAATGTGGACCACTCTGTTCCACACAAGCCATTCCAAGAAATAGAATAATTGACTGAAGCCTCCAAATCAAATTGTCCTTTCAGTTGAATTTGCTATTATTAAGCAGGTAAATAAATAAGCAGAATAGACCATTTGGAATCATCATCAGTGGCACTGTCTCTGGTGAATCGTGCAGATGGAATTCTTGCAGATCACAAATCTCACGCAATATGTCTTATATTCCAACAAGATGTCATCAAGAGGCTCTAAGAATCTATTTCCATTTTTACACCGCACTGCCAAGGAAAAAAAATGGGCAAAGTTCAAAGTGTCTGGAGAGCGGAGAAGTCCTTTTGAACCACTCTTGCCAATTAGCACATTTATTTTACATGAATAACATTTTTATGCCATTTATTTTCCCTAGTTCAATGTTTTGTCTTTAATGAGCCCTAAGAATATTTATTGAAAATGGCATTTATTGTTAATGAAAATTCCTTCTTTCCTCCTTCAGAATTGAGTGCTGGATCAAAAGTAGCAAGTGAAATAACATGCAAACACAATGCACAATTGTTCTCCACTCCAGAATTATACAAGAGAACCCACTGGAGTGTTGCATGTATCCCAGATGGGTATACTTCAGCAATAAGAAAGCATTCATCTCATTTCCAAAGACCACACCTACTTAAATGTTATAGGGATCCAGTCCATCAAAGCCAAGGGGGTCCTTTTAAACTCAATTTTATAGCTCTCAGTGAAAGATAAGGGGAACTGTGTGACCCTAGGGCTGAAGAAAGTGACTTACAATTATGCTTTGCCTGCTAGGGGTTATTGTTCCTCAGGGGACATTTGGCAATGTCTGAGAACATTGGCTTTGATTGTTAACAACTGGGGGGAGAAGGGGTACAACTGGCATATAGTGGGTTGAGACCAGGAATGCTACCAATCATTCTACCATGCACAACACAATACCACCACTCACCAAAAGGAAAAAACAAAGCAAAACAAAAATTATTTGTTGCAAATAATATATTGATATATTGATATATTTACCAATAGTTCAGAGAACAATGTCCTTGAGACACTGTTAGAAATATTCTAGAGCTATTGTATTGCAATTGTGGGAATCCACTGGTGTCACTTCTATTTTTGTCAGCTCCATTATCCATATCCTCAAAGCATTATCAACATCAACAAAATTACTCACATTTATTGAGCAGTTTCCCTCTACAGTCTGCTATCCTAAGCATTTTCATATGCTGTTTAATCCTCCTAGCAGCCCAATGAGGAATAAACTGTTGTCACCATTCTATAGTAAAGAAAATTGAGGCATAAGGAGTTGTGACCCATGCAGGTCACAAAGCTACAGAGAAATGGTACAAACCCAGGTTGTTTCTGACTCCAGAAGCAAATCCTTCATCCCCAGTGTTCTCCGCAATAGCAAGAAAATAGAAACGAGAGGAGAAAACTTAAAGGCAATTCCCCAAAAAAAGAAAGATTAAGATTTAATAAGTTACTGTATGAGACCCAATTGTACTTAATCAGCTCTTACCCTCCCCGCCCCCCAGCACCAATGCTCAATCCTGAGGGGCCCAGTCTCTTTTTTTAACACATGAGAATGACTAAAAATGGTACAAGTTGCACATACTGAATTAGCCCAATTTTAATCTAGTGGTTCTCCAAATTTCTCCAGCCTAATTTTATGGTGAAAAAAAAGAAAAATATGCTTCAAAACTAATTCAGAACTGATTTGTATATATAAAAATAACTAATATTTTCCATGGGAACTTGAAGCCAAGTTCTTAGCCTAAATGATGTTAAGTGGGTGAAGAACAACAGGCTGACTGTTCCTCCAACTACTTTGCCTTGTGCGGGAGAGCTGATGAGAACTCCTCTGAACTAGTTTTGGCATTGCACCCAACTTAGGCTGAACAAGACTGTAAGGTGGGACCTTACAGCCACTTGCATTTAAAGAATACACACACACACACACACACACACACACACACACACACTGTAATTCGAAATGGAAACAGAGCTAATTGTTGCCATCTGTGACTAAGTGAAGTCTCCTTAGTCACGGGTATAGGGCAGAATTGGGGAAGTGGGGGGAGCATAGGTAAGTTACATAAAAGGCAAAGAATAAAAACCATTCTTTACAGGAGGGCAATAAGTAGTTGTTTGCATCTAGCTGGTAAGAGTATCCAGAGAAGATAAAGAATACAGTTGACAGTACCATACCATAGTTGGGCCTTCAACTTAATGTTTAACAAAAACACAGTTGTGGTAGTTTTTGTTTGTTTGTTTTTAGTATAGTTGACACACGTGTTACTTTAGTTTCAGGTGTACCACACAGTGATTCAACAACTCTATAGGTTATGCTATGATCATCACAAATGTAGCTACCATCTGTCACCTCACAATGCTGTTATAATACCATTGACTATTTTCTCTGTGCCGTACCTTTTATTCCCATGACTTATTCATTCCATAACTGGAAGCCTGTATCTCCCAACTCCCTTCACGCATTTTGCCCTACATCGCCTCCCCTCTGGCAACCATCCTTGGTTTGGTCTCTGTATTTATAAGTCTGATTTTGCTTTTTGTTGTTTGTTTATTCATTTGTTTTGCTTTTTAGATTCCACATGTAAGTGAAATCACATGGTATTTGTCTTTCTCTGTATGACTTACTTTATTTAGCATAATACCCTCTAGGCCCATCCGTGTTGTTGCAAATGGCAAGATATCATCCATTTTTATGACTACATAATATCCCATTGTCTATATATACCATACCTTCTTTATCCATTCATCTATTGATGGACACCTGGGTTGCTTCCATATCTTGGCTATTATAAATAATTCTGCAATAAACATAGAAGTGCATATATCTTTTCAAGTTAGTGTTTTTGTTTTCTTTGGGTAAATACTCAGTAGTGGAACCTACTGAAGAAAAGAGGATACTTGCAAATGATATATTCAATAAAAGGTTAATATTCAAAATATATAAAGAGCTTCTACAACTCAAAACAAATCCAAATAATCCAAATTTGAAAAGGCCAGAGGACCTAAATAGACATTTTTCCAAAGAAGGCATACAAGTGGCCAACAGACATTTGAAAAATGCTCCATGTCATTCAAAGAAATGCAAATAAAAACCATAATGAGATATCACCTGATCACCTGTCAAAATGGCCAGAATCAAAAAGACAATAAATAACAAGTGTTGGCGAGGATGTGGAGGAAAAGGAACTCTCAAGCACAATTGGTGAGAATGCAAATCGGTGTAGTCGCTATGGAAGACAGTATGGAGGTTCCTCAAAAAGTTAAAAGTAGGGCTTCCATATGACCCAATAATTCCACTACTGGGTATTTACCCAAAGAAAAAGTGGTGGTAATTTTTAAAGTGTTTCATAAGAGTGATAGAAAGAGTTTGTATGATTGGAACTACATGAGATAAGTGTTTCTAAATTATGGTCTACTCGATCCAAATGGATTTTCATCATTCTATGCTTATTCTACCAAAGTCCTGATTTTACCATTATCCCTTATGTACCCCCTCTGGTACATCTCTCATCACACAGTATTGCATTTGTCCACTAATTTGTTACTCATTAGATTGTAAATCTCTTGAGAGCAGGGTCTAGGCCATATTCATATATTTATCCCCAGGATACAACATGGCATTTGGCAAATAATAGGTACCTAAGAGAATATTGACAAATGAAATAATGTCATCTTGAAGGGAGATCCCGGAAAAATACAACAAGCCTATTACTGTTAAATGCTTTTTATTAGTGACTTAGACGAAGGTATAGAAGGCTTGGTAATATTTTAAATGGCACAAGGATGGAAGCTAAATATATTGAGTGATAGAAATAGAATTTTTAAATATCTCCACAGGCATGACAATCAGGCCAAAATTAACAAGATGCAATTTAACAGAAATAGATGCAAAAACCCGCTCAAACACTAAGTTGCACAAATACAAACCAAATTTGTCTTAGTTTAGTTGTGTTTTATATGACAAAGAACTTCAGGGATTTCACTGACAGAAGTTTTAATATGAGCCAAGCGCGTGATTTGGCTGCTAGAAAAGCTAATGTGATCTTAGGCTACCTCAGCAGAAGTGATTATTTACAATGTACATACAGCCCACTTAATTAAAAAATAGTTTGGTGTGGCCATTAGTGGCGATATAGTACATAGAACAAGAGAGATGAAGGACCTGTGGCACTCAGTACGGTCATGCCACATCAGGACCCTATATTCAGCTCTGAGTACCACATTTTAAGAGAGATATTGACAAACCAAGTGCCTGAAGATGACTGCCAATTGGAAAATGGTCCAGAAACCAGATCATATGCTCCTATGATGGATAGCGGGGGGAAAAAAACTCAAAAAATTTTAAGCTGGAGAAGGAAAGGTTTTCCTTGAATATTTTGATGACTGGATGGGAAAAATGTGCTCTGATCCCTGCCTTGCAATCTCCATGGCTAGGGCCACCTGGCCACCATTTTTATTCACTCAATAAATGTCTCTAATGTGCAATAGGTGGAAATACGAATCTCATGACAACTAAGGGAAACTTAAAGAAACCTGATTTAGTAACTGAGTTGTCTCAATGTCAAGTGAAATTGTTGGTGACTCTACAATAACTTTATGGACTTCTATCCCCATGACCAAACTATAACTCCATTCCCCATTTCAGCATGTGAGTCTTTGTTTGTTCTTCATGCTCTGATCATCTTCCTGATGATGTCATCATCTGTCTGCCTCCCTCCTTAGGATTTCTGTGCTTGATCCATTCACAGTCTCCCTGTCACTCAACTTGAGGACCTTAGGTAACTGTCGACCCTGAAAACTGTTCTACCTGCCAGGTACATAAACATATCTGCAGTCCAATCATCCCAAAATGGCTTTCCCATCGCCTCCCTATAATGATAATCTGTGTGATTCAGAAGCCTGAATAGGTGAAATGGAGATAAAATAAGGTGGAGAAGATTTTTTTTCATTCAATTACAAGGAAAAATTTTTCTAAAAATCCAAGTTTTTTGGAGGCACACCATCACTAGGAACTCCCCAGAAGCCTGGGAGTAATTGGAGCAGTGCC
Organism: Neofelis nebulosa; assembly: GCF_028018385.1. Lineage (NCBI taxonomy): Eukaryota > Metazoa > Chordata > Mammalia > Carnivora > Felidae > Neofelis > Neofelis nebulosa. The sequence goes on along the minus strand of NC_080789.1, from coordinate 46,505,673 downwards.
ATGAAAGGATTTCCTCATTGTTAGTGAACTGGGCTGGGTTATTCTAAGGTAGTCTCCCAAGCTTTGTTGCATCAAAAATCAGTCAGGAAGCATGTTTTTAAAATGTAAAATTCCCAGAATCCAGTAGGTCCAGGCTGGAGTCCAAGAATCAGCATTTCTGACAAATACACCTCTCATAACAGGTGATTCCAGTACATGTGCATGTGAGTCACACTTTTTAAAAAAGTCTTTGAAGGAAAATAACCCATATTTACTGAAAACCCACCCTGCGTTAAGGGCTTTATATGTTTTTTTCTTAATTAAACCTCAACACAGTCTGTAGATGCTGTGACATAATCTTTAAGAACTTGGACTCAAAAACCAGGCTCTAAATTTCAAATCCTGGCTTCTCCACTTCCTAGACTTTTCCATGTCTTAATTTCCTTTCCAAAAAAATGGAGCTCATATTAGCAAGAACCTAACAGGGTTATTATGAGGATTAAATTTTCAGTTCAACCAAAGTGCTGAGAACAGTGCCTGGCACACAATAAGGACTCAAGATTAGGATTACTATGAAGTTGTACTATCATTTCTCCATTTACACATCCAGAAATTGAAACTTAAACAAAAGAAGTCAGTTTGCCTCAGATCCTTCAACGAGTAATGATTTCAGTCTATCTGCCTTCAGAAATTATACATTGTACTGCTCACCCCAACTCTGAGATTCTATGATCCTACCAGCCAAATAGATTACTATTAATAGCACTGAATGGAAACTAATTCCAAAGATGGCCATACGCACATGTGGAACACAGAAACATACCTCAAATTCCACCACGAATAATTTTATTAATGAAGAAACTAAGAGAAGAAGTGATACTGACAAAAGCTCACATCAAGAGAAGAGTATAAATTTGAATGCGTGTTCCTTCTGTCACCTACCCTGTGGCTCTGACCTAGAATGAGTCATGACAGCCTGGAAAATTCTTCTCATTCAAGTCAACACAAATGTTTCAAAAACAAAGGTAGGAAACAAAAGTGGAATTCAGGGTGAATTCTGCCCCCTACAGGGTGACACTGTCACCAAAAACATGAAAACAGCATATTTACTGAAAAATATTTGTTTTCCATCACATAGCCACAGCCTAAAAGACTTAGATAACTATTGACATCTCAAGAGTAACCAAAAGATAACGTCGTGTGGAGAGAATTTGAGTCTTGAAAACAAAGCAAATTCAGTAAATTGTCATTAAAAGGATTAGCTTTGGAAACAGGCAAACTTATGTTTGAAGCCTCGCCTCAACCACTTACTAGCAGTTTACCTGACATTTCTGAAATTCTGTTTTCTCATTTACAAAAATGAGGATGAACCTGGGTGGCTCAGTCGGTTAAGCGTCCAATTTTGGCTCAGGTCATGATCTCACACCCCATGCGTTCAATCAAGCCCCTTTTGGGCTCTGTGCTGACAGCTCAGAGCCTGGAGCCTGCTTTGATTTTTGTGTCTCCATCTCTCTCTACCCCTCCTTTCCTTGCTCGTTCTCTCTCGCTCTATCTCTCTCTATCTCTCTTTCTTCCCTCTCTCCCTTCCAAAAGTAAATAAACATTAACAATTTTTTTAAAAAAACAAAAATGAGGATGATCACGTTTACCTTGCAGAGTGTGAAGTTTCAGTGATGTTATTTCAAGTCAAGCTCCTCACAGAGCACCTGTCAGATAGAAAATATTCGGTAATAGTGACTGCTAATCTGGACATCTAAAACTGTCCTGATAGGGAAGCACAGTGCTCATCTCCAGAGAGCAAGGAATTCATGTAACCCTGTGGGCAGGGAAAAGGAAGTTCAGGATGCTGATGTAGAAGATACTAAGAAAAGCTCAGAATCTGCATGTATTGTACCACATTTTGGGATTGAGCTCTTCTTAGGAAAGAATTTGGAAGACCTAAAATTACTATGGTTCTCTGCCCAATAAGACATTCATTTGTAGAAATTTGGACAACTGTCTTATTGACATGCAATCATTTCATATAATCACTAGGACAAAGAACTTGTCCCACACTTCTCTCTATTTCTAAGGCTGGTTCAGTGTCAATATTCAAAAAAAGCTTTTATTGAGTGAAAGAATAAAAGGATGAATGAATGAATTACTTAATGTCATACAGCTTACCACAAAAGAAACATTACATAAAAACTCCTCACGGCAAATACCTTCAGGGATTTTTTAATCCAAAAGTCAGCAAACTTTTTCTGTAAAGGGCCATACAGTAAATACTTTAAACTTTGGGGGACACATAGTGTCTGTGATCATGCTCAACTTTGCCATTGCACGTAGCAAGAACATAGCCATAGACAATGCAAAAATGAAGGGATGTTTGTGTGATTTATGGACATTTAAATCTGAAATTCTTATCATTTTCATGTGCCATAAAATATTGTGGTTTTTTTCAACCATTTAAAAATGCAAAGATCGCTCTTAACTCATGGGCCATAGAAAAACAAGCAAGACTCTAGTCCATGCAACAAGTATCAATGAATGTTTCCATGCAAAGCTGTTTCCAATTATTTCCAGTAGGAATGAATCTAAAGTGATTTCTTCAAAGCTCCTAAGTATTTTTTTTAACATGGGACCAAACTCAAAATACATACAAATGGTAAGTTTATTCTAGTTTTCAACCTTCAGTGGTTGACCTGATATACTTACATCATGGGATAGACACGAGAGCCTTTACTGTGAACATAAGTCGAAAAATATATTATGTTAAGAGATATATTCCCTCGATATACAATTTTCTTCTTCTAAATGATCACTTATTAGGAAAATCAATGGTTATTCCAGAAATATAAAAGTAATCAGGTACCCCTCAGGGTCTTCCTGAGGGAGCCTAAATTTCATGATGTACGTTTTGTGTGTGCATTTTAAACTTATGTACAGAATCTAAATGAATTAACTATGTATGTTTACAGAGTTTAGATAAGCATCCACATTATTATTTATATTGCATTTCTGTTATCTCTGGGTCTGTCTCCTGTAAAATGTCAATGCAGGAAAAAACAGGAACAGGATATCTGTTGAGATTTAAATCTCTGCTAATCTAGTCAGTTTATACATTGGCTGTAGAAAGCAAACTGAAAACCAAAACTATGAATAATGAGACAATCTTTAGGTATTTAAAAAAAATCAAACAACAAGTACAGTCTTATCACATGTGTTCATTTTTATTTTAAACAGCATTATTTATGGTTGGCTGGGGGGGAAAGGCATTATCTTATAAGGATCAATCTTAGTACCTAAAATTTAGAAGACAGAGGAGGAGGATTCGATTTAAAATGATTGTCCAGGGCACATCTCAACATCACCACTGACTCACCTCAACTTTGGCAAGTTGGAACCTTCTGGGTCACAAATTTCCTCATTGTTAATTTCTTGTAATAATTATTTTGGTCAAGTTCTGGGGATTCAGAGAATACTTTAATCCCACATCTGTATACAGACAGCAAAGCTGGATGAGAACCAAAAGAACAGTCAGGACTGATAATTCCAGATCCCTACCATTAGATACATCTCAAAAAGTCTGTCTTCAAGGTACTTGTTTGCCTGTTGCTCGCTTGTTTTTTTTTTTTTATATTAATTCAAGTTGGCCATGAATATATAGATGTAAGATGTAATAACTAACATCTGGTAGCATTAGTTATCTAGTGTTGTAATAATTGTATTGCTATGGTTTACAGGAACTCCAAAAATTCATAGGATTTTTATTATCTCTCTTCCTTCCCTTGGTTCCCTTGGTTTAGTATACGTGTTTGGTTTATGGTATTTATTCTTTTTTTTTTTTAATTTTTAGTGTTTATTTTTGAGAGAGAAACAGACGGACAGAGTGTGAGCAGGGGAGAGGTAGAGAGAAGGGAGACACAGAATCCGAAGCAGGCTCCAGGCTCTGAGCTGTCAGCACAGAGCCCGATGTGGGGCTGGAACCCACGAACCACGAGATCATGACCCGAGCTGAAGTTGGACGCTTAACCAACTGAGCCACCCAGGCACCCCTATAGCATTTATTCTTTACATAGAACTCCTAATTTTCTTAGAGGTTTAATATCTTAAAATGCTTTACATGATCTATGGATAAACATCTATTTTGTTTTTTACTATCATAATTGTTTGAAGTAGTATATGCTTATTGTAAAAATTAAACAGTAAGTAGAAAAATAAAAGTTAATAATCTCCTCTAACCCCCAACCAATCTTGTCTCAAGAAATTGCCAGTGAGGGGCCCCTGGATGGTTCAGTTGGTTAAGCATCTGACTTCGGCTCAGGTCATGATCTTGCAGTTTGTGAGTTCAAGCCCCGTGTCAGGTTCTGTACTGACAGCTCAGAGCCTGGAGCCTGCTTTGGATTCTGTCTCCCTCTCTCTCTCTACCCCACCCCTGCTCGCACTCTGTCTCTCTCTGTCTCTCAAAAAATGAGTAAAATGTTAAAAAAAAAAAAAGAAAAAAAAGAAATTGCCAGTGTAACCTGTGTGGTATTTAATCTCCCACACCTATTTCTATAATCATCAAGGCATATACCAACATGCATATCCATATATTGATTTTTGCTTACTCCATTTTTTAAAAAATTCAGATTATTCATTAGATATTACTTGTTTTATTTCACTTAAAAAATGTATCTTGGAAATGCTGAATATATATATATATTTTTTTTAATATTTCTCTAAACTGGTGGGCATTCAGATTTTTCTTCCAGATGTTTTCCCTACAAACATCTGTAGACATATTTTCTTACGCACTTGTGCAAGTATTCTTCTAAGACCTAGTTCCAAAAGAGATACTTGCTGCCAATAACTTTCCTGAAGGGTTAAATGAGCTCATTCCGGGTATATGTGAGTGTTGATGTTATGAAACTTTTCAATGTTTCCAAAATGGTGGGTGAAAAATTATGTTTCATTATTGCTTTATTACATATTTTCTTGAGTACTAGTGAAGTTGATCATATTTTCAAATATTCATTGGACATTTAAATTTATTATTCTTTTTCTAATAGGTTTTGTCTTTTTGTTAATCAATATTTAACAATACTTTATTTTTTTCTATGTTTAATTATTTCTTTTTGAAAGAGAGAGAGGGAGAGAGAGTCCCAAACAGGCTTCATGCTGTCAGTGCAGAGCTCAACATGGGGCTTTTTTTTTTTCATTTTTATTTTTTTTATTTTTTTTTACATTTTTAATTACAGCTTTATTAAGATATAACTCACATATCATGTACTTGATCTATTTAAAGTATACAACTCAATGGCTTTTAGTATATTCACAGACGTGTGTGTTCATCACGAGAATCAATTTTAGGACATTTTCATATCCCAAAAAGAATCTCTTTCCCTTTGGTACTTACTCCTCATTTCCTCCTAACTTCTCCCTTACCGGTTAAAGCAACTTTCTGTCTGTAGATCTAGTTTGAACATTTCTAATGTGCATTTTTATTTTTTTTTTTTTCAATATATGAAATTTATTGTCAAATTGGTTTCCATACAACACCCAGTGCTCATCCCAAAAGGTGCCCTCCTCAATACCCATCACCCATCCTCCCGTCCCTCCCACCCCCCATCAACCCTCAGTTTGTTCTCAGTTTTTAAGTGTCTCTTATGCTTTGGCTCTCTCCCACTCTAACCTCTTTTTTTTTTTTCCTTCCCCTCCCCCATGGGTTTCTGTTAAGTTTCTCAGGATCCACATAAGAGTGAAAACATATGGTATCTCTCTTTCTCTGAATGGCTTATTTAATTTAGCATAACACTCTCCAGTTCCATCCACATTGCTACAAAAGGCCATATTTCATTCTTTCTCATTGCCACGTAGTATTCCATTGTGTATATAAACCACAATTTCTTTATCCATTCATCAGTTGATGGACATTTAGGCTCTTTCCATAATTTGGCTATTGTTGAGAGTGCTGCTATAAACATTGGGGTACAAGTGCCCCTATGCATCAGTACTCCTGTATCCCTTGGGTAAATTCCTAGCAGTGCTATTGCCGGGTCATAGGGTAGGTCTATTTTTAATTTTTTGAGGAACCTCCACACTGTTTTCCAGAGTGGCTGCACCAATTTGCATTCCCACCAACAGTGCAAGAGGGTTCCCGTTTCTCCACATCCTCGCCAGCATCTATAGTCTCCTGATTTGTTCATTTTGGCCACTCTGACTGGCGTCAACACGGGGCTTTAACTCATGAACCATGAGATCATGACCTGAGCCGAAATCAAGAATTTGATGCTTAACCCGCTGAGCTACACAGGTGCCCCAATGTCTAGCAATACTTTAAATGTTTGTAATAATAACCTTTTGTCATTAGTATTGAAAATATTGGGGCGCCTGGGTGGCTCAGTTGGTTGAGCGGCCGACTTTGGCTCAGGCCATGATCTTACGGTCCGTGAGTTCGAGCCCCGCGTTGGGCTCTGTGCTGACCGCCCGGAGCCTGGAGTCTGTTTCAGATTCTGTGTGTGTCTCTCTCTCTCTGACCCTCCCCCGTTCATGCTCTGTCTCTGTCTCAAAAATAAATAAACGTTAAAAAAAATTTTTTTTTTAAAAAAGAAAATATTTTCAAGGCTCCTGACAGTGTGGAGCCTGCTTGGGATCCTCTCTATCCCTCTCTCTTTGCCCTTTCCCCCTCCTCTGTCTCTGTCTCTCAAAATAAATAAACATTTTTTTTTAAAAAGGAAATATTTTATCTGAATTTGTCATTTGACCTTTTTTTGCGATGTAGTTCAACATATAGATAAATTTAATTGTTTTCTGTAGTCCTCCATATATTTATTTCATGAAGGTCTCTGGTGTTCCTTCTTAATTTTCTTTTTTCCTTTTTTTTCACTTATTTATTTAAGTGAAACTTAAATAAATAAACTTATTTAAGATATCTAAAATTTGTTTGTATATGACACCACAGAAGAATCTAGCTTTCTGTTTCTCAACAAAATTGTCAATTCTGCCAGTAGCACATATTAAATATACCATGTTTTGCCACCTCATTGAAATGCCATCTTCATGATATATTAGGCTCTACTATATACAGGGGCTCTCTTTCCGGTTCTCTTCTACTCATCTATCTTTGGGCCAAACAGTACAAGTTAGATTATAGTAACTTTATGGTAAGTTTTGATATCCAGTAATGCAAGGATCCCATCATTAACATTGTTCCTAGAATTATTGGTAATTCTGCAACACACATGCTTCCAGATAAACTTTAAAATTGTGTTGTCTAATCTTAAAAAACACATGTGGAAATTCTGATTGAACAAATATAAATTGATTTCACATATTCATTTTTGAAGGACTAATATTTTCATAATACTCTTTCAGTTCAGGAACAGAGCATGTCCCTTCATTTATTTGGAATCTTCAACAACATTATGTCCACACATAATCTGAAACTTTCTTTTAAATGCATTCCCCCTACTCTGATTACTAAATAAAGAAGAGCAACTGATCTGTTTTCATGCTAATCTTATATCCAGCTACTGTATATAATTCTAACACCTTTAGTAGAATCACTTGGATTACATGCAAATAAAGATATTTGTCTTTTTTTTATATTTATGCTATTTATTTTGTTTTCTTGTCTCATGGCTTTATCTAGAAAATTCAAAATAGCATTTAATAATGAGAAAAAACTGTGATAATCCTAGTGTTAGTCTTACTTTTAATGAGAATAACTCTAATATTTTACTAAGAGGCACGCTACTGAGCTTTTAGATAAATTGTCTTTATAATGTTGTGATAGTTTTCTCTGTCACTATTTTTCTTAGCATTTTTATTAGGAACACAGTTAACTTTAAATTTTATTTAATTTTCTTTTTTTAGACTGTATTGACAGAATGGCGATGCTTTTTTCTTCTTTCATTTGATAATGAAATGAATTATGTTGCTGGCCTTTTTTAGTTGAACTATCCTGGCATTCCTGGAACAAAACTTACTTCATATATTATTCTTTGAATATACTGATAAATTTGATTTGCCTATATATGTCTAGGTCTACAATTTTTATACTTTCAGTATTGAGTTTGAAATTAATGTTATGCTAGCTTTGCAAATGGTGTGTGTACTTTCTCCATAATCTTGAATAATTGCATTATGTGTGAATTACCTCTTTTTGAATGTTACCCAGAACACAAGTGTAAAACCATCTGGATCTCATGTATTTAAAAATACTGAGTGTTCTGTAACAACTTTTTATAACATTTGTAATTTCTTCTAGAACAATTGGTCTATTTAGATTTTCTATCTTTTCTGGGGCAAAGTCTGGCATTTATATTTTGCTTGATAAATTATCTAACAAATTATATAATAAAATTTCTAATTTAAGCATAGCATAATGTATAGTGTCGTTGAATCATTAAGCTGTATACTTGAAACTAATGTAATGTTGTGCATCAACTACACTCAGATTTTTAAAAAATTTTCTAATTTATAACCAGACAGTTGTACATAACATTTTAAAACCTTTATTAAATTCAATACCATCTATAATTATATTTATCATACCTGATATTATATAATTTTTCCTTTTGTTCTTAAATCAGACCACTCTATTTAACCTCTATTATATTTTTAATAAATATATAGCAAATAATAATTGAGGGAATAAATAATAAATCACCTGATAAGGACTCCATCCATAGCTAGCCAATTTGATATAGTCACCAAAAATATTTGTTTCCTCACTCTCGTAGTAACAAATAAGCCCAGACAAGAAGGGCACAATAAACCAATTTAATTCCTTAACTCAATACAATAGCCCTGGATTTTATTTACGTGTGTGTGTGTGTGTGTGTGTGTGTGTGTGTGTTTATGTCACCTGGGATTCTACACTATTGTTTCTACTTCCTGTTATACCTGGATTAATGCTACGGATGAGATGGAACAATCTATATGTAAGCTAAAAGAAAAGGTACATCCTGATTCTCTTAATTAGACACAGGAAATTAGTTTTCCTGACCAGCCCTGAGAAATCTATGTCATGGTTCCAAAATGTTATCTAGGCCCTTTTTATAACACTTCTGGTTACACTCATTTGTGTCACAGTTATTCAATATTTGTTGTCCATTTTCTTGAATGATTCTGCATAGCCACTATCCAAACAGATGATTTAACAAATGATTCAGAAATGAAAACAGGATGAAAACGTGCTGATCAAATGAAATCTCATCTTCAAGAGAATAAACAACAGTAGTGAATATTTTGGCAATCTTCCTGCAGCTTTATCTGGATAAGGACCAAAATGTGGGAGTGTGAATAAAAATGTTCACACAATCTTAGGGAAAAGAATGATTGTTCCTTAGCCATAGTAGCAAGTAACCATCAGGATCATTTTTAAATCTATTCGATTGATCACTGACACTCTGCCTCAATTAACATGCTTTTTTTACAAGCTAACCAGTCAATAACAGTCCCTCACTTCTGAAAGTCAGCCAGTGAGAAACAGATTTGTTTCAAGAAACATGCCTCTGAATGCCAACCAATCAACAACCATCTCACCTGAGTAATCACGCTGAAATGGATAAAGTCAACCCACTTATGCCTCTCAAAGTATGCCAATCCCTGAACCTCATGGTGTTCAAGAACCCTGCATAAGATCGGAAGTCTACTCTTTTCAGAGACACTGTGTGTGATTGGCATAGTCTTCCCTCATTATAAGAAATAAATTCAGCATTGTGTTTTTATTTCAGATATTAAGTACTGATCTCAACACCCTTTGCCATTCAATAAAGATTTATTTAATGCTAACTATTGGGATTTTTAAAAAATAGGTAAGGCAAGTTCGCTGCTCATTTGTGAATTCACAGAGTAAAATGCACACTATTTTCAAGTATGTTTAATGTCCCCAAATATCCTGAAGAAGAGTAGTGCAGTAAGGCCTAAGAAAAATCTCTGACTTGATGCATAACCCAATAAATAATTCTAATTTACCATCTGTACCAATTACTTATTCTTCATGCTACTTGTGATTCTAAAAAAGTTTTTAGTACACTTCTAAATCTGTTTGGTATCTGTCTTTCTCTGTATGGCTTATTTCACTTAGCATAACACTCTCCAGGAGGGCACCTGTTGGGATGAGCACTGGGTGTTGTATGGAAACCAATTTGACAGTAAATTTCATATATTTTTTTAAAAATCTGTTTTGGGAGTAGACAGATGAGGAAAAAAAGGAAAGGAGAAAAAGGATCTGAAAGGAAAAAAATCAGTAAAGGAGGAAGAATAAAAGGAAGAGAAAGTAAGTTCTGGCAAATTATGGGAAAGACAAAGCCTCAATGCATCTATAAACTGAACAAAGTTTTGTGTGTGCTCTCTTTTCATTTTCCTTTCCCTCACTCCAGGCCTCTGAAGTATTCTCCATTTGCTCTCCTTGTCTTAACTGAGGACCTAATTTAACCTCACTTGGCTGTGAACTAATCCCCATAAGAATGTAATAAAGCTTCCATTTAAAAACATCTATTGGACACTCAGTATGTGTCATACTGGGTGTTATCACTCCCAGAGAGATTCTCAATGACCCAAAGACATCTTAAAACCCAAAGTAATAAGTCCATTGTAAATTTTAAGCACTCAAATATCTGGTAGGGCATGTATTTGGGGCAGGGAACCACACAAATAGTCACAATAGTATTTTGAACTTTGGAAAATCCCATAAGCCTTATTAAATTTCAACTTCCTTCTACTTTCTTCCAGAACAAGTTTTCAGGAGAAGGCAAAGTATCCCTTTTACACTTATCTATAACTGTATATGGAGGAGGGGTTAAGGAAGTGGTAGGGAGTGGGAGCTTTCATTTAAAAGCTTACCATAGCCATTACATAAAACGATGGATTTTGTCACTTTCAGAAATAGAAACATACGCTGAATGAATCTCTGTGGTCTCATACTATTTTGTGTTTTACGACTGTCATTATTCTCTGTGTATAAGAAGAGTTATAACAGTTACATTATATCCCTTTTGGCTGCAACTTTCTTTGACTAAGATTAAAAACTTCTGAGGTGCCTGAGTGGCTCAGTCGCTTAAGCGGCTAACTCTTGATTTCATCTCAGATCATGATCTCACAGTTCATGAGATCGAGCCCCGAGTTGGGCTCTGCGCTGACAATGTGGAGCTTGACTGGGATTCTCTCCCTCTTTCTTTCTGCTCCTCCCCCACGTGCATGGGCGTGTTCTCTCTCTGAAAATAAACATTTAATAAATAAATAAATACCAAATAAATAAATAAATAAATAAATAAATAAATAAATGTTTTGTGATTATGTTAATAAACATGGTTTTCTAATTCTGTTTGTTAAGCTATTGCTGAATTTAATACCCATTTGATAGTGAAGCTTTCTTCGCCATGAAAATGTCAGTTGCCATTATATTTAGTACTACACCAGCCCTAAAGTTTGCTTATATTTTAAACTGGAAAGGGAAGTAATTCAAAATTGTAGAAGCTAGAATTAAATTGGTTTTAATGTATTTTAGGTCTCCTGCGTGTTAAAATTGATCTCCTTATTAAAAACATTTGCTTTCTTAAAGTCTATTTATTAAGTAAATGAATTCTTAAGGTTCCCTCCCGAATTTTTCAACAAAACAGAATGTGCAAATTAAAATTAAGTCAATATTTGAATCCTAAACCTTCCAGCAGTTCTGACCCTATTTCTGAGGTTATCACAAGCCAGAAGGTTAGGTCCAAAAAGAATCTCAGGCATTGCCTGTCATCCTTTTCTCCTTCAACTTTCATTCTTCCTTCATTCTGAAGCATTGGCAAAACTGGTCTAATTCAAAATTGAATCACAGACAATACTGTGTGTGTGTGTGTGTGTCTGTGTGTGTCTGTGTGTGTTGTGGTGGTGGTGGTGGTTTGTCTACATATTTTTATTACTTTTCTTAATGGAGATATTTCCATTCTCATGTTACTCTAAACTAGAAACTGTCATCCCACCAAGTGAATAAGTTGTTTACATAATAATTAGGTTGTTTCAGGAGGAACCAAATCAGTGTATTTTTTGACAATCCATTGTTCTCTGCTCTCACTGGCTATCTAGCTCTAGGCAGTCACTGAAGTTTCACTATCTTAGTTTCTCCAGCTGCAAAAAGTATAATTCCTCCATACAAAGTGTAATTGTTAGGACTAAATGGGGTCAAACAATAATTTATACAAAAGCACTTTCTTGGGGTGCCTGGGTGGCTCAGTCGGTTAAGCGTCCGACTTCGGCTCAGGTCATGATCTCACTGTCCATGAGTTCGAGCTCCGCGTCGGGCTCTGTGCTGAGAGCTCAGAGCCTGGAGCCTGCTTTGGATTCTGTGTCTCCCTCTCTCTCTGACCCTCCCCCGTTCATGCTCTGTCTCTCTGTCTCAAAAATAAATAAACATTAAAAAAAACTCAAAAGCACTTTGTAAATTTAAAGAAAGGATTTTTTTTTAACACAAATACTTTTCTCCAGCATATCTATGGCAAACTTTGGCACAGGGAGTGTAGAAAAGAGGAATTAAAATTAAAATTTAAATTTAAGTAAGACTAATTAAATGCACAATAGCTTTATTCCTAGGCAGCCTAGGAAATTAGCTATACAGCTACTATTTTGTTAACACTATTAGTAAGGAAGAATTCAGTCAGGGGGTCCAATTCAAAGACAGTCATTTCAGGAAATATCCTTGAGTTTCTGATTAAGAGACATTTCAATTCACTTTATACATTCTTCCCACCAATAGTATCGGTATTTCTTATTTTTACTACTTCTTATTACTGCTTTAAACTTATTATTATGCCAAATACACCTTTATCGAATTTGTCCTGCAAAAATTCTATGATATATATTTCAGCTTCCACTGCATGTTTTTATAGTTAAATCTGTTTCTACGTCAGCACTTCTATTATACATTTGTTTTTTAGGAGTTTGAAACTCATCCATAAAAATTAACTAAGGCTGAAACTTGGCAGACTGCAAAGAAGCACATTTTGTTTTTACCAACCTTCAAGAAAATCCATATGGCTGTTTCTAAATTCCTGTATATCAGGCTTAAATAAAATAAATCCTGGCCAACATGAGACACTTATTTAGGCTAATTCACTTCAAAAACAGAGGTTTTTTTTTTAATGCAATTATTCCATGACTGGATCCCATGTCTCCTCCAAGTGGCTCAGCCCTCCCTCCCCCGCCCCAGGTGGATGCCTGGTCACCCTGGTAGCTGGCCTGGCTGCCACCTGCAGCCCAACACTTCTGACCCTGAGATGCGTAGCTAATGTTTCATGTTGTCATAGGACTGCGAAGGTTTCTAGGAGCTGCCAACTGAATTGTCACATCAGAGATTTCCTTGGCTTAGCCTTGTTCCTCCTCTATCCCACCCAAAGACATGCCCTTTTCAGTATTGTGGTCACATCCATAAGCCCCAGAAGGCAGCATGTGAAAAAAATTACTTCTCACTCCTGTAGGCAGAGCTGTCTCTAATCTGACAAATCAAGCCATTGCTTTGAACTGATGGAACAGAATTTTCCACGGGTCTCTCCTGTTTCTGCATGTCTTGCAAATGAGGCACTGACTGCTCTTTGTTTCAGACCACCTTCTAGAGGATGTTTGTATAATGAAGAGTCTTGAGAGCCAGAGGTAAGGTCTCTCTCTGGAGGAAAGGGCAGGTATGTTTACTATCCAGCATAAAAATGATAATATCTCTCTCCAAAACAAAGGGCAGTCCAGCTTGCTGCTCGTTATTATGGATTCAGGCTCCTAAACTAAACAGGAGCATTCCTCTCCTGCATAGGCAGGTATCATCTGACTCTCTTCACATTCCCCCTGTGGGAATGGGGGCTTGGAGAACTTGCACATAAATGCTGGCTCTCTGGCAACTACTATGACTGTTGTTACTATGAGTAATAAACTGTCTTTCATCTCAGATCCAGGCATCTCATCGCTTCTAACAGCATTCACTAAAAGGTGGCCTGTAGGGTGAAACTCAGAACACACGGGCTGTCTCTTCCACCAGCATGTAAGCTCCTCGCAAGTTGACACCATATCCGCATTGTTTATCACTGTATCTCCAACACTTAGACCATTGCTGGTAAATAGATGGTGTTCAGTAAATATTTTTTTTCGTAAGTGTGAAGTAGAGATCTAAATTCAAAAAAAAGGAGGTGTGGCAATTCCTGGGGGCTCCCTGATGACAAAAGTTTCAATGAAAGAAGTGAGTTTAAGGTCAACTCTGGCTGCTCCCCTGCATCCAGTCTCCCCTCTACTCTGCTATGAGAATTTGAAAATATCATTCAGAGACCAAGCCTCTCCAAAAGCCCTTTAATTTTTTTAGATTTCTAGTAGAAACACACCTTATATCTTCACTTCTTTACTTCTAGTAGATCACAGAATATAACCTCAGAGATTCTGTATCCTTTAAGTTACAGTGTGTGGGGGTTTTTTCCTCTTCGATCTTGGCTTCTTAAATATTTCCACTCTCCTTTTCAAAAGACAGAATTGGAGCCGTACAGTGAATGACAGGTCTTTTACACCTCACCTTAAAAACCTGTCTGTCAAGGAACAATCAGGTTGTATTACTTTTAAATGCTGAAATTAATTTTTTTTCAAAATTTAAAAAGGTTTCCTCATCAATGGTTCCTTGGTCTGACTTCATGACCACTTCATGATGCACAGCATACTACACTATTCTCAGAAAAAGATTTTAAATTCCTCTAAAGCATTTGGAGGTTTGAGGCTAATTTGAAGATCCTTTTAAAACTAAAAGAGCCCGAGAGCAGTAGCCACGGTGGGCAGAGGCAAGAGGAAGAGGATGGTGTGGCTGACGGTGGCCACAAAAGGACAGAAAGTGAAGACCATTTTGGACTTAAGAGGGGCTCTGACATGGAGCAACAGAAAAGCCCATTTGGGAACTTTCTACTCGAATCTAAAATGTTGCTAGATTCATATTGTTATTGGATCCAGAAGTTCCTTAGGATTCATGGTGCAAAAAGGGCAGAATTTGTCACTATCTCTCCATCCTATTGAACTAATAACCCTTTTTTCCCTTAAAGCTATTTCAAAAGACTTGTACTTTTCCTAATATTTTTAAAGTCTCAGATGGAAAACCTTAAACACCCACATCTTACTTCCAGTCCACACACACACACACACACACACAAATTACCGTAACACACTAGGGAGTCCATGAATACCCTGGTGAGATGAAGATATAATGTTTTCAAAAATAAAACCCCGGGACACCTGGGTGGCTTAGTCAGTTGAGCGTCCAACTCTTGATCTTGGTTCAGGTCATGATCTCACATTTTGTGGGATTGAGCCCCTCAAGAGGTTCTACACTGACAGCATGGAGCCTGCTTGGGATTCTCTCTCTCTCTCTCTCTCTCTCTCTCTCTCTCTCTCTCTCCCTCTCTGCTCCTCCCCTGCTCTCTCTCTTTCTTTCTGAATAAATAAGTAAACTTAAAAAAAAAAAAGAATCCCATCCCAGTCAATAGTTTTACCAGTCAGTTCTTACCAATCAGCCTCATGTTTTAAACTTTTACCAATTCCAACTTAAGAAGAGCAAATGCCTAATGAATTAGTTTTAAGATAAAACAGAAGTTTGACATGGATGTAGTGTTCACGACAGAGAAGGATTAATAGAGTTTGGCCTGAAGAAAACTCAAGCCCAGGCAGGTGGCGGGCAGAATTCCACTCAGAAGAGCCAGCACACCTCACCGGACCATGTTTACCCAATCTTTGGCCCCTTCTTCAACAGACACTGCCAGTTGGAGCAAACTGAGCCAAATGGTGTGGTGGTTTTCTAATGAGGCTGAGCAGAGAGAGAATGAACCAAGGAAATGTTTTCTTGTGGCCAAAGCAAGGCTAAGTTATGGACTCAGACCTGCAGAAGTGAGAGGCTTATGTACTCACCAGCTGCTGTTCCTCTGCCCTTTGCACGAAGCCTAGTGGTATGGCCAGGCACAAAGTGCTCTTAAAAGTGATGCCAGGAGTTCCCTTGAAAATGGCTTTTCATTCTGGGCAGTGAAGCAATCTCTGGGTGTGAAGTCACGTCTGAGGTTTACAAGTTATTGCTGACATCAATAAAATGCAGCATTTGTTATTCTCCCCTCAGTGTCCTGTAGGCATTCTGGCATTCACTAAATGCTTCCTAAAAATATCATTTGGCAAACATTTGTATTTTGTTCATAAAGGCTTATGTACATCATGGAGAGGGTCATTTTATTTTTAAATTTTTTTTTAATGTTTTTTATTTATTTTTGGGACAGAGAGAGACAGAGCATGAACGGGGGAGGGGCAGAGAGAGAGGGAGACACAGAATCGGAAACAGGCTCCAGGCTCCGAGCCATCAGCCCAGAGCCTGACGCGGGGCTCGAACTCACGGACCGCGAGATCGTGACCTGGCTGAAGTCGGACGCTTAACCGACTGCGCCACCCAGGCGCCCCGAGAGGGTCATTTTATTTTTTTTTTAATTTTTTTTTTTTTTTTTTTTTAATTTATTTTTTTTGGACAGAGAGAGACAGAGCATGAACGGGGGAGGGGCAGAGAGAGAGGGAGGCACAGAATCGGAAACAGGCTCCAGGCTCCGAGCCATCAGCCCAGAGCCTGACGCGGGGCTCGAACTCACGGACCGCGAGATCGTGACCTGGCTGAAGTCGGACGCTTAACCGACTGCGCCACCCAGGCGCCCCATCGAGAGGGTCATTTTAGAAGGCTGTCATAAAAATGTAACACATGCATTCACTGAATCAAATTGTTCCTTCCCTGTGCCTCTAGATGACTCCAGATCTCTCTCTAACTGACTCAGGTTGAAGGTCTATGTGTCAAGTTTCCTCAGGTAATGTTTGAAACATAAAAAGCAGGCCACTTAAGAATTCTTCAGCCGGATGCTTCATCAATTAGTTTGTCAGTAGATGTGCCTGTCTACATTCCCATCTGGTTGTCATGAGACATTAAAGCTATCTTCTCCAGGTATAAGTAGAGAATGAGAATTGACTAGGCCTGTCATTTGAACCAAGATAAAAGGTAACCTAATGACCACCTCATTTAACTGACACTAAAAGTATGCTAAAGAATATTGGTCATTACAACCCTGGGATCCACAAGAGAAGACAACAGTGGAGTGGAAAAAATTGTTGAGCTCTGCCAGCCCTCTCCCAATCTAGGCAGCAGATAAACAGAAAGCAGAAGTAAGAATAAACAGTGAGAGTAAGAAGAAAGAAGGAGAGAAAACAGGGCGATTGGCTGAAGATCTGTTGACTGAATACCTGCATTGGCTGACATTCCCCCTCCTTCATGTGCAGCAGGGTCATATGCACCCAAGTGAAAGCAGAAAATGATGCTGTGAATAAAATGAGCTATCTGCATTGAAGGAATTAAGGCTTCCAAGTAAGGGACTGGAGCCATATAGTAGGGCCCTCATTGTTTTGGCAAGTCTTGTGCCAGGTTGGAGGAGGAAAAATTCTGCCTTCCTGTCCCAAGCCTGTATAACCTAGAGTGAGATCTAGCAGCCAATAAGTTGTCCACATTACACATAACACAGCCAACTGTCATTCAGGACACAGCCTGGTTGTCAGGTGAATAAGAAAGCATGTACCTATATGAATCAACCTCATTCTTCATGCACAAATATGTATAGTAAACCAAGATATCAGACTTTTGAGGAAGACCAGTAACACCAAAGAGGAGGATCAAGCTGAACAAACAGAACTGACCCCAGAGGAAACAAAAATAATTCAGATCCAATCAAGAGAAATTTTAACTAATGCCATCAAAGATATTAAGGAAATTTTAGTAATAAATAAAGAAAATATTAAAAAGGAATGATGAGAAAGAAAGCGTTCTTGGAAAATAACAGTCTAAAAGCCAAAATAAATTTTCAATAGAAAGTTGGTGGAAAAAGTTAACATCACATACAAGTAAAGGAAAAAGATATAATTTTTAAAATATGAGAGAATAATGACCAAAGATACAGAATCAGACAATTTTCTTTTAAAAGTTCCAGAAACAGAGGAAAAGTAAAATTGAGAGAAGGGAAATAATAATGATTTTTTAAAAATAATATTTATCAGAACTGAAAACAGAAGTCTTCAAATTAAAACATCAAAGCAGGATAAATGAAATATCTATCTCTCTCTCTCTCTCTCTCTCTCTCTCTCTCTCACACACACACACACACACACACACACACACACACACACATACACACACACACCTGAGTACATACTCACAAAACGTCAGAATGGGAGATAAGGAAAATGACCAGAAAGTATCCACAGGAACAAAAAAGCTATGCACAGATAAGAAAAATGAGATTAGTATCACATTTCTCATCAGGGACACTGAATGCTGGAAACTAATGAAAACAATGCCTTCGCACATAACACAAGAAATTATTTCAACTCAGAATTCTGTACCTAGGCAAATTTGTAATCAAAACATGAAGACTTTATAAGACATCTTTGTGCATACAGGTAATCAGTGTGTTTATCTTCCTTTCTGTAAATGAAAAGAATTACTTGAAGATGCACTACAGTTAAATTAAAAAGGAAACAACAAAAAGAAGGACATAAGATCCAAGAGAACCCAGAATTATGCTTCTTCAGCAGGCCTAGGACACATACTGGTGCATCTGACAAGTAGTATAACTAAGAAACTGAATTATCTTAGGGACACAAGTTTTGTTGTTGTTTTTTAAGACACACGAGTTCTTTCTGGGAAATAAAAACCACAAGAGGTAATTAGAAACTTTAAGAAGAATAAAAAAAAACTAGAGGAAATATATGGTCCAAATAAGAAGCACATTGAAATGTCATTGTTTTGGGCAATAGGCATCTGAGAAAAGAACTTATTTGACTTTTATGCTGGAACATCTTCTCCTAAACATTACAAATTCAGAGATGCAAGATTCTATTTATTTTTCTATGGATTTTTACACATAGAAATATTTATACAATCATGACATTTATTTTCCACTTTAAATCCAATTTACATCCATGGAAAACCTTAATTTACAGTATGGAAGCCCTATTTATAGCAATGGCAAAGAATTCAAATGCTGCAAAAGTTAACTATATAAAATGCTGGTAGAGTTGGCAGGTTTTGAAAGGAGAAGGGGAAAAAGAGAGATGGGGGTGAGGGACACAGAAACACACCAAAGGGCTCATTCGTGTAGCTGGGAGGAAAGAGAAGTGTCCAACATGTATTAGGAGACAGTTTAAGGAGTAGGGAGTGATTAGATAGAAATTTAAGCAGAAAGTAAGCAAGGGACATAAGCATAATATTTAACATAATGGTTGTAATAATCAGAAGAGACAAACCCAGAAATGGTTCAAAATTATTTTGTCTGAGGCAGCAATGCTCCAAGTATGTCCCAGGACCCATGTGAGTCCACAAACACTTTTAGGGAATCCACAGGGTGAAAACTATTTTCAAAACCGTACCAAAATGTTATTGGCCGTTATCAGTCTCACTTTGCCATCACTGCACTGTGAAGTTTCCTAGAGGGCTACATGATGTTTAATATTGCAACAGATTGCACACAGAATCAGAGATGAGAATCTTCTTGTCTTGTGTTAATCCAGACATTTAAAGAGATTTACAAAAAAAACAAACTACAAAAAACCACAGAACCATGCCGCTCTTCTCACTACATAGAAAATTTCTTTCAACACTTTTTCATTAAATGGAATATTTACATGTTTATTTTTAATATTTTAGATAGTTATTCATTGGTTTAATTCCACTCGGATAAGAGTAGTGGAATAGCAGTGTCAGTTTTGTCCGTTAGCCTATCTCCAGAGTTTAGCACCATGCCTTGTGTATGAAGCACATGGTGAGATTTATGGAATGAAAGAATATTAGCTTTTCACAATTAGCATTCCCATTTTTTGTTTGAAGGCTGCCATTGGCTTAACTGGGTGCGAGTTAACATGAGAGTTTGGATAGAGGCCAGAAGAGTTATAGCTACGCGTTGAAGGAAAAAATCAAGATGTGAGAAAATATATTCCGGCCTGTCAGTCATTTGAAATATGACTGACATATTTCAAATGTCAGTCATATGTCTGTCAAATGTCTGCCAGGAAGATCTGGCAGATCTGTGTTTGACGATCTTTTTAGGCTTTGGAAAAAAAGCTTTTTTCGGTCATACATTTATTGTCAAGAATTAGTGAATAATTACTCTTCTGCTCACACAATAGTAGGCTCTGTAGACACATCTGTTGGTAAATGGCATTTTTAAATGTGAAGATGTGATGGTTTTATTATCAGTTTTTAAATGAACCGACAAGTGGAAGTTTTAAAAGTTTCTTGGTTTAAGTTTCTAATATGATAAAAATTGACAGATTAGCAAATACTCTTGGGGCTCTTCAAAAAGTTCTAGGAGTCTGAAAGAATCCTAAAACCAAAAAGTTTCCTCTGAGAGGTAAGATGACAAGGAAACACCTCCCTTTCCCCTGGGTGCATCTCTATGCTGTTTTAAATATTCACATGCACATACTTTATTTTTTATTGAGATATAATTGGCATGTTATATTCGTTTGGGGTACAACATAATGATTCAGTATTTGCATATATTGTGACATGATCACCACAATAAGTCTAGTAACTTTTTGATAGCAGTTGTTAAATGCATACACAAATAAGACAGTGGTGTTCAGACAAGAGAGGTACAAAAATAGCAGCTACATACCAACAATGACTAAAAGGGAGCTAGATTTTCAGGAAATGGAAGCAAATTTCCCAGCAAACACTATTGCATGTTGAAATCAACCAATGGGTTTTACCTATGGAAAGCCTTTAAATGAACCCAAATAAGTAATCCCCTCATAGACCTCAGGTATACTTCTGGGCAGAGGAGAGGACTTGGCTAGACAACCCTGTGGATTCCTTAGAAACTGCAGGAGGCTGTGTGTTCAGTGTGATACCCCTCATGGTCAAAACATCTATTTAATATCGCTTTCTAATTTTTTTACAGTATATTGATGGATGCCACATAAACACATATGCAGATAATAACACTGTGCTTGTAATGCCAGTTTTCTTTCATGAAGCTTAAATTGCCTCACAAACATCACCTCAATCCAAATTCTTATCCAAAAATTATACTCGTCCTAAGCCAAAGTATATATTTCTCTCATCATTCCCTCCCTGCCTGTCTGTCTGTCTCTCTCTCCCCCTCTTGCCCCTTCCTGGGTTTAAATTTGGTCGTTAAGAGACTGCTAAAACACAAATCATGATTCTTTCGAAAATGTCAAAATTACCTAAGTAAAATCTATTATATTATTTACTGCCAAAGTCAGGGAAGCCAATTAAACTGTGATTTTACTTTTGGCTTTAAGATGCCAGAAACTGTAGCCAAGATTATATCTCAGCGATCTAAATTAATTTAGCTTTAAATCCTTGTTCAAAATGAAAATGAAGAGGACAGTATTGGTGACTTTAGTGTGTTATCTTTATAATCCACATCGGGTTACAATTGTTTTGTTTTCATATCATTAGCGAGCATTATTTGTGCCACAATTAATGTTTATACTTAATTGTCTTGTTTTTCAAAAGACTGAAAACAAAAGGCAAGAGTGACAATAGGCATATTGAGGAATTATATAGTCAAAGACTTTGTGTCACAAGACGTGTCTAATCTGCTTCCAAAGACATAAAGGCGTTATACGAAAAGCTTGCTCTCCAGTTAATATTTAATATGAAGATATCTTAGGACTGGACATAACTACTTAAAGGCTTAGAACAATAATAAATAGCTTTTATTTAAAACCTACTATGTGCGAGTCACTCTGTTAAACACTTTACATTCATATTTCATCAATCTTAATAATCACTCTACATTAAAGAAAGAATATTATGCCCAATAAGTTGAGGATTAGATAAGGTTAGTAACTTGTCTAATGCTTCATAACTAGTACACAGCAAAGCCAGAACTCAAGCCTGTATCTGCTAAATTCCATAGCCTATATCTTAACCATTTTGCTAAATGTGAAGAGCTTATAAATGGCATCCTACAAACACGAAAACAGTGAATCTTCCATTGTTTATCATCCATACTAAGAATGGGCACTTTACTCTAAACCTAAGACATACAATGCATATCGTTTAAGAAATATTTATTGAATGCTTCCAATGTTAAGACTACACTAGAAGATGCTAAGGGGGGCTATAAAGAGGGACAAGTAAGGCAGCTGGTATCAATGGGTTTATGGTCTAAAGAGAGAGAAAGAATGAAATAAATATGAAATGAAATAAAATGGAGAAAGAGGCATAGGCTCTCAAAGAGCAGAGAGAGGCTTCATAGTAAATGTTTAAGTGGGGTCTCAAAGAGTGAATGGGATTTCTTCATGTGAAGAATCAAGGAGGGGTGCCTGGATAGTTCAATCAGTTAAGCATCTGACTACAGCTCAGGTCATAATCTCACAGCTTGTGGGTTTGAACCCCACATCAAGCTCTGTGCTGATAGCTCAGAGCCTGGAGCCTGCTTCAGATTCTCTGTCTTTACCTTTCTTTCTACCCCTCCCCTACTTGTTCATTCTCTCTCTCTCTCTCTCTCTCTCTCTCTCTCTCTCTCTCTCTCTTTCAAAAATAAACATTAAAAAAAAAAAAGAATCAAGGAAAGGCACATAGACTGAGAGCAGGGCACGATTAAATACACGGAGGAAATAGGCACGGGGAGTGTCCAAGGGACACAAGCCATCTGATGGGACTGGTGTAGAGGCAAATGAGGCTAGAAGGATATTTGGGGGCCATATTTGGGGAATGTTTCTATGCTTGTATAAAGAAATCGGACCTTACTTCTGGGATAATAAAGGGGAAGTTTTACAGAAAAAGGAAAGGACTCAATGGCATCAGAGACATGAGGAAAGAAGCCATGCTATTTACTGTGATAGCCAATGTGGGAAATGATGAACCGCTGAAAGAAAGGTAGGAGGAGAGTAACAAGAAGACAGCGAGATGTGAGATAAGAAGACAGTTCCTTAGAGGACTAGAAAGTAAAAGGAGAAGATCAAGAGAAAAAAAAAATACAACAGATTTGGTTTGAGATATACTAATTTTGAGATGCCTGAAGGAAAATCCACACAAAGATATCTCATGACTCTTGGAAACTTGGGCCTGGGAATTGAAAGAAAGGTCAATGTTGCCATTATTATGTTCAGGAATAATCAGCAGCGTCCTGAGTAGCCTCCCCTAGGCAGATGTTGAATGAGAACAGGGAAAAAGGTAGAATTCTAGTGAGCAATAATTTTTACAGGAAAAACAGAGGAGGAGGAGCTAGTTTAAAAAAGAGGTCAGTTAACAAACAACAGGAAACTTCAGTATTTTAATAGAAGTCAAGAGGGGAAGGAGTATTTTCAAGAAGTAATGAGCAATCAGTGCCGTAAGCTCTCAGGAGGTTACCTCAAATGAGACTGAGAAATAGGGCGCTTGGGTGGCTCAGTGGGTTGGGCGTCCTGATTCTTGATAGCCACTCAGGTTGTGATATCACAGTCACGAGACTGAGCCCTGCATGGGGCTCTGCATTGATCATGGAGCCGGCTTGGGATTCTCTCTCTCTCCCTCTCTCTCTCTGCCCCTCCCCCCACCCAAATAAATAAGCTTTTTTTAAAAAAATGAGACTGAGGAGAGACTTAGAGCAAAGATGTCCCCATAATCTTTGTGCAGTTTCTCAGGCTCATTTCCACGTGCTGACGCCACCTGCTTCTTCCTTGTTGCCTGTAAGTATCCTCGGAAAAGAGGTACAGTTTCACTGTTCAATAAACATGTGTTCATGTGGCGATGATGATGACGTTGACTGCCTGCCTAGGAAGCATCAGGTCCAGGGTATGCTTCTGATTTAGATTTTAGAGTTTCGGGAAGTGATTCATTTTTCTCCCCCGTTGGCCCTTTGTTCCAATAACAACTTACCACCGGATGTCTATTATAAGGGAGTTGCATTTCTCACCTGGTCTTAGCATATGTTAAAGCCAGAAATAGATTTTTCATGCTTCTAACTTGAAAAATAAATATCTCCTTCTTCCAGTAAAAGAGCTATACAACATTTCTGGCCTTACTGTAAATTCAATCATTCATTCACCAACAAGCATTTATCAAGCAGCTGATGTGTATAAGGCTGGGTGTGCTGCAGGAAGCTGGACAAAGCCCCAACCCACATGGAACTCACATTCTAGTGACAGAGATAAATAATTAATGAATTGATTAATACAGATGTAACAACCTCAGGCTTTAGTCTCTAAAGTCTCTAGTGCTCTAGTGACAACAGCAAAAGCAGACAGTGTGACCTATTAGGCCAGGCCTCTCTGAGAAAGACATTTGAGCTGAGACCAGAATGAAGAGAGTGACTGACCCAGTCTGGGACTTGGGGAAGGAGCATTCCTGGCAGAAAGAACAGCAAATGCAAAGTCCCGGAAGCTTAGCACAGGATCTTGGCACGTTCAAAGAACAGCAAGTTCATTTCCTTTGGATATATACCCAGAAATGGAATTGCTGGAACATAGGGTACTTCTATTTTTAATATTTTGAGGAACCACCATACTGTTTTCCACAATGGCTGCACCAACAGTGCACAAGTGTTCCCTCTTCTCCACATCCTTGTCACCACTTGTTATTTCTTCTCTTTTTTATAATAGCCATCCTAACAGGTGTGAGGTGATATCTCATTGTGGCTCTGATTTGCATTTCCCTGATGATTAGTGATGCTGAGCACCTTTTAATGTATCCATTGTCCATTTGTATGTCTTCTTTGGAAAAATATCTGTTCATGTTGACTATTTTTTAATTGGGTTATTTAGAGGTTTTGCAGTTTGCTGCTATAGAGTTGTATGAGTTCCTTATATATTGTTGGCATTAACCCCTTGTCAGATATATGTTTTGCAAATATTCTCTCTCATTCCATAAGTGTCTAGAGTTAATAATACCATCCAATATACTTGAAATTTGCTAAAAGAGTAAATCTTAAGTATTCTTGCCACACATATGTACAAAAAAAAGAAAAGAATGAAAAGGTAGTTATGTGAGGTAATGGATGTATTAACTTGATTGTGGCAACCATTTCACAATGGACACAGATGAAATCATTACATTGTACACCTTCTAAAAACTCATATTGTACAACCTAAATACATACAGTTTTTATTTGTCAATCATATTCCAATAAAGTTGGGGGAGGTAGGGTTTGAAGAACAGCAAATTCTTCCAAAGCCTCAACGGGGAGCTGAGAAGACATGAAGCATTGAGGACATACTCGCTCACAAAGCACACTATCTCTACCACTTTCTACAGCTTTGCTTCCATGTACTTTGCTAACTTGCCTTTCACAAACATCAAATTCCTCACATTTTCTTCCCAATAGATATTATGAACAACTGGAATTCTTATAGGACTCTCATGTCTAATTCATTTATCTGAATAAAATAAGGGGGAAAGATTCAGAATGCTCTTCTTTGGGCTATACAAATAAAAGATGGTAATTGCCTTAGTATTAAAGTCTGTAACCCTAACCTTAATGTTAACCCTTCCTTTGAAATGGTATGCTTGAAAAAACAAAATGACTTTGGAAGGACAGGCAATATTTACTTATTGCCTTTTTAGACCCCAGCCTACTTTTGCACAGCCCTGACACCTAATTTCTTCTGGCACTATGCACTTGGTCATGAGTACTTAGGTCCACACACTATATTCACGACTGTCCAGAAAAGAGCTAACCATTGACCACATCAGTGTTCCTCCATGGATCCATTTGCAAAACTGCTGACAGGTGGGAATGAACAATTTAGCACATATGGTTAAGGCGCAATTTGCTATAGAGAGAAAGACCCAGAAGATGTTCTAATTTCAGAATAAAGATAATGTGTGATTTACATTTCTTAGGATGTATATGATTTGCTGTATATTGCTTAGGATGGTAGGGAAAAACCATCAACCATTTAAAAAAAAAAAAAAGCCCTATAAATGAAATCTTGAGGATGGTCCTTAGGGATTAAAATTCACATTCCCTGGTTTTCCCATTACTATTCAAAGAGAAAAATATAAATTCAATCTTTAAAAGTCAAAAACAAATAGCATTTCTTGTGCTGATATCAGGTATGGATCTTGGACAGACAGCTGAATTATTTAAATTAGGAAAGACTGTATGCAATACTGCTAAGAGTTAGTATCCAGCTTTACTCCCTCATAGAAGATTATCTATCTCTCTATATATATCTATA
This sequence comes from Neofelis nebulosa, assembly GCF_028018385.1. Classification (NCBI taxonomy): domain Eukaryota; kingdom Metazoa; phylum Chordata; class Mammalia; order Carnivora; family Felidae; genus Neofelis; species Neofelis nebulosa. The sequence continues at coordinate 46,479,525 of NC_080789.1, read as the reverse complement.
TCTATACCTATATCTATATCTATATCTATATTTCATACTCAAGGAATAGCTCTATAGCCAAAACTACAAATATAAGTTAATGGCATGAGGGGCGCCTGGGTGGCGCAGTCGGTTAAGCGTCCGACTTCAGCCAGGTCACGATCTCGCCGTCCGTGAGTTCGAGCCCCGCGTCGGGCTCTGGGCCGATGGCTCGGAGCCTGGAGCCTGTTTCCGATTCTGTGTCTCCCTCTCTCTCTGCCCCTCCCCCGTTCATGCTCTGTCTCTCTCTGTCCCAAAAATAAAAAAATAAAAAAAAAAAACATTAAAAAAAAAAAAATAAAAATAAGTTAATGGCATGAAAAGCTATTTGTGATATAATTAACATATGTCTTTTCCCATTGGAAAAATATATAAATGTAATATGAATATTAAAAATGCTAAATATGCTAAATACTAAAATATTAAAATATTTAAGTATAATCTAATAATATTTAAATAACACTAAAATGCTAAAAATATAATTAAATATTCATAGATAGATCGATTCTACAGAGGACCTACTAAAGAAATGGTAATAGTCTGGGGCATCTGGGTGGCTCAGTTAAGCATCTGATGTCAGCTCAGGTGAAGATTTCACAGTTCATGAGCTAGAGTCCTGCATCAGACTCTGCGCTGACAGCTCAGAACCTGGAGCCTGCTTCAGATTCTGTGTCTTCCTCTCTCCCTGCCTCTTCCCTGTTTGCGCTCTGTCTCTCACACTCTCTCTCAAAAAGAAATAAACATTAAAAAAAATAAATGGTAATAGTTCTTCCCCGAAGCAGAATTACACCTGATACTAGACATGACATGCAGTTCAAATTTTGGCCCTTTTTTATTTTTTAATTTTATTTATTTATTTTGCTTTTATTTTCATTTTATTTTTTATTTTTTCAAATTTACATCCAAATTAGTTAGCATATAGTGCAACAATGATTTCAGAAGTAGATTCCTTAGTGCCCCTTACCCATTTAGCCCATCCCCCCTGCCACACTCCCTCCAGTAACCTTGTTTGTTTTCCATATTTATGAGTCTCTTCTGTTTTGTCCCCCTCCCTGTTTATATATTATTTTTGTTTCCCTTCCCTTATGTTCATCTGTTTCGTCTCTTAAAGTCCTCATATGAGTGAAGTCATATGATTTTTGTCTTTCTCTGACTGACTAATTTCACTTAGCATAATACCCTCCAGTTCCATCCACGTAGTTGAGAATGGCAAGATTTCATTCTTTTTGATTGCCGAGTAATACTCAATTGTATATATACACCACACCTTCTTTATCCATTCATCCATCGATGGACATTTGGGCTCTTTCCATACATTAGCTATTGTTGATAGTGCTGCTATAAACATGGGGGTGCATATGTCCTTTCAAAACAGCACACCTGTATCCTGTGGATAAATGCCTAGTAGTGCAATTGCTGGGTCATAGGGTAGTTCTATATTTAGTTTTTTGAGGAACCTCCATAATGTTTTCCAGAGTGGCTGCCCCAGCTTGCATTGCCACCAACAATGCAAAAGAGAGCCTCTTTCTCTGCATCCTCGCCAACATCTATTGTTGCCTGAGTTGTTCATGTTAGCCATTCTGACTGGTGTAAGGTGATATCTCATTGTGGCTTTGATTTGTATTTCCCTGATGATGAGTGAAGTTGAGCATTTTTGCCTATGTCAGTTGGCCATCTGGATGTCTTTTTTGGAAAAGTGTCTATTCATGTCTTTGGCCCATTTCTTCACTGGATTCTTTGTTTTTTGGGTGTTGAGTTTGATAAGTTCTTTATAGATTTTGGATACTAACCCTTTATCTGATATGTCGTTGGCAAATATCTTCTCCCATTCTGTTGCCTTTTAGTTTTGCTGATTTTTTCCTTCACTGTGCAGAAGCTTTCTATTTTGATGATGTCCCAGTAGTTCATTTTTGTTTTTGTTTCCCTTGCCTCCAGAGATGTGTTGAGTAAGAAGTTGCTGCGGCCAAGATCAAAGAGGTTTTTTCCTGCTTTCTCCTCGAGGATTTTGATGGCTTCCTGTCTTACATTGAGGTCTTTCATCCATTTTGAGTTTATCTTTGTGTATGGTGTAAGAAAGTGGTCCAGGTTCATTCTTCTGCATGTCGCTGTCCAGTTTTCCCAGCACCACTTGCTGAAGAGACTGTCTTTATTCCACTGGATATTCTTTCCTGCTTTGTCAAAGATTAGTTGGCCATATGTTTGTGGGTCCATTTCTGGGTTCTCTATTCTGTTCCATTGATCTGAGTGTCTGTTCTTATGCCAGTACCATACTGTCTTGATGATTACAGCTTTGTAGTATAGCTTGAAGTCCAGGATTGTGATGCCTCCTGATTTGGTTTTCTTTTTCAAGATGGCTTTGGCTATTCAGGGTCTTTTCTGGTACCATACAAATTTTAGGATTACTTGTTCTAGCTCTGTGAAGAATGCTGGTGTTACTTTGATAGGTATTGCATTGAATATGTAGATTGCTTTGGGGAGTATTGACATTTTAACAATATTTGTTCTTCCTATCCAGGAGCATGGAATCTTTTTCCATTTTTTTTTTTTTTGTGTCTTCTTCAATTTCTTTCATAAGCTTTCTATAGTTTTCAGTGTATAGATTTTTCACATCTTTGGTTAGATTTATTCCTAGGTATTTTATGGTTTTTGGTGCAACTGTAAATGGGATCGATTCCTTGATTTCTCTTTCTGTTGCTTCATTGTTGGTGTATAGGTATGCAACCGATTTCTGTGCATTGATTTTATATCCTGCAACTTTGCTGAATTCATGGATCACTTCTAGCAGTTTTTTGGTGGAATCTTTTGGGTTTTCCATATAGAGTATCATGTCATCTGCAAAGAGTGAAAGTTTGACCTCCTCCTGGCTGATTTGGATGCCTTTTATTTCTTTGTGTCGTCTGATTGCAGAGGCTAAGACTTCCAATACTATTTGGAATAACAGTGGTGAAAGTGGACATCCCTGTCTTGTTCCTGACCATAGGGGGAAAGCTCTCAGTTTTTCCCCATTGTGGATGACATTAGCTTTGGGTCGTTCATATATGCTTTTATGATCTCGAGGTATGCTCCTTCTATCCCTACTTTCTTAAGGGTTTTTATCAAGAAAGGATGTTGTATTTTGTCAAATGCTTTCTCTGCATCTGTTAAGAGGATCATATGGTTTTTGTCCTTTCTTTTATTGATGTGATGAATCACGTTAATTGTTTTGTGGATATTAAACCAGCCCTGCATCCCAGGTATAAATCCCACGTGGAAGTGGTGAATAATTTTTTTAATGTATTGTTGGATCCAGTTGGCTAATATCTTGTTGAGGATTTTTGCATCCATGTTCATCAGGGAAATTGGTCTGTAGTTCTCCTTTTTAGTGGGGTCTCTGTCTGGTTTTGGAATCAAGATAATGCTGGCTTCATAGAAAGAGTTTGGAAGTTTTCCATCCATTTCTATTTTTTGGAACAGCTTCAAGAGAATAGGTGTTAACTCTTCCTTAAATGTTTGGTAGAATTCCCCTAGAGAGCCATCTGGCCCTGGACTCTCATTTTTTGGAAGATTTTTTATTATTAATTCGATTTCCTTACTGGTTATGGGTCTGTTCAAATTTTGTATTTCTTCCTGTTTCAGTTTTGGTAGTGTATATGTTTCTAGAAGTTTGTCCATTTCTTCCAGATTGGCCATTTTGTTGGCATATAATTGCTCATAATATTCTCTTACTATTGTTTTTATATCTGCTGTGTTGGTTGTGATGTCTCTTCTTTCATTCTTGATCTTATTTATTTGGTGGCCCTTTTTATATAAGGGCCCTTTTTTTATATTCACTGTTAAAGAATGAAGAGGAATAGAAGACCACAGACAGCAACTGAGGCCCTGATGATATGCAATATGGTAAGACAGTCCATGAACTACACCAAGAAAGGAAAAATAGGTACAACAAATTCCATCACTTAATATGGCCACCTATTGGCATCTCCTGCCATGTAATATTAGAATATCCATTTCCAAAAGTTCCCAGGCAATGGAATGAAATAGACCTTCTATTCCCTCTCACTTCCTTCAAAAATGAAGCGGGCATTCAACACATTTGTCATTCTACATTCTATCAGCAAGAGTGAACAGACCAGGTAGGTGTGTCTACAGTGCAACTACTAGCTACCACCAGAGAGAATTATGTGCTTTTGTAATCTTGTTCAATATTATGAGCCACTTTACTCCTCTAGGATAAAATTGATTCTTTGCAACTCTGAAAGAAAGCCATTCTTACTGAAGTTTATGGAAGGAGAGTCTTTTTCCAAGATTTTTCCTCCAAGCTCAAATTCTCCAGAAATTTAGTAGGTATTCTTTATCCTGTATGCTATGCCTCACTAGTACAAATCTTAAAATACCTAATATTTGGGATAACTCAAGCTCTTTGGAGCTTTGGGTTACATTTCATGAGAAAGAGTGAAGTCATCCTATAAGAGAAAGCCAACACACATCAGACCTGTGTTACAAACCAGAGCTCTGGGAAAATAAAAAGGAGTAAGGATTGTTGACATTTTTCAGATATGTAAAATTTAACTGTCTGATTTTTAGCAAAACCAAAGATGGGGAACTTTGTAATTACTCTGCTCAAATTCACAGAGAAATAGAAATGTGTTTAATGACCTCCAAAAGTAAATATCTCAGCATAAAAAATAACCAATTGGAAAATAAACCATTAAAAAATATTTCTTAATGAAGTTCTTGGCCTGTAATTTCTTCTTATTGAAATAAAACTAAGAAAGAATATAGGAAAGTTACAACAAATTCTATATTTTGAGCATAATAAAATCTATCTAAATACATAAATAACTAAATTGTATTATGTCAAAGTCAGAACCATCCAGTGATCTCTTTGTTAAAGTGATCAGTAATTAAGTAAGCAATATTTCAAAGAATGAGTTCAATGCTAATTCAATTCCTAAAAAACCGAAGACCGGTCAGGGATATATATTTCATAATTAATATTGTGCTGTTGGCTTAGGTATTTTTCAGATAATGTTTAATGTATACATTATTAATGCATGGGGATGACTAACTGTTCCAGTTTGCAGAGAGCTGCGCTGTGTCCCAGGCAACCCCTCAGTCCTGGGCAAACAGAGATGGTTGTTTTACCTACAGCTAAAATCTATATCATAGAATCTCAGTATGATTTCAACAACTTTTATAAGACTCCAACAGAAAACTAGGTTAACCAAATATTTAGAGCTTACATCTCCCTCATGGTAAATATAGAGACTATATCTGTGATTGGCTAACAGAACTAATTTGGGTTGACAGAAGTTTAAGGTAAACTTGAAGAGTAAGAAGATAGATAATGCAGACTAAGGGAAACAAACATATTTCTACAGCAACATTCTTTCCATCAGTATTCATAAACTATACTTTAAACTGAGAAAATGTTAGTCTCAGATTCTTTAGCATAGGAATCACTAGACTTAATAATAAGGGAGGAAAAGCAATGAAAGCATGGAAATTTCCATAGGAATATCAAATTTTCTTCAATCATATTGATTTATTGAAATGCTTCACAATGGAATTCTAAAATATATTCTTACCACAGGCGATTCCCTATAGGGAATTACTTAGAGATCAAGGTTATCCATTTTAAGTGAATTTGACAATAATAAACTGTTTAGTAGTTTTATAGTTAACATAGACAATAATTTCCAGAGAATTTTTGGACCCCCAGCTAACAAGCATAGCCAATTTTTTGAGAAGTCTAAATAATGTGCAATTCCTTCAGTACCTGATGCCAGTGAATCTATTATTTCTCAGTTTAAAGCCTTTGTTGTATCTGCTTTTCATTTAAGCTCAGGAGAAAACATTTTGTTTCTGGAATTGTTTCTTGGAAAAGGGAATAAGTCATTCAGTACATTACCAAAACCTAAGGGCTTTATTTCCTTCCCTTGCCGCGGCACCGTATATCTCTGCCTGAAGATATTCCACACATGTGGCCCTGTCATTTGGCAATAAAAACATCTGATCCAACAGTGACGAAAGATCAATGTTTGAAAGAAAGCAATCTAAGATAATTTCACTGCTAACACTTAAAGAGCGTCCAAATAAACTCGACAACACATCCAATATACGAAGCACATTAACAGGGAGAATACTCAGTACCACAGGACACATTTCATCCAAGTACTTTTCAAAATGAGAAGCTTATGCCAGTGAAAGTAATGAACCCTTTCTTATATAGAAGCAAAGGGAAGTCAGGGGTTGATGTGAAGGACACTTGTTCAAACACTAACCTGGTTTTGATTATTAATGTGTTGCTCATTCTAAGACAAACAGACATGGCAAAATTCAAAGGAAGAAAAAAGATTTCCAAACTTCAATTATTTTTCCTAGATAAATTATCTAAGAGATTATCCATTATGCGGTTTTTAACTAACTTTTTAACTGGTTCTTCTGGAGTTCTTTATATCCTTGTTTCAAATCCTTGCTGAATGCATTTCCATGTGACTGTCTGGTGTACCCAAAAAACAGAATGGCTCTAGTTGGCTGAGCAAGGATGAGCACATAAGATTTACTGTTTCAACTTTCCTCATGTTCCATGAGGAAGACATATGATTCTGTTTTATCATCTATATGTAATATAAAGTCTGTGCCAAGGCCTAATAGTTGTGGGAAAATATGTTTTAAATAAAGTCTACCACACACTAAGGATTTAATTCTAATAGTAGTACTAATATGTTACATTACAGTTCTACCAAGTGCTCATACTTAACATTATTTCATTTGATCATTACAGAATGCTTTTAACTAACTGGAGTAATATCATTATCCTTATTTTATAAATGAGGAAATTGAGGCTCACAGATCCCATACTAAGGACACTTTTCAAAACCCAGTTCAACATTCATTCCACTCCACCAAACTACCCTTTTAACTGCATTAGCCTCTATTTTCTGAGTGCCTACCGCACACAGGGCACTGGGCCTAATGAATACCGTGGTGCACGAGGAAACCTCAGACCCTACCCTATCCTCAAAACAATTTTAGTAAAAATTATCATTTAAAAACATATAAAATAAGCTGTATGGTAAGTAAGTCCCTTGGATGGATACAAAAATTACTGACTAGACTGGAAAATAGAACACCAGAAAATCTTGAAAAGTGGTTTCTTTGTAAGAAAAATTTGAAATGTATTTACCAGCCTCCAGTAAGAATACGGCCCCATGCAAGGTAACACATGCTTTTACAGAGACATGATTCAATGTTAAGAGAAGTCTGTCAGACAGTCACTGTCAGCATCATAGAGAGCTACCAAAACTGCATATGACACTTTTTAGAGACTCACAAGGCATACCGGCATGGCTCCAAGAAGTCTTCTATCACAAAACTTACTCAACTAAGTGTTTCCCAAACTTCACCATGGAAACCTTTATTCAATATAATACTAGTTAACTTTAAGAATTGCTAGGTAAGGGGCGCCTGGGTGGCTCAGTTAGTTAAGCGGCCGACTCCTGACTTCAGCTCAGGTCATGATCTCACAGTTCGTGACTTCGAGCCCCACATCTGGCTCTGCACTGTCAGTGCAGAGCCTGCTTGGCATTCTCTCGCGCGTGCTCTCTCTACCCCTCTCCTTCTCATGCTCACTCTCTCTCTCAACAAATAAATTTCAAAAAAAATCTACTAGTTAAGAAGACATGAATTAGAATTGGAATTAGAATGACAAGGTTTGAATCCCAGCTCTACTGATGCATTAGTTAAGATAACACAATCTACGTGCAACATAGCAATCCCAAGATGTCAGTGGCTTAACACATAAAAAATTATCTCTCACTCATGAAAAGTCACTCAGCAGACTAGAGAAAGTGGGGAAGGGAAGGCAGTTCTTCTCCACATAGTCATTCATGACTCAAATTGGTAGAAGTTCAACTATCTTCAACAGCTGGCTCCCAGGGCTGTTTTGGAGATGGATATCCATCCAGCTAGCCAACTGGGAAAGGAAAAAGTGGAGAAAAACAAGTGGTTTTTATGGTTCCAGTGATCCATCTATATTCCATTGTCCAGAACTGTATCTTATGCCAAACTTAACTGCAAGGGAGGTTGGAAAATGTAGACCAACTGTGTACAGGATGAAAGAGAAACTGATTCTCTCAATAATTAACCATCACATGTCATTAACAACTCCCAGTTGGGTAACCCAGAAGAAATTATTTAACATCCACATTTGCCTCTATAAACCAGAGATACTGTATTGCATTGCATCCAAAACACCCTCATTTTTTAAAGTTATGCTATTATTTTATGTGCCAGCAAGAAAAGAAATAATACCACCAATTAAACTAGATACACACATACCATCAATTGTAAGAGACATTCTGACTTAGCGATGTTAAAATATAGGAAGGAGGGGGCCAGAATGTGTGATTCCAAATTTCATAACATAGAGTAATAATACTTGCCTCCTTGGATCATTGGAAAATTAAATAAAACAAAGCCCTAAATAATAGGTCATGTTGCAGGGTCACCACAGGGTTCTAAGTTATCAGTCAACTAAAAAACAAAAAAAGTCACATATCACCAAAGTCATGCAAAAGATACACAAAAACAAACTTTGGTTTGGAAATCTGGAGCAGGTACTGAAACATTCTTGCAACTGAATCAGGAAAGGTCAAACCCTGAATACCACCCACCCCCTTTCCAATCTTTCCTGTACCCATCACTCCCCTTTGAACAACCAAGGTTCAGGGAGAGGAAAGGAAACTAGCAAACTGAAGCAGACAGCGGTTTCCCGTCTTGCAATGGTTGCTGCAGGAATGTTCTCTGACATCGATATGGATCTTTCAAAGTCCGAATTAGAATAGTGATGAACACCTTTGCTTGATTATGCAGTGAGATAGCCTTTTCGCTTATAATGTATACTGTAATTGCTGGGAAAGGCTGTCTCTCAAATCAAAATACCCAGATTTGGGGGCGCCTGGGTGGCGCAGTCGGTTAAGCGTCCGATTTCAGCCAGGTCACGATCTCGCGGTCCGTGAGTTCGAGCCCCGCGTCAGGCTCTGGGCTGATGGCTCAGAGCCTGGAGCCTGTTTCCGATTCTGTGTCTCCCTCTCTCTCTGCCCCTCCCCCGTTCATGCTGTCTCTCTCTGTCCCAAAAATAAATTAAAAAAAAAAAAAAGTTGAAAAAAAAATTTAAAAAAAAACCCAAAATACCCAGATTTGAATCGATGATCCTTCACATTACCTAACTTCCCTAAGCCTCTGCTGTCCTCGGGCATGGAATGGGGATGGTGATGTTCAATGAGATAATCTGTGCGAAGTCCTTGGCACTTACAAGTCCATGGTTTATAGTAAATACCTAATAAGCCCAGCAGTGATCAGGACCTATGCTTCCTGCCCTACCCTCCTGTGCCTTCAGTCTTGTCAGTTGTGAGTCATTACCCATCAGGCATCACACAGGCCTGCAAGGAGCCATAGAAAAACTAAACCCTCACCATATTCTTCTCCACACCTTCTCCCTGAATCTAGCAACTAGAGCAACAGTATTGCTTTCTCTGTAGTACTGAGTCCACCACTACCTTACCCCATAGCCTTTTCCTAGAACTGCTTGGAAAGAGATCTTAGGTTCCCGTATTTGGTCTCATAAGCATCCTAAAAATCATGACAATATTGTCTCATTACTTAGACAAAAGTAAGTCCTTGAAAATAACCATCAAATAAAAAAACCACCACCAACAACAACAACAACAAAAAAACAACCCAGAAATTACTGGACAATCGCTAGAATTTTGGGATTTGGTTTGCTTTCCATTTTAAAACCATTACTGACACCATTTATGAACCAAGAAGATAGATTTAGATATAGATGCTATAGATATAGACATAAACATATAGATAGAATGTCACGTAAGGTCACCATAAGATTTTAAGTAGTCATTCAACCTAAAAAGATAAAGTAATAAGACACTCTTAAATGTAGAGAACAAACTGAGGACTGCTGGAGGGGAGGTGGGTAGGGGGATGGGTTAAATGGGCGATGGGCATTAAGGAGGGCACTTGGGATGAGTACTGGGGGTCATATGTAAAAGATGAGTCACTGGGTTCTACTCTTGCAGCCAAGAGTACACTGTGTGCTAACTTGGATATAAATAAATAAATAAATAAATAAATAAATAAATAAATAAATAGTCATCCACCAACTAAAACCATGCATATAATCACTTCTCAGGCTTTTAGCGAAGACCCAGTGTAAAACCATGCATATACACGTACATGCTATATGTAGAGGGTAATAATACATAATCGCGTGATCACTAGATGGAGCGTAGAAGAAACACTTGGGAATGTGGTTCTGCTGACCAGAATCATTTAGGTTGGTCAACAGGCACATAATTTCACAGAATAGAGTTTAGCAAGATTAGGGCAGGGCTTCCAGGGCAAATAAATTGCATCCCATAATTGCTGATGACATGAATTATAAGTGGAGTTTACTGGTGTTTTCATTAGTAACAACCTCACAATGAACTAGTCGACCTCCTAATCCATCAAAGATGTGAATTCTGCTTCAGGTACAGGGAAATACCACCTGAAAGGCAGGTGATCATCGCTAATTCATATTCATTTTGGTGGATTAGTGTTTGCTTTTATCTGGCACAACCAACACAATGCTCCAAATAGGCAGTCATATCCCCTCATGAACTATCTGGATATTTTTTCTCCATTGGGCAAATTCACAAAATAGCTGCTGCCAATACTTCATTACTAGTGAACCTACCACAGAAGAAGGATTTCTTCAAAACACAGTACTGCTCTATTACAAACATTCTATCTCAATTTTTCTGATGATTAAAGGGGATTTTAATTATACAATCAATGAGAAAATAGATAGAAACCATCTGGACATTCCTGTGTTTTCTGCCAAAGAATTTTCTTTTGTTTTACATGTCAATGACTTAAGCTAACAAAGGAATTTCAGTGCCAGTCATTTGTCCTTGGCAAGGCTGGATCTTTTTTATGTTATGAAAGATCTTTTAAATTTACTGATTGAGAGTCAAATTATCCCACATGGTCAGCGAATTAACCTCAACATTTTCCTACACATAAAACTAAGAACAAAGGGTATTTTTTTAATTACTTAATCTTTAAGGCATACAACTTTAAATCATTTTGTGCTTCAACGTTTTTACTAATCAGGGTGGTCGAAACTCAAAAACACTCTTTTTTTTTTTTTTTTGAGGTACTGATGGAAAATGCTTAACCAGTAAGGTGCTGAAAAACTAGTATTGGCTTTAAGTTAAATAAAAGAATGGAAAGTAGATGGCATTAAAGAAACAAAGAAAGTCTTGCAGAAGTTATATTGCTATAATGCTGGGGGGCCAGTCTGTGTAAAGTAAACCTTTAGGGAACTCTAGCAGAGAAGAATCTTTGGAACAGACTGACCTGAGACTAGTTCCCAGCGTGAGGAACAAAAGTGAACTACCTGAGAAAGAAAATCACATATTGGGTCAGAAACCAATCTTCACTTCTGCCAGTGTCCTAGAAGTTAGGAAAAGTGGCATATTGGCTGTGGACTTTGCTTAAATATTTTGTCACATTTCTCTGTTGAGCAGGACTTTGACTTTGAAAAGGTAGCCTTTCTTTCTTAAATCCACTCTTTGTAAGGAAATGCACAAAACAATAGCTCCTTCCATAAAGGCAAAGAAGCAATATGACTTTTTCAAATTCTATGGAGGCATCTCTGTAATAAGCAGGATTTGTTGATTTAATACATGGGTGTAGAAAACCAGTAGCTTCTGGAACTTGGAAATTTAGTGGTCAAAAAATACTAAAGAATTATATTACCTTTTATGGTAGGGGGGAAAAAGCTGCTGATACGAAAATTGGATTCATAGCAATATATTTTGAGATAATTTATAGGCTAACATACAAGAGCTTTTCAAAGATACCTTAAATATTTCAGTGGAAGTAAGGAAAGAACCAGAAATTGGTTTAAAATTCATTGAAACATCAACAGTTCTGAAGGGAAAAAGTTTGACCCAGGAACATTTTCCCCTTTTGGTACTTCTTTTTAAAAGGAAAAAAGAAACCAACTATGATCTGTTTGGGGTTAGGAACTACTGTGAAAATTCACAGAGAAAAATTATCAACAAGAGAAAATTACCTTTTATCTGTTACTAAGTTGACATCACTTTACTATCTTCATTTAAAAAAATAATAAACTTTAAAAAGTAAAAAATTAAAAAATATAATAAACTTCCCGATTGACTATAGTCAGATGAACTTCTTTGGTTACATTACTGTTCTCAAGAAGTGCTTTTCCAAGTCCTTGCTGAAAGTGAAGGAGGACAGAACTTTGTGACTCATGTTGAGTCTAAGAAACTAATTCCAATCTAAAGATATATTCTTATCACGTAGTAGGGATTTTTGATGAAGAGATTCAAAATTAAATTAATGAGCTCCTGAGGAATATAATGAAATTGTCTTCACCTTGATATTTATAGATCCTTGATGATTACCAGCTTTTATTTTTTTTAATGTTTATCCATTTATTTTGAGAGAGAGAGATAGAGATGGAAAGAGTGAGTGAGGGAGGGCAGAGAGAGGAAGAGAGAGAATCCCAAGCAAGTTCCGTGCAGTCAGTGCACAAAGCGCGACATGGGACTCAAATTCATGAAACCATGAGATCACGACCTGAGCGGAAATTAAGAGTCGGATGGTTATCCAACTGAGTCACCCAGGTGCCTCTCCAGCTTTAAAACTGTAAATTAAATATAGTTTAAATTAAATTAAATTAAATACAAATTAAATACAGTGTATTAAAAAGGATGATGCAGGTATTTTTAAATAAAACAAATGCATTTCCAAAAAGCTATGTGGGAAGGCCTATTTTCAAGATATCTGCTGAAGAAATACTAGAAGTAGTAACATTGGAAACCCTAAGTGAAGTGGAGGGGATAGGGCAAGGAAGAATGTAGCAAAGTTACAGGAGGAGCATGCTTTGGCCATAAACTGCTTTGCATTGGAAACCTAGTCCTGGCTCTGGCCAATTTGGCCAAGTTACTCTATAAACCTTAGTTTCCTCCTCCTTCTTAGAACTGTGTTGAGGGTTAAATAGGATGATATATGTGACATACCTACCACGGTGCTAGGCACACAGAAGATACTAAGGAACTGTGAGTGCTCTATCCCCTACACTGAAGGACTGAAGTAGCAAAAGGAAGCAATGAAGGACAGGGATGGTTAAGGCTGCAAGTAGATGATTAGCTAATCCTGGGACAGTAAACACATGATGGATTCGGTGCTGAGCTGCCGGAGCCCCACTTCCATAAATGCCAAGGATGTTGCCAGTTGACAGCTCACAGCTGAGTCCCTTTAAGAGCATAGCTCCTGGCTAAAGAGAGGCGTCTCTCCCAAAGTCATGCCCTGTCCCTGGAGGCAGTTGCACTCAATGACTGAAGGACAAGGGTGCAAAGGCTCAATTCAGGGCACTTCTGAAGTGTCATCTCAACTTTTGAGTGAGGAGAGGGATCAGTTGAGACACACTGCAAATATATCACAGATCAATCTGGCTTTCCTCTTTACAGGTGATATTCCTGAGGTCACTTCCAAATTAATCTCCCACATGCAAATTTCTATTTCAGAGTCTATTTCCCCAGGACAAAAGATAATTCAGAGATGGGGAGGGATTAGTTTAACTGTGAAGAAGCAGGGGTTTTTAGAGATTACAAATGATTAGTGTTATAATTATACTACGTTGTTTGCAGTTTTTCTTTTCAGTTACATGTGAGATCATCCCATTCGACAGATTAAGAGAGGTTAAGTGACTTGCCTAATGTCACAGAGCCAGCAACTGTAAAGCTGAGATTCAGCCCAAGTTTATCCAGCACGAAGTCTGGGCTTTTTCCACATCATGTTGTCTCCCAACCACATCACTGTAAGTGAGAGGTGTGTCAGATGCAGTAGGAAGAAGGGTGAAAAGCACAGTGGCTCTGGCTGACTTCCCAATCACAAATCCCAATTTTGGTTAATATACTCAGTCACCTGCTTTCAGTTTCTTGTGCCCTGAGCATCAGGATTTTTCCTTGAAGCTCTTCTCAATCCCATAATCCCAGGTGTTTAGCCTATGAATTTCCTCTCTGCGTGTTTGCTTCCTTTTGTCTGCACATCCTATTTTAAAGGTAGACAGTGTTTTATAATTAAAAAACAAAATACAAGTACATGAAATGCACAATCTGAGGACTAAATTTTAATACCAGTCCTGCCATTTACTTGCTATGAGGTCTCAAGGGAACTACTTAACCCCTCATGGCTTCTATTTAATCATCTGTGAACTGGAGGAATAATAGCCACGTGGTGTGGCTGTTGTCAAGCTCACTGAGAAAGCCTCCGTAAAGCACACACAGCATAGCGGGCCTGCCAGATACCCTCAACCATCCATCTCATTCTTTTCTACAGAGCTTCCTGGTGGTGCCACTCACCCAACCACTCCATTGTCATCCAATCAAATTATAGTAAGTGAATAGTCTGCCTTCCCAGACTGCGTCATATCCCTTTTACAGAATACCATTCTGATTCACAATATACGCTCATTACAATAGCCATCCCTAGCCTTTCTGGGTCTTTATCATGTCTGTTACCTGGGCCCTAGACATAGTGTAAAAACTGTCCGTGAATGGCTAGACCCTCTAAAACACTATCTCCTTTCCTGAGAAGACAAGGCCTCTCTGTTTCCTCTCTGCTCAGCCCTGACAAGACAAAACATATCTGACCACACCCAGAGGATCTGGGACTTCAAGAAAACAGGAATTATTCCTGTTTAGAAAAATAGGCTGGATTCCCCTGAATTAAACATTTAGAATCCCAGATTGAGATTTAAATCCACAAATTCTGGGGCGCCTGGGTGGCTCAGTCGGTTAAGCGGCCGACTTCAGCTCAGGTCATGATCTCACGGTCTGTGAGTTCAAGCCCCGCGTTGGGCTCTGTGCTGACAGCTCAGAGCCTGGAGCCTGTTTCAGATTCTGTGTCTTCCTCTCTCTGACCCTCCCCCGTTCATGCTCTGTCTCTCTCTGTCTCAAAAATAAATGAACGTTAAAAATAAATAAATAAATAAATAAATTTAAAAAAAATAATAAATCCACAAATTCTGATTTCTGGCAAAGGGCACATGCCCTCAATTCACAGTCACTGCTTGGGGTATGGAAATGTTTGCCATGCTTTATTTTGGACTTTGAATAATAATGATTAATATTTATTTAACACTTACTATATGCTAGATACTGTGGTAAGTGTTTTACATGCACTGTGTTATTAATCCTCATGAGAAACTTAGGTGTTACAATAACTCAGACTTTAGGAAAGAAAGAAAACAGCGTCAGAGAAAATGTCCTTCCCCTGATCCCAGGAGGGATGGAAAGTTGGGACAACAACAGCTGTCACCCAACTGTATTGGACAGAGAATTGAAGGATATAATTAGAAAAAAACCACCAATGAGAAGCTTATAAGCTTATGAGAAGAAGAGGGGGGGGAAACCCTTTTTGTATTTATATACATCAGCCTATATTTGCACTTCTCAACTACCTATTAATTTTTCCATTAAGTTACCATTTTACTATAAAGATTTACTATAAAGAAAATAAAGATTTTCTTCTAGGAAAAAAAGTTGAGTTTCCTAAAATCACAGTTCCTTTTTTAAGTAGAAGAAGAAAATGAAGAGAGCTATGGATCTAGTCAATTGGGATGTTTGTCTATGTTAAAAAAAAAAAAAAAAAAACTCTCAAGACAAAGCAAAGGCAGGAAGCTAACAGTGTAACAGCAATGAACTCATGATGCCCAGATTGAAGGCCAAAGTCCTGAAACCAGATAGTTTGCCTAATTCACTAAGCTTCATCATTTTAAGTAAATTTACTCCGTTAGAATGTTATTTTATTTCTCTCTCTCTAGACCTTTTACTGAGATTTGACTTGATTTTTCCTGGATCAAGTGAAGTCATTTGCTTGAATTGATCACCCTATTTACTGAAAACCGGACAATTTCTATGTTTCAACAAGGTTGATATCATAAATCAAATTATGAACAAGTAAAGCCAAGCCAATTTAATTTTTAAAAATGAGACCTTGTATTCTGTGATGATTCAATGAAATTAAGAGTTGTTCATTTTCTCACTTTCTCTCCCAACCCAAAGCATTGCAATGAAGCCATTTATCCAAGCCACATGAAAATAAAATGTTAGACCTTTTTCATATGCAGTAAGCTTGATCTCTACCTATGACATAAGGAGAACAGGAATATATTTAGCCCCAATTTCCCAGAGCAGGGAGAACCTCAGTAGGCTTCCACCGATGCTCATTCATGGCAACATGGAAGGAGTGATGGATTCACCATCACATGTTTCCATCACAGTTTTCCTCCCTGGAAACTCCCCTACTTCATAGCCCAAAGTTAGAAGGAGTCTTCTCCATGTGGTTCAAAGTTACAAGGGCAATCCTGGAGATACTTAAATAAGCAGTTTAGTGACACAGAGATGACCCTATATCCCGTCCCCTAATTTTGTCTGACAAGATGAGACTTGAGTTTTCTCAACTAAAACATCTTCCAAGTAGATACTGATTTGGCTATGACATCAGTCACTCCCACTTAGCAGAAAGACCAGAGGTGCTGCCACTTTGATTGTAGTCTCTTTCCTATCTGCCATCACTCTTCCTCAACACTTCTTTCTGAATTTAACCCACAAAGACACTATGAGCATCAATAAGGGATACATTTTAAGTTATTTGTTCCACCATGTGAAAAAAAAGTTGCATTGATTAAATCACAGGCTTGCAACCTGTCATCCTTCTAACCAACACCATGAATTTGCAACATAGGCTACTGGCATTCATATTTAAGTCTGTGTTCACATACTAGACTGTAATAACTAGAGAAAAGATCATCTCTCATGTCAGGATCAAGTACATGGTCTTGGGTTTGTTAACATGGTGTTGTAGCCACTTGAGCTACCCAACAAAAGATATTTTCTATCCAATTAAAAGACTTTTCAGTATCTACTGTATCTATGGTATTGGTATTTTTGTGTCTTTACTTTCTCTATCCTAGATTTACTACTTCAGAAAGAACCTAGACCAGGGTGAGCAATCTTTTTCTGTAAAGGGTCAGGAAGTATTTTGGGCAAAAGCCATACGGTCTGTCACCACTGCTCACTCTATCATTGTAACTGTGAAAGCCCTAATCAATACACAAACAAATGAGCATGGCTGTCTCCCAATAAAACTTTATTTACAAAACAGGTGACAGGCCAGATTTAGCCATTAATTTGATGATCCTTATCTAAACCAAAAGGTTGATGAAGCCAAGAAACTCTCTTCATAGCACCTAACACACACTGGGTATTCAAGTCTGCTAACTAAATGAAAAGAAAAAATGTCAAAGGACCAAGAAACTATTCTGGAACAGTCATAACAGCAAATATATAGTGTTTCACACCTATTGGTGTGATACAAAGTAACTTGCCAATAGAGAAGCATTTACTGACTAACTGAAACTCAACTTTACTTCATACTCAGCATCAATCTCTATCTTTTATTTTGGACTTACCCACTGGATTACCTTTTGAGAATTTATTCTTGGTTCAAAACATCATTAAAAGAAGCATTAAGACTAGGCTATGTCTCAGTATATATTTGTTCCTTTAAAAAGTGCTCCAAGTAGAGGGGTGCCTAGGTGGCTCAGTCAGCTGAGCATCTGACTTTGGCTCAGGTCATGATCTCACGGTTCGTGAGTTTGAGACCCGCATAGGGCTCTGGGCTAATAGCTCGGAGCCTGGAGCCTGCTTCAGATTCTGTGTCTCCCTCTCTCTCTGCCCCTCCCCTGCTCATGCTCTGTCTCTGTCTCTGTCTCTCTCTCTCTCTCTCTCTCTCTCTTAAAAATAAACATTAAAAATAATTTTAAGTGCTCCAAGTAGAAACAGGCATATTGAAGAACTGTCACTTTTTTGTATGCTTTTACTCACATGTAGTTTTAATATTTCAGCTTTATCAGGACAGGTAGGCTGCCATCTGGTTGATTCTTGGCAGTTACCAGTGGTTTTAGCTAAAATTTTGGCAGTTGATTTTTTTCTAATGAAGGCAGCCAATGTTTTCACAAAATTCAACCCATCATCCCTAGAGAAATTAGTGAGTTTTTAGAACTTGTTTTCAGACCAACTTTTCCCAGAAAGGATTCCTATCTTCCTCTCTTTTTCAGGAATTCTCCCTTTTTGCAGTCAACTGTCACAGCTAATAGCTTACTGGCTATAAAGGGAGCTTTTAACTTTCAGTACAAAATAAGCAACATGGCATTGCAAATAAGCCTTATGAAATGATAAGCATAATGTTTTTTAAACGCAGTTGCACAATATCCCCTATCATAAGATGCCCAGATGGCAAAATAAAGGAAGTAAGAATTATAATCGTAAAATAGATGATTTTTTCCTCTGGTTAAGTAGACAAACTCAATTTTAAAGGTTTATGACAAAATGTGTCATAAGCAGAGACCTACATAATTTCTTTTTTTTTTAGCTTTGTTTTTTAAAATGTTTTTTCCACACTTACTGAGGTACGATTGACATGCAAAAATTGTATATATTTCAGGTATACAACACGACAATTTCATATACATATACATTGTCAATTAATTAACATATCCCTCACAAGCAGGGGCCTATATAATTTCTTAACCACCCCCCCCCCCAAAAAAAAGTCAATATCCTACACTCAAGCCCAAATATGCCTGGCTATTGAAATCACCTGGTCAGCTTTTAGAGCATGCAGATGACTGGGCCACACTACAGGGTCAAGCTGAGGAATCTGTTGGTTTTATTGAGCTCTCCAGGCGGTCCTAATGGCATTTCAAATTTGGGAGCCCCTGCTTTAGAAGAGTCTTTCCCAGTAAGGCTGCTGCATCTGGTCAACATTTTAATGATGATTCAAAAGGCCCCAGATTCCTTTTCTCAGCAGCAAGTAGATTTTCTTTTCATCCTTTTGATCTTCACCAAAAATCAGGTGCCAGCCACAAAATCCTATTTACTTTTACTGTAAGCCCAGCATCTGTCTTAACAACCACAGACCCTCTTTTCATTTTGTAGTTGTTCCAGTCTTTGAAAACAGAGGCTGATGTTCACACACAGAAGTGTACTTTTCAAAAAGCCACAGAATAAAGTGACTGTTTCTCGTTCTGACTGAAGAAAAACCATGTGTCAGTTTAAATATCTCCTGCCTTGATTACACTCATTGGTATGTGAAAATATTTACGGAACCTAAGTATGGCATTCAATGCAACAATGTGAAATCCACCACCCTTGTGAAATTCAGACAGATAAGCACTAATCATTAAAATGAAGCAGAACAACAACAAATATTTGTTGGGTTTGTCTGTATATGCCAGGCAGTACAAAGACAAACAAAAACCTTTATTTAAAAAAATAAATAACATTTTAGTAATTTCAGTGCCATGATTAATGAATTTGTTCATTAAATTTCCCAGCAAGTATTTAAGTTCCCCCAAAGAAATAATAGTCCAGCAAAGCAAATTATTTATATATGGTTATGGTTGGTTTCTCTGCTGTATTGCTGGGATTTTAATTTTTTTTTTTTATTTTATTTCAGCAGATTCAGCAAAACTGTTGACCTGGATTCAATTTTGTATGTAGCTGATTTTGTGTACTTTTGAGAGTTCAGTTGGGTATCCAACAATGATAGAATACTCTGTGGAAAGTTTAGCCTGCACCCTTGTTTTCCCCAGCCTCCTAAGCTTAGCTCAGGGGAGAGTTTATATACTGAGATCAGTTAGAAAGTTGATGCAACTTTTCTGAATCAAGAGACTAAGGCTAAAACTAAGCAGCAATGAAGAAGGGACAGGGAGGCAGTGGAGAAGCAGAAGTATTAAGTATGTCTCCAAGATTGTTTCTGGTTGGGAGAAACCTGAGAGTGTTCTGATACTACGTTTACCAAGATACGAAATACATAAGGAGCCACTCTGATGTAACAGAAAGGGGAGAAACTACGACTTCAATCATAAACATATTGCATGCATAATGCCAGTAGGACAGAGTGCCTTTGAGTGAGGTGTTGGAGTGGTAGGAGAAAATGATATCCCTGCCTGAAATCTCAAGAGTAAGGGCAAATGCAAGATATGTAAGAAAAGCTCTAGAGGATTATGTACCCGCTATCTCTTTGACACAATGATGCCACATAACAAACAACTACATCACTCAATGGATTTAAATGATAAGCAATTATTTAGTTCAAGATACTGCTGGTGATTGGGTGGTTCTTCCGGTGTCAGCTAGACTCATTCAAGTTTTTGTAGTCAGGTGCTGGCTATCTAGGCTGGATTTAAAGCTTTGGCTCTGATAACGGGGCTGACTCAAGCACAGCTCTACATGATCTCTCAGCCCTCAACAGGCTCATTCTCAAGGCAGTAGCAAGGTTTAGTGAAGGAGAGTGAAAGCTCAGAAGGCCTCGTGAGGCCTAGCTCAGAACTATGTAGTTTCACTTCTGCAAATTCTACCAGCCAAATCAAGTTATAAGGCCAACACTGGTTCTAAGAGTAGGGAAATAGACTCTACCCTTTGAAGAGAAGAAATTCAAAGTTGCATTGTAATGGGTATGGATACTAGAGAATTAGGAGCATTTCTGCAATCAATGTATCATGAATTATAATCTGTTTTCCTCTGATACTGTTTCTGTCTCCTCATCTTAGAAAAAGAGAATCAGAGATCCATAAAATTTTAGAGCTGGAAGTGAATCGAGTGGCTATACTTTCAAATCCTTTCATTTACCAATATGGAACCTGAAACACAAGGGGGTTTGCAGACTCATAATCAAATAGCTCAACAGTTACAAAGCTAAGATAAAAAGATTTTCCAAGGCACCTAGGTGGCTTAGTTGGTTGAGTGTCCAACTTTGGCTCAGGTCATGATCTCACAGCTCTTGGGTTTGAGCCCTGCATCGGGTTCTGTGCTAACAGCTCAGAGACTGGCGCCTGCTTCAGATTCTGTGTTTCTCTCGCTCTCTGCCTCTCCCCCCTACCAAAAAAAATAAATAAATAAACATTTTTAAAAATTAAAAAAAAAAAAAAAAGATTTTCCAAGTTCTGGAACTGTGCCCTTCCAGCATACTATGCCACTGGCACCCCAGAATGTTCAGCCTCTTTAAATAATGTATAGTAAGAACTTTGCACTCAGGATGAATTGTTTTCAGAACAATATTTGGAAATGTGTAGTTTTTTAATCCAAATAATTAAATCTGAATTTGCAGGAAATACTGTGAACACAAAGCAATGTTTTACAAATAGCTCTTTCTATCCATCATTATACATCATTATTTAGTGAGCAATAAAAAGATAATAGTGACTAACTACAATGATATGCTTTTGAAAGAAAACTATATAAATGTTTGTTACTTTATTTTACTCAATGCCAATTCAATTAATAACTTCTTAAAAGAATAAAACATAAATGCTTCTAATCACTTATTTAAGAAGGTTTCTAGAAACACTTTCTGATGCATAAAAGGTGTTCTCGTGCTATTTGATTTTTCCTTATTTTGCTTTACTAGCAATTAAGGCACTTTTAATTACAAGTAAAATGTAAGTTATAAATGATGGTAAAAGTCAACCTGACTTTTCACGTGTAGAAAACTAACTTAAGAATAGTAATTTTAGGGGGTGCCTGGGGGGCTCAGTTGGTTAAGCATCCAGTTCTTGATTTCTACCCAGGTCATGATCCCAGGATGGAGCTTGCATAGGGCAAGATTCTGTCTCGCTCCCTCCCTCTGCCCCTCTCCCCCCTTGTGTTCATCCTCTCTCTCTCTCACTAAAAATAAAAAGCAAATTAAAAAAAAAAAAGAACATTTTCTACTATAAGTGCATTTTGCAAAATTTCATGATCAGATTTATAAACAAAGCCTGAGGAGAATGATATCTATTTAGAGTAGCTTTTTTCTAAAATAAACATCATATTCTTTAATCATCCTGCATTCAAAAAGGGCCATTAAACCATGAAATTAGAATGGATTGTCCAATAATCCCATTTCATTGATAAGACAGTTTCATGCTCAGAAAACTTAGATGACCAGTAATTTACCCAATAATATATAGTTAGTCCACTTTAAAATCAATACTCACCATCTAGCCATGCTCTATTTTATCATTCTGCCTCTCTAAAAATAATAAAAAAGAAAATAAAGAACTGAGAGTTAACATACAGTGTAACACCAGGTTTTTCAAATATGTGATTGTCCTGCTCACCTTCTCTCACTTATGAGTCCATCTCTAGAAATGGTAGTAGCAGTTCTGTTTCAAAACATTATTTTTTCAGATTTGCATATGGGCAAGATTTTTATATATTTTAACTTTTTTATTATTTTATTATCCTGATCTCCTTTCAGACATTTTCCCTCTTGATAACAAATCAGAAATCGTCAGCAATCTTAGCTGAGGAAGAGAAAGTAACACATATGGCTGAAAATTGAAATACCTATTCCTCACTTATTGGTAACACCCTGAGAGCAGAAGGTAAGTCTTATCACTACTGAATTTCTAGGCTGTTGAGATAAAAAGACACATTTGACATGGCACCTGTTTCAAAGAGTTTGTGGTAGAGACAGATATACAAGAAACTAAGAGTAATACAGCACTATAGTTACTATAGAAAATACCTTAATAATCTTAAAAGAGGGGCTAGTGACTTCTGCCTTAGGGAATATAAAGTAAGTCTGTCAGGAAAATTTGTAAAGTCAAAACTTGAGCTGAAAATTCCTCAATAAAGATCATTACTTTAAAAAAAAAATTAGCAATCAAATCAGATGATTTACCATCCAAACTACTGTTCTATGTTTTAAGAAGACAGCAAAAGATATTTCACAGAAGATAGTTTCAATCATCTTATCTGATATCCACAATTCTAGAAACATGGATGCTTATGAATTGAAAGGAATATGTTCAGCCCTATATTAAGTATTATGGTAGGTACAAAAATTTATGGGACAAATTACCATCCTGTGTAGGATACGCAATATTATTATAGAGTCAGTATATGTACACATAGGAATAGGATGGTGAATTAGAGAAATACCAGCAGCTATAACAAATACACCCCAAAATTCTGGTAATCGAACACAATGAAAGTCTATTTCATGTTCAAGTAAGTGTCCATTGTGTACATTCCTGGTGTAAAGGTGGCTTTCCTCCATTTGATGATCACTGAAAGTTTAGCTAAACTACTCTGTAACATAGCTGCCTCAGTCTCCATTTTGTGTGGCTAAGCAACCTCTCCCTCTAGCACATGCCCTAGACAACAGCCCACAGAGTTACAAGTAAATGTAACTTCCTGATGTGATTCCCCTGTCCACCTTAGGATAAGCACTCTCCCTGATTCTTTTCATTTGAAATGATCAATCTGGCCTCACCCTGGGAGTCCCAAAGCACTCCACCCTAAAAGACATGGGCCCCAAGTGCTGCTGCTCTGCCTGCCAGCACCCTGCCTTGACCTTCCCTCAAGGTCCTTGAAGCATTCTGTGTGCCTCCTCAGGACCTGTGAATAAAGACTTCTCCATTTCACTTCTTTTGTGGTCTTCTGGGCGCACTATTGAATACCCTAGCCTCTACTGAACAAATGTTAACTTAACAAAGGCTCTTTCCACCTTGTTTCTCTGTCACTTGCTGGAAGTCTTGTAGTCCTCTGAGGTCAGCTGGTGGATGGAGAAAGACAGAATAGAGAAGGCATACCACTCCTTAACCTCCTTAGTCCAGGAGTAAAGTAATTCACGGCCTCTATTATCTGCTTATGGGAATTAATGATGTAGCACCACCAACACCTGGAAGGGCTGTCTGCACAGTTAGCTCCTAGAAACAGCTTGACGCTATGGAGGGTGAGCAAAAATCTCTGACGGACAGCTGGCCATTCCTGCCTTAGATTTATGGGGTGGGGGGTGGGGGGTAGCTTGGAGGGGAATTGGCTCTTTTTCTTATCACATTTAAAAAAAAAAAAAAAACCCTGATTGCAGACCTGATTGATTACTCTCTCTGAGTGCTAGAAAAACTTAATCTTCACTAATACTTCTCTTCAAATCTTAGATTTACTAAGCTATGTGTGCTCTCGAAACTAGAATCCCTCCTAGCCATTAATTCAAATAAATTATGTTTACATTTTGTTTCTCAGAACTACTTCATAATTGAAACCATCTTGTGTGAACCCATTTCGGCACACGAGTAAATTGGCATCCTTTGGGGGGACTCATTCATTCATTCAGCAAACATTCATGAGCATCTCCCACATTCCAGGACACATACAACTCAGGAAACAAAGAGAAAATCTCCTGGGTTGCTAGAAAGAAATGCTGAATTCTGTAATTAATCTAGAATCTCTAAACTGAGATTCTAGAGGTACCTAAAAGAACACATTAAAAGCAATCTTTTTGCAGAATTTTAGATTTAGAGCCAAAACCATAAAAATGCCTACAGTATCCAACATAGCCAAACATAAGCTGTAGGGCAAAGAGTGGCAGAGGGTGAGGCTGGCCCTGGGAATGAAAGAGACTTCACAGTTTTTCCAGATGTAGATTTAATAAGCGTCTATGATCAAAACAGTGACTCACTGTATCTAAGATGGAAAACTGGGTAAGTGAAGGTGCTCTTGGTGGAACAAGAGGAGGCCCACAACTGGGAGCTTTGAGAGAGAATGTTTCATTAATGTGCTGAGTTTGAGTTAACTATAGATATGTATAAGAAAATTCATCTAGATGTAAGGGAAACTACCTACCCACAAACAATCAAAGGCAGTCTAAATGCAAGTCTTACTCTACTTTTCAAGCTTGTTTTCTTAAATTAGTGTGCAGTGGGAAAAAAGGAAAGACCAAAAAGGAGAAAAGAAAAGACAAAGATACATCATATGATTGTGTCTCTATGACATTAGATTTGGCAAGATTTAGCGCTCTTTGTTTCAGACGTTCCTACCGCAAATAAGATATACAAATATACAAATTAAGCCCCACTTTTTAGAACAAAATCACTTGGGCTGGTCTTAGTTCGAATGTTGAAGCTTCATCAGACATTTTGAAACACTTAGCAAAGACCATACTGTCTCTTAGGGACCACCTACTCTTTAAAACAAAATCACACAAAGCAGGTGCTGGCATAAACCAAACTTAGATTCATTTTAGGTTTGGTGTGAACACCATAAATATGGTGGTTCGGCTCTATTTTATCTCCTGGAATTTACACTCCGGTTTCAACTGTGCATTGTTTTCAGTTACTCACATCCACAAGCCAGGATCGAAATTTAAGGTGCAGAGGGGAACAACCTACATTAATAATATTTTTTAATGAGGCTAATTTACACTTTCTTAATTTAGGCAACCTAGTTGGTGTTATTTTTATTTTGTAATCATTAATAACAACAGTAAACACCTTACAGTGCTTAAAACATTTTAGGCTGTGCTCTAATGCTTCATACATATTAACCCAGGGAAATTTTCACAACAGTCCATGAGGTAAGGACTCTAATAATCATCATGTTGGAAAGATGAAGAAACTGAGGCACAGAAAGTTTAAGTAATGTGCAAAGGGTTCCAGATCTAGCAAGTGACAGAGGTGGAATTTAAAGCCAGGTGGCCTGGCTTGGAACCTGTTCCCACAACCCTTTTGCTATATTGCCTGTCCGCTTTACAAATAGTATTTCTCTTTTGCTGTCCTTTGTATTTGAAGAATTGCTCTGAGACCCCTACGGCATAACATACAAAACCCTAGATTCACAGGGTATGTTATTCCAAACTGCTCTTGCCAACTATCCCAGATGCCAGCCAGCAGTCACCATAATCCCCTTCCTTTTCCAATCATCTAATTAAAAAATAGTGACTGCTGAGCATTAATAGAAGCCATCTGCTGGAGAGGAAGTGGTAAAGATAATGGAGAGTAGGGAATACTCTACCTCACAGCTGTTTCCTTCCTTCTTTCCTATAGCGCTAAGGAGTTAATGACTGCCTGTCAGAGAAAGGTAAAGAGGACGAAGGATGGCCGTGCAGTCACCATGCTGGTAGTTTCATTCTCAGAATATATAATTATCCCATTTCACAGAGAGAAATCTGGCTCAGAGAGGATAAATAACTTGCCCAAAATAATGGAGTCAGAATTTAAACCCAGCCTTCTTTAACTTCAAAGCCCAGGCATGCTCTTTCCACATGGCAGAACCCAGCTCAGAAGGGAGAGGGCACTTACCCTGATGCTATCTGTACATCTCATTAAGTCTTAACTTTTCCTCTGTAAAAATGCCATAATGAGTAATTTTCAATATTGTTTCCTGGCTGGTGCTACTACTAAGTACTAACTGTGCAGTATTGCAATTCATAGCAGGCAATAGATGGAGAAGTGGCTTTATGAGGTCATCTCGAAGGAACAGAAACAAAACTTAGGTAGTGATACAGCAATAATAGCCATATATTTTATTGACTGCCTATATTCACCTGGAATTATTTTGGTTTTTTTGTCTCTCAGTGTGAACCTGTGTACTGAATTGACAAATATTTTTATTTTATACAGCCACCGGAAATTTTAAATAGCTGTGCTTATTTTCTCCAAATTAATATATAGTGGGAAAGAGTTTGAAGCATTTCCTAGGAAAAAGCAGGCAAATAAAAGGCATCAATTTCTAAATTTAACAAAAGGTTTGCATAAGGTTGTTGTGAAAAGAAATGGGATAATATGTTTAAAGAATATTTAGCATGGGGGGGTGGGCGCCTGGGTGGCTCAGTCGGTTAAGCATCCAACTTCGGCTCAGGTCATGATCTTCTGGTCCGTGAGTTCGAGTCCCGTGTCAGGCTCTGGGCTGACCACTCAGAGCCTGGAGCCTGCTTCAGATCCTTGTCTCCCTTTCTCTCTGTCTCTCGTGCTCTGTCTCTGTCTCTCAAAAATGAATAAACGTTAAGAAAAAAAATTTTTAAAGAATATTTAGCATAATGTCCAGCAGGTTATAAATGACCATTAAGTGGCAGAGATTTTTATTAGGAAAACACCATAAAATTGAAATATTAAAAAATTCAAGGCTCTACTGACCACCAACTTTATTGCTTCTTAAAATGTTGTCATACTATCTAAGCCAATTTAAGTTTTAAGTTTTAACTATTTCTTTTTTTTTTTTTTAATTTTTTTTTCAACGTTTTTTATTTATTTTTGGGACAGAGAGAGACAGAGCATGAACGGGGGAGGGGCAGAGAGAGAGGGAGACACAGAATCGGAAACAGGCTCCAGGCTCCGAGCCATCAGCCCAGAGCCTGACGCGGGGCTCGAACTCACGGACCGCGAGATCGTGACCTGGCTGAAGTCGGACGCTTAACCGACTGCGCCACCCAGGCGCCCCAGTTTTAACTATTTCACGTAAATAGCAAACTAACAGTACTTTCCCATTTATTTTTATATGCAAATGAATTCTTTTTCAAATATTTTCATTGCCTCCATATATATAAAATAAGTGTTTTTATTTGTCATTGGTACATTGATTTACCCAGATTCCAAAAGTGGTATCAAATAATTCCAATGGGTCTTCTTAGAATAATATGATCTCACTTTCTGCATTAAAAAAAAATATATAGTTTGCAGAGATTCCAAAAAAAAAAAAAAATCTTTCTATTGGTTTTTTTTTTTTTTTTTTTTTTTTTTTTTTGCCTGTTCTCCAAAGCTATGAATACTCAGAAAATGCTGGTATAAAAAGTAAAGTTCTGGACATATTTGTAAGCAAACTTGTTCTTGTAATGCAATCATTAAAATCGTAAGAATTACGGTGACCACACACATGCATCAAAACCATAGTGGTTTGTGGGCTGTCAAAAACACTCTTGGAGAGAAGAGGAGGGAGCAAGATTCTGTTGCATTTGTGACCTCTAGAGGCCAGCATGAATGTGATATATTTTATTCATTCAACAGCGCCTCCAAGTACAATCTTCAAGAGTTTAAGATTTATAGGCTTTAGAAAATAAAGCAAATTCAACAGAAGAGAGATTCCATTTTAGGTGGATATGTTGCCTTGAACTAACAACCACAAACCACAAACTGAAGTTTTAAATAATAATTTGAAAAAGCCTCAGACTCTTGGAGAGCTTCTATGGAAAATGAAAACCTTGCTGTTTCACAGTGGAGCTGTCCAGACTAATTACTTATTGTGAGTAATCATCATATTGAAGATGAACACAGTGAAATGCACCGTTTGGGACCCTGGAGTCAAAATTTTATTCTAATGTTTGCTAGTTACATGTCCTGGAAAAATCATTAACCTCTCTGAGCCTCAACATCCTCATTTGTAAGTTAAATAATCACAATAAATCCTACCTTACAGTGTTGTTTATAGAGTAAATGAGATCACATATAATCAAAATGTATCTTGAAAACTGTCAAGTTCTAAAACCAATAACAAATTTCATCATGATTATATCATGATTTGTTGAGACACTGCCTTTTATCTCTAAATGATATATTTTTTCACTGCAGTGATAAACTCAAGACCAAATATTGGTCTAATGAAGGCTTCCTTAAGTTAAGAAGCAGGGCTTGCTGCCCTCTTTCCCTGTGTTGTGCTATTGTACAAGGATGCTCATCACTCTGAGTAGAATCAGCAGGATCAGTAGAGCTTGGAGCAGTAGTGAATCAGCTGCCCAGTTAGACTGATTTCCCTTTGTCTTAAAGATGGTGGTTACAGGGGCACCTGGGTGGCTCAGTTGGTTAAGTGTCCAACTTCAGCTCAGGTCATGATCTCACAGGTCATGGGTTCCAGCCCCACATCAGGCTCTGTGCTGACAGCCCAGAGCCTAGAGACTGGAGCATGCTTCGGATTCTGTGTCTCCCTCTCTCTGCCCCTCCCCCCATTCATGCCCTGTCTCTCTCTGTCTCTCAAAAATGAATGTTAAAAAAAAATTTTTTTAATGGTGATTACAGGGGGTGCCTGGGTGGCTCAGCTGGTTAAGCATCTGACTTGGGCTCAGGTCATGATCTCACTGCTCGTGGGTTCAAGCCCCACGTCAGGCTCAGCGCTGACAGCTCAGAGCCTGGAGCCTGCTTCAGATTCTGTGTCTCCCTCTCTCTCTGCCCCTCCCCAACTCGCACTCTGTCTCTGTCTCTCAAAAATAAACATTAAAGATGGTGATTACAGGTCGGAGTGGCTAAAATTAACAACTCAGGAAACAACAGATGCTGGTGAGGATGTGGAGAAAGGGACGCCCTCTTGCACTGTTGGTGGGAATGCAAACTGGTGCAGCCGCTCTGGGAAACAGTGTGGAAGTTCCTCAAAAAATTAAAAATAGACCTACCTTATGACCCAGCAATCACACTACTGCTGATTCATAGGGGTGAATGTACTCCAATGTTTATAGCAGCACTCTCAACAATAGCCAAATTATAGAAAGAGCCTAAATGTCCATCAACTGATGAATGGATAAAGAAGATGTGGTTTATATATACAATGGAATACTACTTGGCAATGAGAAAGAATGAAATCCTGTCAGTTGCAGCAATGTGGATGGAGCTGGAGGGTATTATGCTAAGTGAAATAAGTCAGTCAGAGAAGGACAGATATGTTTTCACTCATATGTGGAACTTGAGAACTTAACAGAAGACCATGGGGGAAGAGGAGGGGGAAAAATAGTTACAAACAAAGAGGGAGGACGGCAAACCATAAAAGACTCTCAAATACAGAGAACAAACTGAAGGTTGATGGTGGGGGAGGGGAAAATGGGTGATGGGCATTGAGGAGGGTGCTTGTTGGGATGAGCACTGGGTGTTGTATGTAAGTGATGAACCACGGGAATCTACACCCAAAACAAAGAGCACCCTGTACACACTGTGTGTTAGCCAATTTGACAATAAATTGTAGTTTAAAAAATAAATAAATAAAATGAATTCTGTCAAAAAAAAAAAAAAAGAAGATCGTGGTTACAGTAGGACCCATGAAATATTAAGGTATTTCTTCACTTCACATGGTCAGAAATGGCATCCACTCACCTCCCCACATACTGTACCCCTGTATTCAGGAGCTTTCCCCAAGGGCCGAGCTTTCCAAACTGGCTCCTTTTACAGTTAGAGTGAAGTCTGTATTGTTCATTTTGGCATGTTTGTGCAGTCCATCTACTATGTGGGAAGTGTCGAATAGAAGCTGTTCTGCAAAGCCCCCTGTCCCTTCTTTACTCCCAAAAAGCAAAAGTCTAATCATGGATGCCTCTATTATAAACCTTCTCCCATCCCACTGACCATGACAAGAGGAATTCACTTGAGTCTTATAATGATGTAGTCTCTAACCTCAATGTCACCCCTAAACCCTCACTTGTCAGCTTTCTCATGCCTTGCAATAACTTCTTGTTAAATCTTCAACATCCAACTCAAACCTGCTCTACAAATCTCTTTTGGTATTCTCAACAAACTAAGTCTACTTTCATTTTACAGAGAAAACCAATGCCTTAAGACACCATCTCTCTAAACTTCCCACCATCTACTTACCAGTGCATCTATATCCATAACCATTATACCATCCTCCCCTCCTGCCCCAATGAATTAGGTTACCTTCTGCCTGAACAGAGCCTAATCTACTGCATCCTAGGTCTATCTATGTTCAGTCACAATTAAGTTCAGCAGAAAGTGAAGAACACAAAACAATAGTGGCCTAAGCAAAACCGAGATTTATTTCTCTTTTACAAAAATTAAGACCCTACATAAGCAAATCAGGGCTATTATAATACTTCCACAAACATCAGAGATATGGCTCCTTTTTTGACACGTGTCTTCATTATTCTCAACATACGGCTTCCACCTCATGGTTCAAGATAATGACCAAAGCTCCAGCCAATGTGTACGCATTCCAGTCAATACATACGCAAGACACCAACCTTCCTCCCACTGACCAGAATCTAACTTACAAGGCCCACCCAGCTGCAAAGGAAGTTAGGAAATATATTCTTCATATGGACAATTATGAACCCAGCTAAAATTTAAGGAAGAATGGCTATCGAGGGAGAAGTAACAGTCTCTACCACGATCGTCTCCTGCCTTCTCATCCTCATAATGTTCACATTTTCTCTCCCCTATATCTTTTAGTTTCCCCTCTCTAGTGAACTTTTCCCTTGGCCATTTGAACATCTTCCTAAACCTCATGTCTTTAACTACTGCTCTACTTCTCTCCTTCTCTTCACCACCAAGACTTTTGAAGATCTTACTCACTGTCTTTACTTCCTTGCAGTATTCACTTCTCAACACATGGCAGTCTGACTTCTGCTCCTGTTGTTGGTTGAATTGTGCCCCCCAAACATGCTGAAATCCTAACCCCAGTACCTCATTTCCCAATAAGGTCTTTAAGGATGAAATTGAGTTAACATAAGGTCATACTGGATACAAGGTCATCCCTAAATCCAATAACTGGTGATCTTATGAGAAGGCCATGTAAAGACACAATGACACTGGGACACACCTAAGGAACACCACCTTGTGAGGAGGGAAGCAAGGACTGGAGTCATGCAACAGCAAACCAAGGAACACCAAGGATTGTCGGCAGGCCCCAAAAGCTAGAAAGAGACAAGGCAGGACCCTCCCCTAGGGTCTGCAGGGCCCTGTCGACACCTTGATTTCAGACTTCTAGCCTCTAGACTTTTTCTTTTCTGTTTTTTTTTTAGATTTGTATTTTTTTTTAATGTTTATTTTGAGAGAGAGCGAGAAAGAGAGTTAGAGAGAGAGGGAGAGAGAGGGAGGGCACGAGAGCTGGGGAGGGGCAGAAAGAAAGGAGAAACAGAATCCTAGCAGGTTCCATGCTGTCAGCACAGAGTCCGTCGTGGGGCTCAAACTCACAAACTGTGAGATCATGATCTCAACAGAAACCAAGAGTTGGAGGCTTAACTGACTGAGCCACCCAGGCACCCTTAACCTCTAGACTTCTAATTTATTCTTTCCACTGAGAGGATAAATTTCTATCATTTTAAGCCACCAAGTTTGTGGTTCTTTGTTACAGCAACCCTCACAGACTAATACAGCCCCCAACCACTCCACCGAAACAGCCCTTGTCAATGTCATAAAGGTCTCTGTTGTTAAATCCAGAAGACAATTTTCAAATCTTGTTTATATGATGTCTCTCTGTTGCACTTGATGAGATTGTTTCCTCCCTGTCCTTGAAATCCTTCTGCCTTTGACTTTTGGGCACTGGTCTCTACTGGTTTCCTCACATCTTTCAGTCTACTCCATCTCAACCTTCCTTTCTAAATCTGTGTCTCAGACCCTTTATATTCTTGTTACCTACTTCCAATTTAATATGCTAACTGAGCCAAAATGCACCTAATTCTCCCATCCTGCTCCCAAATTCCCAGTGAAATAAGCAGAATAATATAGCATTTTAATATCTAATTTATTTGGGGCACTTGGGTGGCTCAGTGGGGTAAGTGACCGACTTCAGCTCAGGTCATGATCTTTTAGCCCATGAGTTCAAGCCCCGTGTCGGGCCCTGTGCTGACAGTTCAGAGCCTGGCATCTGCTTTGGATTCTGTGTCTCCCTCTCTCTCTGCCCCTCCCCCACTTACACTCTTTCTCTCAAAAATAAATAAACATTTAAAAAAATATATCTAATTTATTTATGTATTAAGCAACCATTATGTGTTAATTACATTCCAAACAGGGTGCCAGTTTCCTGGAGACACAGAGATGAGCAAGGCAGACTAAGTACCTGACCTCATGGAGCTTTCGTCTTTGAAGGGATATGATAACAAATAACCAAAGAAATACATAAAACAATTGTAAGTATGATACATGGCATAAAGGAAACAAATAGGATGATGAGATAGAACAGGGGTCAGCAAATTTTTTCTCTGAAGGGCCATATTAGTAAATGGTTTCACAGGCCATATGACCTCTGTTAGAACTCCTCCTCCACTCTGATACTACTGCACAAAAACAAATATAGACAATACATAAGTGAGTGGGTGTGGCTGTGTTTCAGTAAAATTTCATTTATGAAAGTAGGCAGCAGGCCAGAGTTAGCCTGTGGGCCATAGTTCTGTTGCCAACCTTTGAAAGAGGGAAAGCTGGGTAGGTCACTTTAGATTTAAGGGTCAACCCAGAGAAGCATTTCTGAGGAGACAGCACATGCACCTGAAAGACAGAAGGAGCCACACCTACTTTCCTCAGCCCATGACAACAAACAAATGTTTCACTCTTACGTGTTAGGATCTGAAAGCTTTGAATTACAATCTATAGAATCTACGAAATGTGTAACTCCAAATGCTGGGGAAGCATCAACTCATGTATCCCCAGTGTAGGAATTTGCAGAAAGAGAAAGATTATTTCTATTACTACTACATTATTTAGTAGTTTTAAAGAGATCCAGGGATCTGAAACACTAGATAAAAATTTCCCTTTAAACAGACTTACTGAAAGAAATGGGAGGAAAACATTAACAACATCTTTTATCTGTATCCTAAGCAAGAATTGAAAATATACTATACCTATGAAAGAAATCTAAAGGGTGCAAATATTGATTTATTCAAAATTATTATTATCATAAAGGCACCACATTTTATAAGAGATTACTAGAAAAAGTTGAATCAGTGAATTTGTTTAAAAAATGTAAAAACCAAGAGATATGGAGAACAAATCCAAGAGATATAATTTACTTACAATAGAGACTGTATATAAATAGAACATATAAAGGTAAACAAAAATCACTAAGAATTGTAGAATAAGTTTTCCTTTAGCTGAGAAGGCTTGTTTCTTTAGCCCAAATGGATTAATGAGCACCAGCTCAAATTTATGTGGGAAGAAACAAACCTGGATGTTCACTGATGAAATTCCTGAATTTGAAGGCTTTAGGAAAGGAAAACTACATATATCCAAACCAGAAGAGGAGATGGAAAGTGGGAAACTAGAGAAAATGCAAAAAGACAAAAGTATTTAGAAACAGACATCTGTACAACACTAAATGCTCCAAATGCTTTAAAGACAAAGATTGTGATCCAGGGTTTCTGTATGCATTCAAACTATCATTCACCTCTAAGGGCGAAAAGATCTGATACAGATTCAGGAAGTACATCATTCCTGTGAAATAATTACTTTAAGAAGTGCTCTAGCCAACTGAGACCTGAATAAAAGCATTTTTTAATGGAAAAGCCATGATAAAAAAAAAATGAATGAGCAACCATGACAGGTTTTCAGATATGCAACATTATCTCCCTTCTCCCAAACTCTTCAGTAATGTGGACATGATGCTTTGCAATGAAGAAGTTGAATCAATTTCTCCACCCTCTTCCATCTGGGTTAGACCTGTGACTGCTTCAACCGGTAGAATATTGCAAACACAACACTCTGCTAATTAGGACATAGCCCTTATCTGACCCTGGGGCTTCTGCACCCTTCCTGTCCCAGCTCTGAGCTGCAGGGTGGAAAGACCAGCGGTTCTGCTGGAGAGAAGCCAAGGGGAGGAGCCTGAAGCACCTCAGGCATCTTGGTAGTTCTACAGATTACCTAACTTTTTAATTGCTGCCATTCTCATGTGTAAAGTTTCAATTTTCAATTATACAAGTTGAGCTCTTTTCAAGTGTTTTTTAGTTATTTTAGTTAACCCCTTCTGTGAATTGTCTCTGTATATATATAGTTTTTGCTCTTTCTTCTACTGGATTATCTGGCTTTTTATTGATGGTTCATAGGATTTTCTTACAGTTTGATTCTTTGTTGGTTGTTCAAATCCCAAATATTTTCTCCCATTCTATTTTATCCTACACAAAGCAGAAATCTTTTATTTTGATGTCATAATTACAGCAATTTTTTTTTCTTTATGGTCTGTGCTTTTTTCACCTAATTTAAGAAATGCTTTCCCATTCTATTGTTACAATGATATTCTCCAACATTCTTAATAATAGTCATTTTTATATTTTACAGATTTGTCTTTTTACTTCTAGATCTCTATTTCAATGGGAGATTATTTTTGTATTATTTTCTGGTGTAAGCTTTGGGCCTGTTTTTCTCCAAATATTTTGCCAATTTTCACAATACTGTTTACTGAATAATTTACCATTTCTTCAAATATCTACCAGCAATTCACCAAATCCCCCTATACACATATATTTAGACTCTATTATATTCTATATATACTTGGAATCTTTAGTATCAATATCATATTACTATAGCTTGCTAACATATCTTAGTATTTGGTAAGATATTTCCCCATATCTCTTTTGAAGAACTGTTTTAGCTATGTATGGATTTATAAATGCTGGTTTCACTTCTGTTGTATTCTTTATTTTAGCTTCATTAAGTTTATGTTTTAATTGGAGAAGAATTTACATCTTTACAATATTAAATCTTCTCTCCACAAGTATTGTATTTCTTTCTCCAAGTTAGGTCTACTTTTATGTCCTTTTACAATGTTTCAAAATGTTCTCCATAATAAATTTTGCATCCTAGATACTTACAGATTTCCTTCTGGCTATCATAAATATCACATTGTGGTCTATTCCATTTTCTAATGTGTATTGGTGTAAAAGAATTCTGTTGATTGTTACTTATTGACTTGTGCTCAAGCAACCACACTGAACTTTTTTTTTTAAGCCTTAAAAGCCTGTCTGTTGATTCTCTTAGTTTTGTATGTGTGTGAATAATTAAATCATCTACACATACTGACAGTTTTGTCTCTTCCCTTATGGTCTTATCCCTTATTTCTTTTATTTCTCATATTTCATTGGCCAGGACATCCAGTTCTTTGTTGAACAGAAAGGGTCATAGCATACATCCCTGTTTGTTACTGACCTTAAAGGGGAGGCTTCTAGGGTTTCTCCATTAAGTATGATGTTTGAGCATTTTTTACCATGTCTGACACTTAGGCAATACAATGTCTAATGGTGTGTTTATTAATAAAGAAATTGAAAACCCCATTTTGAGAGACAGAATTGCTTGCCAGTATAACACTGAGCTCCAAACTAAACTCAATGTTTGAACACATTACCCCAACTTAACATGGTTTTAATTGTGCTTTTACCTCCCAGGTTTTCTCATTTCCCTTGGCCGAATTTTGACCAGGGTTATAGAGTGTAAGTATTAGTTAGCCATCTGAAAAAGGACTAAAATAATTTATAATTATAATATTATAATATGGATATACAAGTTATGTACTACTGTATATGAAGTGTGTAATCAATGGAACTGGTTCTTACTATTATATATTAAGGTTTTGCTTTTATATTTTTAATGAAGATCAGTGTTTGAATCCTATCTCTACCCAGGAACTAACTAGCTATGTGATTTTAGACAAATTACCTAATCTCTGAACTCACTTTCTCCTTCTGTAAAATGTGGATTATAAACATATTGGCTTATAGGGTTGTCCTTTTTTTTTTTTTTAATTTTTTTTTTAACGTTTATTTATTTTTGAGACAGAGAGAGACAGAGCATGAACGGGGGAGGGTCAGAGAGAGGGAGACACAGAATCTGAAACAGGCTCCGGGCTCTGAGCTGTCAGCACAGAGCCCAACACGGGGCTCGAACTCACGGACC
Source organism: Neofelis nebulosa (assembly GCF_028018385.1). Classification (NCBI taxonomy): domain Eukaryota; kingdom Metazoa; phylum Chordata; class Mammalia; order Carnivora; family Felidae; genus Neofelis; species Neofelis nebulosa. Next base: position 46,443,014 of record NC_080789.1, on the reverse strand, counting down.
GCGAGATCGTGACCTGAGCCGAAGTCGGCGCTCAACCGACTGAGCCACCCAGGCGCCCCTAGGGTTGTTCTAATGGGAATAATCGTGCTTACTTACCTCATAAGATTCTTGTGAGAACTCTATGCTCTAGTGATTGCAGCTCTTTCAATGATGCTTGACAGAAAACTATTATTACTATTTTACAAATATTTTATTTGAATCTCGCAAAAACTCTATGAGGCAGGCAAAGCTTCTATGAGTATATTCATTTTTTTACTTATTTTACAAATGAGGAAAGTAAAATTAAATTTATAGACAGAGCTAATATTCAGCGAACACACAATGGTATGTTCCTGTCAGGAGTTAAAATATTGAAATACTTCCACAAATTCACTGGTAACCACCCTCCTCCCCTATTCTCCAGCTATTCTCCCCTACTCTCCACCATAGTTTCAATGCATAAGCTTCTTATAAGTACAAAATGTAAGAGAATCCTGAAAAATAAAAGGATGTCGGTATTGCCTTCCTATTGACAGAATTAAATCACCAAATAATGTTTTAAAGTATAAATATAGCAAAGGCTTCACATTAATAGAAATACATATATGCCATATTTATAATATTGTTTATGTTTTTAACAGAATTAAATGTTTTACAAACAAAATATGAAGCTATTATTACTTTTTTAGTTGCTGTTACATCAAAGCCTTGGCAACATCCTACAAAAGGAGTCAGGATCATGGTGCCAGTTTAGTTGTACATCTTAATTTTAAAAAGTGCTGTATTTTCAGCACAGAATTTAAGAGAAATTCTGGAATAAAAAAAATAGGGGCACCTGGATGGCTTAGTCAGGCAAGCATGCGACTTCAGCTCAGGTCATGATCTTGTGGTTCATGGGTTTGAGCCCCACGACGGGCTCTGTGCTGACAGTCAGAGCCTGGAGCCTGCTTCAGATTGTCTCCCTCTCTCTCTGCCCCTCCCCTGCTTGCACTCTGTCTCTCTCTGTCTCTCAAAAATGAATAAACATTAAACAATTTTTTTAATAAAAGGAAAAGAAAAAACAACATATTGCTATGTTTAAAATTTCCAATATTAAAAAGTTTTGGGGGGGGCACCTGGGTGACTCAGTCGCTTGAGCATCCTACTCTTGATTTCAGTTTAGTTTATGATCCCAGGGGGGTGGGATGGAGCCCCGGGTCCCGGGACCCCATGCTGAGCATGGAGCCTACTTAAGACTTTCTCTCCCTCTGCCCCTCTCCCCCTCTCTCCATTTCGTGATCTGTCTTTCTAAATTTTTTTAAAGTTTTAAAATATAAATTACCTGTAAGAGAGAGTAGGCAGAGCTAATTCAGAGACCCTCAGTTATTACAAGACAATAAGCAGCATAGGACAACCTCTTGTGAATGTCATGCCAATTTCAATGGGCACTCTAGCCTTTTTATTGTGGAAGTGAAATTTAAAACTAAGTTGTCTCATTAAAGAGGAATTCTTATTACATCATTTTAAAGAGTTTATAACAGGCAAATAAACAAAGGTAAATAACAAGTAAATAAACAAAGGTAAATAAATAAATATGCACAGATGTCCCTGAGCTTACCACAGTTTTAGGTTCCAAAATTCCATGAGCTTATAAACTTGGAACTCAGAATATCTTTTCCCACTGTAATAATTTTCTACTTTATCTTCTAATCCCTTGCATATATATCATCTCCCACTTGAAACTGTAAATCCTTTGAAATCAAGGTCCACATCATATTTCTTATGTTTTTTTACAAGACCTATCACAACTTATAATAAATGGCAGGTATTAACTATAAAACAAATTAATAGATGCACTGATAAACAAACTAGCAAAAGAAACTGATTAATGATGTGATTTCTACGCCAGCCCAACTTCATTTCCCAGTTAAATTAAAAAAATATTTATTGATCATGTACTCTGAGTCACACACTTTGTTATAAAAGTACAAGAACTATAATACCAAATATATTACCAATGTAGTATCAGATCATCTAATCGGCATTCACTATGAGTTGGTATTTTTAAAATGCATTTTGAGTTCCCATATCTTTGAAGTGGAAAAACATAGCTTTGTTAGTTCCTTATTTGATATTCAATATTTCCATAGGAGAAAGCAACTTTCCACATTTCCAGAGCTACTCTTCAGAAAACACACATACGTACACCACACACACACACACACACACACACACACACACACTGAAAACTAAGGGAAAAAGGTACAAAACAAAAAGGCACCTATTGGTTAAGCATACCTAAATTTGATGCTGATTAGTTTACTGCTCAGATCTTTGTAAGTTTGGCCATACTTCAATAAATAAATATAGATTATCCTCAATAAATAAAAGATAGCTTCCAATCATGTTTAAAAACAGAAGGGAAAGCTCTTTCAGAGACTTTAATGTCCTCTTTCACCTACCTCCAAAACCAGTTTAAAATAGCAAGCATTTGCCAACCCACCCAAGTAAGAACTGTAAGTGGGACCACAACAGCATGTGATCAGCCATCCAAAATGCAGCTAACAAATCTTCCATTAACACAGGTTACATTGCCATCATTAACAAGTCATCAGTCAATCTGCTGAGAGTAATTTTCCATATAATTTCCTCTCTGAAGACATGAGAGTCACACAGCACCATTATATTACACAGCGCTGAGAAATCTGAAAAATGTTCAAGATGGAGACTGTGACACGGTGTATAATTTTCCACTTGCAGTTTCATACTATCAGACTAGCCCACATGGTGTTCTCATCATCAGCATCACAAGTTCAATGAACATTATCATAAATAATATAAGGGTCTAAGGTTGCAATATGCTTACAGTCACAACAAAAAGAATTTCATGGTAGCTGCCTAGTTCCAAGAGTTACTAATTCTCATTAGAAAACCAAAGTCAGCAATGATATAAGCAGTTGACAATCACTGCTTGGAAGAAACTGAATAACTGGGATATCAGTTGACTGTTAGTGGATAGCCGGGTGGAAATTAGCCTACACCTCGCTGATCCACGTGCCTCTTTTGAGTCTATTCCAGCTAAAGCCCAATTTTTAGGATGATATTTAAAGAGAAACTCCCCACTCTCTCTAAAAGTTGGAATTCATGTAGAATTACAAAGCTTTTTAACAACCTCTATTTGATGTTGCATGGGTTTGAGATATTTTTCTTGTTCTCTATTTCTATAATCTATTTCCTGTGAAGTTTACCAAGGCCAATTTTCTTACGAGAGTTTCAGGGACCAACAAAGCCCAAGTATCAAATTGAAGTCCAAAGTAAGCAGTCATCATAAAAGAATATCAATTAATTGATCGTTAGTCATTTCAAAATTACTAGTGATACAATTTTTTGTCCACTTTTGTAATAGTTCATTACTTGTATTTCTGGAAAATATTACTAACGCAGTTGTTCATATGCTTTTTAAGGACCACAAAAGTGATTTTTATGTTAAAAATTTAACATTGTCATCATGCCACATCGAACTTTGAGATGGCTTTCAGGGTAGCAATGCTACTGGTTTTCCTCTTCTCAGATTGCTCCTATTCAGTCTCCTTTGTTGGTTCCTCCTCAACTTCCTGATCTTTTAACACTTAATTGAAGTATTGCAGCACTCCATCCTCAAACTTCTCTATATATTGATCAGTCCAACTTTCAGGGCTTTAAAGACTATCAAAATGCTGAAGATGCCCAAATTTATGTCACTAGTTCCAAACTTCAAATTCACATAAAAAATTGCTTACTTGGTACCTCCACTTGGACATCTAGTATATATCTCAAGATTTACATATCCAAAATTGAGTAACTGATATTTTATCCTCCCTACCTCACAACCTATTCCCCCCACAGCCTCCCCCACCTCCATTAATAGCAACATCTAGTACTTCAGGCCAAAAACCTTGGGGTAACCTTTGATTCTCCTCTATTCCTCACATCCCACATCCAGCTCATCAGAAAATGTTAGCTCCACAAACTGACCGGCCTGATCTACAGTGATAAAGATCAGATAGTCATTACTTCTGGGAAGTTGCTGAGGGTATTGACTGAAAAGTCACCCAAAAAAATGTTAGGAGAATTGAAATGTTCTGTAGTTTGATCTGGGTGGTGATTACAAGGATGTGTAAACATGTTAAAATCCATGTAACTGTTTACTTGAAATTTATGAATTTTACTGTAAACAGATAATACCTCAAATAAATATTCATATATGTATAATATATATTGTTAGTGCCTTGGAAGGGTCCAAAAGACTGGAGTATTCGATCACAAACAGAACTCTTTGAAAAGATTAAACATGTGATTCATAGATTCCCCCTAAGCCACTTCAAAAGAAGCTAAACATTGGGATGGGATTACCTAGGAAAGACCTATGGAAGAGCCTCTTGTCTAATGGAATAAATCCCAAGACATACACAAGGGATGCATAAGACTCAAAAATTTTATAAAAGCAGAACCAGTTTGGACTGGAAAAGACAGAGAACAAATAAAAAAGGCTGTCGGACTCCCAATATTCTATAAGCAGAAAACAGACTGATAAAAATACCCAGCTGCAAGCCCATACTACTTACTCTTCATGAAAAAGTAAGGATGGCTTCCATAAACCCAAAGATCTTGAAACATAATGCTGTTTGCCCACCTAGATTCAAAATTGTTTGGGACTGGTGACTCCCTTTTTCTTCCATTTTTTCTCTTTTTGAAAAGGAATGTCTGTAACTATTATCCTATACCCCTCTCACCACTGTGTTTTTAGAGCAGCTAACTTGTTTCTGGAACTTCGTAGGTTCACAGATGGAGAGGAATTGTGCCTTAGGATAGATTATACCCAGAGCCTGTACTATATCTGGTTAGATTATGAGATCTTGGACTTTTCAGTTAGTGAGATTTAGATGAGGTTGTCTGGACTTTGAGAGTCGCTGCTGTGATGAGTTGAGATGTTGGGGGATATGGGGATTGGAAGAATACATTTTGTATGTAAGACAGAGGCCAGAGGATAGACTGTGGTAGGCAAAATAATGGCTCTCCCAAAAAGTCCATGTCGTAATACCCCAAATCTGTGAATATGTTACAGTACATGGCAAAAGTGACCTTGCAGGTGTGATTAAGTTAAGGATCTTCAGATAGAAAGATTATCTTGGCTTATCCATGTGGGCCCAATGTAACTATGAGGGTCCTTATAAGTGGAAGAAGGAGATAAGAGAGAGTGAGAAAGAGAAGGATTTGAAGATAGAGAAAAGAACCAAGCAATACAAGTGGCCTCTGTAAGCTGGAAAAAATAAGGAAATAGATTAGCCCCTGGAGTCTCCAAAAGGAATGCAATCTCACTGACCCCTTGATTGTAGCCCAGTAGAACTTCTGACCTATAGAACCATAAGATAATAAATTTGTATTGGTTTAAACTAGTAAATTTGTAGAAATTCATTATAGCACAAATAGGAAACTAATATACCCACCTACAGTCTGACAGAGTAATCCTATTAAAACATAAGTCAGATCACTTCTCTATTTAAACCTTCCAGTCCAGTAGCTGCCTTTCTTCTGACACAGAGGAAAGACCCTAGATCCATCTTCAAGACTATTCAATCTACTCCTCACCCTACCTGCCATACCCTCCTGATTTCTCATCTCCTATGCTCCACTTTCTCCCTTCTCACTGCCCCCCATCATGTCCTATATGCTCCTTTTCACTTCTAGGCCCGTCAGAGCCCATGTGTTTAAAATACTTTCCCCCCAGGTATTAACATGGCTCTCTTTCTCAACTTCTTCAGGTCTTTGCTCAAATGTCACCTCTAAGTAGGCTCTTCCTTGCCATCTTATCTAGAAATGGACATTCCCTACCCCCGAACTCCTAACACTATCTACTCTCCTTTTCAGCTTTACTTTACTTCTTTTTTTTTTTTATAGTACTAATCACCCACTCCCACCTGCATACTATATTTTACTTATTTTGTTCTCTTCTCCCACAGGAATTAAAGCTTCCTCAGAACCAAACACCACCTTGCACCTAGCAAGCTCTCAATAAATGATTGTGACCTAAAAGAAGTCAATATATTATCTTCAGCAACTATGACAGAACTTCCACAGGAACTTTCTAAGCTCTTTGTGGGCGAAAGCCAGGTCTTATATTGCTTATGGAAATGTCTCTTCTCCAAGCTCAGGACTAAACATGGAGCAGACATAAAATACATACTTATAGCATTTATTATTTTTTGTGATAAAATACACATAACATAAAATTTACCACCTTAACTGTTTTTAAGTGCATAGTTCTATGGAATTAGTACATTCACATTATTGTACAACTATCACCACTATCCATATCCAGAAATTTTTCATCTTCCCAAACTGAAACTATATACCCATTAAATAATAACTCCTAATCCCCTCTTCCCCCAGCCTCTGGTGGCAGTCATTTTATTTTCTGTCACTCTGAATTTGACTGTTCTAGGTACCTCATATAAGTGGAATCATATAACGTGTGTCCTCTGTGACTGGCTTATTTCACTTAGCATAATGTTCTCAAGGTTCATCCATGTTGTAGCATGTGTGAGAATTTCCTTCCTTTTTTGAAAAAAATATTTTTTATGTTTTTATTTTAGAGAGAGAGAGTGCACACGAGCAGGGGAAAGGGGCAGAGGGAGAGAAAGAGTGAGAGAGAGAGAGAATCTTAAGCAGGCTCCATACTCAGTGCAGAGCCTGACATGGGGCTTGATCCCACAAATCTGGGATCATGACCTAAGCCAAAATCGAGTTGGATGCTCAACCGACTGAGCCACCTAGATGCCCCAAGAATTTCCTTCCTTTTTAAGCCTGAATAATATTCCATCGTATGTATACACCATATTTTGTTTCTTCACTCATCCATTTGACGAACACTTGGTTTTCTCCTACCTTTTGGCTATTATGAATAACGTTACTACTAACATGGGTGTACAAATATCTAGACCAGGCCCTGCTTCCATTTATTTTGCATATATACACAGAAGTGGAATTGCTGGATCACATGATAATTCTATATTCAATTATTTGAGGAAGTACCATACTGTTTTCTACAGTGACTGTACCATTTTTCGCTCCTACCTACAATGCACAAGGGTTCCAATATCTCTGCACCTTTGTCAACACTTACTATTTCTGTTTCTCTGGATTTTTTAATAGTGGCCAACTTAATGTGTGTGAAGGTCTATCTCATTGTGGTTTTAATTTGCATTTCCCTAATGATTAGTGATGATGAACATCTTTTCCATGTACTTACTGGTTATTTATATACTTATTTTTAGAGAAATGTCTACTCAAGTCCTTGGACCACTTTTTAATTAGATAGCTTTCTTGTTGAGTTGTAGGAGTTCTTCACATATTCTGGATACTAATCTCTTGTCAGATATATGGTTTACAAAAATTACCTCCCATTCCATGGATTGCCTTTTTATTCTGTTGATAGTATCCTTTGATGCACAAAAGTTTTTAATTTTGATGAAATTTGACTTATTTTGTGTGTATGTCTCCTGTGGCTTTGGTGTCATATTAAAGAAATCTCTGCCAAATCCAATGTCATGAAAACTTGCCCCTATGTTTTCTTCCAAGAGTTTTATAGTTTCAGCTCTCATGTTTGGTCTTTGATCCATTTCAAATTAATTTTAATATATGGTGTAAGGTAAAGGTCCAAACTTCACTATTTTGCATGTGGATATCCAGTTTTCCCAGCACCATTTGTTGAATATACTGCTCTTTACCCATTGAATGGTCTTGGCACTCTGCTTAGGGCATTTTTGTTAAGTCACTTTATAATGAATTCTGCTATAAGCATTATCTAGAGAAATTACAGTTTATTACATAAATAATAAATTCATTTCTTCTTTTGAATGAATATAAGCAGTACACCTCTGTGAAGAAAGCAGAAAATCACTACACTTGCTGCTTCATACACCTACTCCTAAAATTATTTCACTCTGAAAGGTGTAGTACATTTCATTATATTTTACCTGTACCTAATAGATATAGAAAACCTTTGAAGAATATAATAAAGTTGAATATAGAAGAAATAAAATCTACCTAAAATGGAGAGAATGAATAGTATTAAGTCAGTGGTTCTGAATTCCTAGATTAATTATACTCTTAGTTCTTCAAGGTCAAGGCAAGAGTTATATTGATTTTGTGTTTTCCTTCTTAAATTTCCTATGCTCCACCATTCACCCCCGTACTTTCCTCTTATTATCCCCAGAGATATCATTAACCTTATCAATTATAACTCAATACATTTTAGTCACTAGGTTATCTAAGAGGAAGTAAAGGGTCATATAAAGCTCATAAAAATAAAACTATGGTAATGAAAGTAGATATGTATTATTCATAATTTTTAGTTTCTACTCAACATTTATATGCCATTAACCAAAATTACAGACAAAAGTAATCATTGTGATAGAAATAGTGGAAGCAGAGGAAGCTAACATTCATTGAATACCTAAAATGTGCTAAGGACTTAATATTAAATTTCATATAATCCTCAAAATAACCATATGAGATAGGTACTGTTATTATCACATTTTACAGTTGAAGAGACTGAAGCTTAGAAAGGATTTTATACTCACCCAAGTCATGGACTAACTGGAAGAGACAGTCTTGATGTCCAAAGCCTGTGCCCTTACCAATACCTCACATGCTTTAATCAGTCAAGTACTATATTCACTTGTTTGAAATATTTGTATACAAAATGTATTTCTGTAATTATTTACTTATATTTTTCTTTAAAATCAACTTCTTTTTTAAAAAGCATCTTTTTAAAGACACAAAAAAATAAGAAAGAAAAACTCTAATTATACATAAATACCTACCAAGACTCTGAGTATGAATCCTGCTCCTCTTCTTCAAAATGAAAGGTGCATTTTTGTTTTTGTTTCCCTTGCCTCTGGAAACACGTCTACTAAGAAGTTTTTGTGGCCGAGATCAATCAAAGAGGCTGCTGCTTGTTTTCTCCTCTAGGATTTTGATGGTTTCCTTTCTTACATTTAGGACTTTCATCCATTTTGAATTTATTTTTGTGTATGGTGTAAGAAAGTGGCCCAGGTTCATTCTTCTACATGTCGCTGTCCAGTTTTCCCAACACCACTTTTTGAAGAGACTGTCTTTTTTCCATTGGATATTCTTTCCTGCTTTGTCGAAGATTAGCTGGCCATATATTGTGGGTCCATATCTGGGTTCTCTATTCTGTGAATTATTGGGACCTCATCAAGATAAAAAGCTTCTGCACATCAAAGGAAACAATCAACAAAACTAAAAGGCAACCAATGGAAATGGAGAAGATATTTGCAAATGATATATCAAATAAAGGGTTAGTATCCAAAATCTATAAAGAACTTACCAAACTCAACACCCAAAAAACAAATAATTCAGTGAAGAAATGGGCAAAGGACATGAATAGACACTTTTCCAAAGAAGACATCCAGATGATTAACAGACACATTAAAAAATGCTCAACATCACTCATCACTCAACATCAGGAAATACAAATCAAAACCACGAGATAGCACCTCACACCTGTCAGAATGGCCAAATTAACAATTCAGGCAACAACAGATGTTGGCAAGGATACAGAGCAATGGGAACCCTTTTGCACTGCTGGTGGGAATGCAAGCTGGTGCAGCCACTCTGGAGAACAGTATGGAGGTTCCTCAACAAATTAAAAATAGAACTACCCTAGGACCCATCAACCGCACTATTAGGTATTTATCCAAAGGATAAATGCTGATTCAAAGGGGCACATATACCCCAATGTTTATAGCAGCACTATCAACATTAGCCAAATTATAGAAAAAGCCCAAATATTCATCAACTGATGAATAAATAAAGAAGATGAAGAATAAATAAAGAAGATATATATATATATATATATATATATATATATATATATATAAATGTATATTACTCAGCCATCAAAATGAATGAAATCTTGCCATTTGCAACAACGTGGATGGAACTAGAGTGTATTATGCTAAGCAAAATAAGTCAGAGAAAGACAAATATCATATTATTTCATTCACATATGGAATTTAAGAAACAAACAGATGATCATAGAGGAAAGGAAGAAAAAATAAAATAAGATAAAAACAGAGAGGGAGGGAAACCATAAGAGGCTCTTAAATGTAGAGAACAAACTGAGAGTTGCTGAAGGGGAGATAGGTGGGGAGATGGGATAAATGGGTGATGGGCATTAAGGAGGGCACTTATTGGGATGAGCACTGGATGATATATGTAAGTGATGAATCACTAAATTCTACTTCCTAAAACCAATACTACAGTATGTGTTAACTAACTTGAATCAAAATAAAAATAAATAACAAAAGTGTTTTCCCCAAAATAAAATAAAAGATTCAAAGTGTTCGAAAGATATAAATGTGCACAAAACTAAGACTATCTTTTAAAGTAATTAGAAGAATTGAAAGAAAATTCAAGAACAATGATTTACCCACTATCTAATTGAATGCACTTTAAAGCCTATGATCATGTTAAACAGACTGAGGAATCATTTACTATTCCTTCATGGTAACTGCCCCTCTCCTTGGGGAAATAATACATTACTCTTTATTGTGCCTGGCTGTGTTATTTACACCAATAACAAGTCAACTCTCCTACCAAACATTTACATAAGTGAGGTTTCTGAGGTCCTCTTGTCTACTATAAACAACAGTTGAGGGAAGAGTCTGGTGGAGGGAAGAGACAAGTCAATTTGCAAAGTCACTGATAAGAGGTGGTAAAGAGGTGTAATAGAAGGTTCAGGCCTCTTTAAAAACAAATGGAATTATGAATTAAGGAATAGTAATGTCCTATTTAAGACCTAAATTTAAGAAGAAAAATATGTAACATATGTTGTAATAAGATTTCATAAATAATAAATAATTTTTAAATCTATACTTTTATCTTCACAAAGTATCCCTGTTTTATTAATTTCTTAGACATCATATTTTCAATCTAAATATAAAACTATGCTAAAAAATTAACAAAAGAAAGGTAATTTAAGAACTTAGATTAGTATTGACATAAATACCTGTGAATTTCCATCTTCAAGGCTGACCCAGGTGCCAGGCTGAGAAATGCAAGATTGCTCTGCGCTCTGCCTTCAGGGCACCTCACATCTCCACCCACTGAAGTAAGCCCACCAGAAAGTCTATTGTCACTCTGCCTTTCTCTACCCTATGAATATGGCAAGTGTATTTGTGAACCTATAACTGGAATTAAGTCTGTTATTCCCCCCAAATTTTGTATTTCTTGTTTATAACCTGTCTTGTTGAATTTCAGTTATGAAGATAATCAGCTTCACCGTTAAAAGGCATTTTAAGGGGTGCCTGGGTGGCTCAGTCGATTAAGCGTCTGACTTCGGCTCAGGTCATGATCTTACAGTCCGTGAGTTCAAGCCCCGTGTCAGGCTCTGTGCTGACAGCTCAGAGCCAGGAGCCTGCTTCGGATTCTGTGTCTCCCTCTCTCTCTGACCCTCCCCCATTCATGCTCTGTCTCTCTCTGTCTCAAAAATAAAAGGTTAAAAAAAAAAAAGGGCATTTTAAGCACTTTCATGTGTTGGAGACTGTAAAAAAAAAAAAAATACAGAAAAAAAAAACACAAAAAACAAACACTAACCAGTCCTAAAATTGTTTTCAATAGTTAAATGATTATGATTACTCAAGAGCAGGATTTGAGGAATGAATGCGAATAATTTAACTATCTAAACAAAGGCAGTTATCTGACACTAATGGGCCAGTGGAGAGTTGGGGTGCATTTAGCCTAAAGAGAGTATACTCCCTGGGGCATTACCCACAGGACAGGTATCTTGGGTGAAAGACGGAAGGCCCTAAAGGGCTGAGGAAGCCCATACTGAGTTTTGGAAGACAACTCCAACATGGGAGGCACCCTAAGACAAAGGTAGAACCCCAACATGGTCAATGGGAGTCTGTGATGTAACAGTTTTAGCAATAGCCAGACAAGCCCTCTTTTCTGAGGCCATAAGAAGGTACTGCCCGAAGACTTACGCCTAGAGAAAGCTGTAGCTGTGCCCTGAGAATGCAGCCTGCAAAGTGTCCTCTAGTGTCCAAAAGCTTTCATTGCATGTCAAGAATCAAAACCTTTCTCAGTTCTAAGATCAAGGGTCAGCTCTCTCTTACCATAGCCTAATACTTGGTAATCATCTGGTGATTTTTCAGGTTTCCACTTGATCTTTTTTTTTTAAGTTTCTTTATTATTTATTTGAGAGAGAGAGAGAGAGAGGTTGGGGAGGGATCAGGGGCTGAGAGAGAAGGAAAGAAAGAATCCCAAGCAGGCCAAGTATACTCCATGCTGCCAGTGCAGAGCCCTGCACAGGGCTCAAACCCACTAATAATGAGATCCTGACCTGAGCCAAAACCAAGAATCGGACGCTTAACCAACTGAGCCACCCAGGCACCCCTTCCACTTAGTCCTGCTATCAGTAGACAAAGCAAACAATGTAATCAGAAGCATACTGATTTAGCAGCCAAAAGGAGGCAATAGATAAATGATTCTAATGTAAGTCCAAGCCTCTGAGCCATCCAATAGAGTGACATGAGTGTCCCTCTGTCATTTAAGGTTAAATTAAGGTCTGTGGGCATCATACCACAATCCAATTCAACCATCACTAGCATATCTTCAGATGGGAATATCCTTACAGGTGCACAGAAAACAACTCATATTCCACACTGCCAGTCTCCATAATGTAGAATCTCCCACTTCTATCTCCTTCCAGGAGTCATTGCTTCAATAGAATTCAATAGAATTTCCTGGCTGCAAGCACATCCAACGCAAGATAATCAAATAATCAGTTTAGTATAAAACACATGAAATGAGAATTTTTTAAAACAGTCTAGAGTCATGAAAAATGTGCAATGGATCCTCACCTCTCCTTTTTTGGAATTGTTTATTTAAACCTATTATTGGGATATAGAAACAGTAACTGACAATTGCTAAGCTGTTACTTGTGGCCGATACTTTACATAAACTCCTTCATTTGATTTAATTCCTACGATGACAACAACAATCTGGGAAGATTGGTATTATCGCTGACATTTTGGAACTGGGAAGGTGAACTTAGGGATATCAAGAGTCATGCCCTCCAAACCTCCATACCCCCAGCGTTCCCTATCTCAGTGAATGTCGCCACCACCCTTCCAGTTACGCAAAGAAAGAACCTATGTATCATCCTTGAAGTTTATGCATGTTTTCATGTCCACTGCTCCCACCAGTCAACATAACCATCATGACTTGAACTACAGCAAGAGCCTCCTAACTCATGTCCCTATTTCCACACTTGTCCACTCCATACTCTAACCCACCAGCCAGAGTGATCTTTGTAAAACATAACCCATAAAACAAACTGGCTTAGACACTTGAGTAATTCCCCACCATACTTAAAATAGGGGCCAAGTTATTTTATCCTGTACACAAAACCCTGGAGAATCTGCCAAGAACTCTAACTTCATGGCTTCTCTCCCCTCTCTCCAGCCAGTAGACCCATTTCTATTCCTACAACACTCAAGCATGTTCCTACTTTATAGATCCTACTCTGTAATGATCTTACACAAGGCTTCATGTGAAAAGTTCATTGTCATTCAGACTGCAGCTAGAATATCACCTCTTCAGATGGGTCTTTTCTCATGACAGACAACCTAAAGCAGCCCATTCTCATCTTCTTATCACACTACCTGCTTTATTTTATCACAGTACTAATTATTCCTTGCTTTTTTCTTTTTTTATTAATTTTTGCATTTATTTCTTCCCATCTCCTCCCACTAAAATGCATGCTATTAGATACCCTACCTGTCACATTTACCATTGTAACTCCAACACCTAAAACAGTGCCCAAGATATCATAAGGACTCAATAAGTGTTAGCTGAGCATTGCCTAAGCTTACACTGTTAGTCCCAGAGCCAAGATTAAAATTGAGGTGTCCATCTATAAATTCTTTTTACTACATTCTGACTTCTATGTAAGTTTACCTTGGAATATAATATATTGTAAAATTTACTACTTATTTTACATATACAACCTTTACCACCTCCTTTAAAATAAAATTATGCTTATTCTTCAAGGCCTGTTTTATTTTCACTATGATGCCTTTTTTCATCCCCCAATCAAATTTCATTGCTCCTTTCTCAGTGTCAGTAAAACATCTTTATTATACTTCATTTTTGAAATAGCTTACTTTGTTTTTTTATCTGTCTCTCCACCTAACTATAAGTTGTTTGAAATAGGAATCATGTCTGATTGTTTTTCATTTCTCTCAATGCCTATAAGACTGCCTCGAACACAGAAATTATTCAATAAATCCTTGCTGAATTATTTTCTCTTCATACAAAAGTTTTGTTGATTTCCAGAAATATAGGGGATCATACTACAATAAAAATCACTCAAGGAGGCAGAACAACCTGTTTATTGACAATAATGATACTTCCAGGGAATTGGTTGGAATGACTAAGGTTCAAGGCAATATTCCACACATTCTCGAATGAATTCCATGGAGGAATAAATTGCATCTCACTGACTCAGAACCTATAAATATTTTTCAAGTAATATCTACACAGAATGTTGAATTCCAAACAACTTTTGAAAACCACTAATCATTTACATTCTTCCCCAAATGTCACACAGTGTAAAACTGATGGATATTTTGTGACCTGATGACATTTGTCTCCATTCCTGAAGGCATCATAATGGAAATGTGGTCTTCTATCATCCTGCTACAGTTGGTAAAAATCCACTAGATACTTTTTAAAAATATTTTCGGAACACACAGTCATGCAAACCAATGTCTGCCTGTCCCAGCAGGGGATAGTAAAAGACTTTACAAACACCAGATGGGATTTAACAACGTTAGTAAAACATAAAATGCTCCAAGAGTGCTAAGTCACTTCACGAACAACTCAAAGCAAATATATTTGATTTCCATTATACATATTTTTCTTTCTTAAAAAATTCTAAAATTTTCCAATAAATGTTTTATCACAGTCCTCTAACATTTAATTTCTCTTGAAATTAAATTATAACTATTTACCTTTAGGTACTATGCATAGATTGTTATTTGTGGATATATTAAAACTTTCTAATTTTACCACAAGTCTAGAACATATGGAGTTCTAAATAAGCATTCACTTGATTTCAATGTGTTAAGTGCTTGCTTCCACAGAAATCCAAACAATCCAATGTGACTTCGTATTTTTGTCCTAAGTTCAACCTTTAACTATGCAGGTATTGGTATTTTAATAAATATTTTATAGAATAGTAATTGCTAATCATTTAATAAGATATGCCCTAGAAAGCCACTGTTATCTAATTTTATTTTAAAGATGATTTTCTCAGACTTTTCGGGGAATGTAAGATTGTGATAATAAAATGGAATCAATTTTCTATTCAGAGTGAGCAGAAGCACAGATAGGCCTCCCATCCCCCCAAAAGAATCCCTTATGTAATTGGATTTCATTGTGTGTTTCATTCAAATAACAAGCAGCCGGGTTGGAGGTAAGAAGAGACAGAGTGTCTACTTACTATTGTTTTACTTAGATTAACATTAGACAATGGTTTGCTTTTCCTAACCATCTCTCGGTAAATGGTTGCAATTGAGAAGAAAGCAGTTAAAAGTAAACATGAATACTAATTCTTAGCTGCATTTAATATATTAAGTATAGGCAATACGGCAACTCAAGAAAAAAATGTGTTCACGTGGCCGACACAGTGGCTCAGTCCGTTGAGCATCCTACTTCAGCTTAGGTCATGATCTCGTGAGTTCGAGCCCCACGTAAGGCTCTGTGCTGACAGCTCTGAGCCTGGAGCCTGCTTCGGATTCTGTGTCTTCCTCTCTCTCTCTGCCCTCCCCCCCCCCCCCCCCCCCCCGCACTCTGTTTCCCTCTCTCTCTCAAAAGTAAATAAACGTTAAAAAAAAAAAAAAAAGAACCACCCCACTTAGATAAGGAAATAATTCAGGCCCATAAGAGGTTATAACAGAAATCACAGCAGTGAGAGTCAAATACCTGTTTGATGATACTTGATGTCACTTGCTGACAGTCCTAAAACCAAAGAGGTCAAGGTCATAGATTTGCTCTAATGTGGGGTCAGGAAAGGGTCTCTGTTCACACAGTAGCTTTAATCTCAAAGAGAGTGAAAGCAAATCTAATTATGTCACTCTCCCACTTCAAACTCTTCACTGGCTCCCCGCCTCTGACCTCAGGAGAAAGTTCAAGCTCCCTAGAATGCCTCCAAACTCCTTTAGGAACAGGGCTTGCTTACTTTTCCTGCTTGTTTTTTTCTCCACCTCCCGGCTTCCTGACCTTGCAGCTGCGCAGCAACAGGCAATTCCCCAAGAACACACTAACCCTACAACCAGCACACCCTTCCCTTATTTTCTCCTGAATTGCTCCCATCCATAACCCAAGCCTCCACTTAGAGGGCCGCTCCTTGAGGAAGTCCGGCATCCCCAAAGACCTGGGAGATCAGGAAATCCTCCCGCAAAATCTTCCCACTGTTCCACACCTATATCCCACGGATCTCACTGCATTCAAACTGCAGGGTGGTTGGTTGTCTGTCTCTGCTACCGGCAGAGGATTATTTAATCCTCACAAAAATCAATGAGGTAAGCCTTCCTGTGCTATTTTACAGATTAAGTAACTAAGACTCAGTAAATTACTTTAGGTCACTAAATTTCTGGTGGAGGAGGAACAAAACCCTATACCTTCCCTTAATCATCATACTATGCAGCCATTCAGGGTTGAGGTATTAATCCAAGCATTATGAACTGTTATATTAAATAAGATCATATATATATTTATATGTGTGTGTGTGTGTGTATAATGCTTAGCATGGGACTTGTGACACATACTATGTGCTTAACATTGGCCATCATCATCATCATCATTATTATCAGCTTTAGTATTATTGCTATTCGGTCAGAGTTCATCTCTGTCAAGGCAAAATTCCAAGACTCCTACCAAACCCAGGATCCTTCCAAACAGTGAGAACAATCATAGGTGATGATTTTCTCCAACTATTTCCCCTCCTTTCTCTCCTCAGAAATCTTTAAGACTGACCTGTGTTATGCTTCTAAAACAGACAAAAAGGGATTGCTTTCAAATGAAAATCCTTTTCACTTCCACTGACCAGCAATCGCTCCTGGGCTATTGAGGGCTACATTAAAAAGTCTAAAAAAGTATGTGTTTCACATCTTTAGTGTTGTTATTCTATCACTGTTTTAGCATGATATCCATCTTGATCCGTCTGGCTTGACTTAGGCTCATTATATGTGAGGCCAAGGTAGAGTGGATTTTTACAAAACTCTTTATTTCTTTAGGGATGTGAAACTGAACCTTGTCCCAATGGCAGCAGCATCTATTTAAAGACAATCTGATTTTGTAGGAACTTAGATGGAAAACAATGAAAACAGGAACTGTCTGCTATTAAATATGTTTCCTGTAACCCAAGCTTAGTAAATTGAGTCTCTTGGTTTTGCTGTTGTTCCACCTCTGGGAGTCTTGTTTAAATCAACAGGGTTTTGTGAGTACAGATCAATGGCAGGAGTTTTGGTTTCACAGAGAAACAAAGCTTTCCCGGAGAAAGAATCAGCCAGTGCACAGCAAGTACAGTGTCTTAATTGCAAATATACTTAGAGCTCTGAAGAATTTTGTTAATTCATTGAACCTGGGATTCGTTCCTCCACATTAAAAACTAAGTGCACAATTTAACATACTTGGCATTTTCTTTTAAAGGGCAATCCAAAATTTGAAATGCCTCTTGCATTACAGGTCCAAAGAGCCCTCATGAAAAATTACAATAAAATCTTTGATTATCATCTTATTCACAGTAGCAGATTGGAGTTGCAGTTTATTACTTGAAGGTTTCTAAGAGTAAATTTAACATGTTTAGCATTTCAAAAAGTCCAATTTATAAATGACCATACAGTTTTTTCAGTCAGCTTCCATACTGAAGCTTCAGCTTCTTGATTTAGAAATAAGCTTCTTTTTTTTATGTTTATTTCTGAGAGAGAGACAGAGCGTAAGCCAGGGAGGGGCAGAGGGAGAGGGAGACACAGAATCCGAACAAGGCTCCGGGCTCTGAGCTGTCAGCACAGAGCTCAATGCGGGGATCAAACCCATGAACCGTGAGATCATGACCTGAGCCGAAGTCAGATGCTTAACCGAACGAGTCACCCAGGTGCCCCTAGAGTTTCTTTTTAAATTTATGGGTAAGAGTGAAGAGCTAAAATTTGACCACATCTCTGTAGTACGACACCAGATAATGAATCCAACTAGAGCTCATAGGTGTAGGAAGAGTATATCTCACATCATACACACAGGGCTAGGTATTTGGAGAGGTGGGAAGCAAGCAGAGAGGAACTGAACAGGTAATAAAATGTAGCCCATGAAGAAGGCAGAACAGAGGGGAAATCTTGAGGCATGATCCTCATTTAAGAGCATCTACCTATAGATGAAAAAAGTGCCTTCATTTCACATCTGATCTCATATCTATTGCAAGCTCTGGAGATCAAGCGGGAACTCCTCCACCAATAGGGAATGAACTGCAAAGCACAGGCCATCTTCCACCTCTCTGTCTTCACAGTCTCAGAGAACCTGACAGAGGTGCAAGACCTAGGAGATTTGGACGATTCACAGATCTTAAGGCTCCTGGAAACATCAGAAGGGGCCACAGTCCTCCCTCAGTGCCGCCTCCCCCGTCCAGTCCAGCGTGAAGAAAAGGCCATCCCATTCTTCACTTTACTCTCCTACCTTTGTGTACAAAACATTCAAGTTTCTCATAAACACAGGTCTTGTCTCCTCACAGTTGAGCTCAAGAATCTTTACATACTTGGGAGCCATGACATTGTTCTCTGAGTATCTTTTTTTTTTTTGTCTCTGTTGTGCTAAGAGCTTAAGCTCATACTATCTTTCCTTAAATTCCATAAATATAAACTTTTTTTAAACTGTAAGGGAAAAAATGGACATTTCAAAGGTTCAAGTCCAATGATTTTACATGTTTTTTCCAAGTTTTCTGAGGAAAATGAAAGTAGAATTTTTTTAAGGTAAAAACAAATAATTTCATAATGCCTAAAGGGGAGCTACATAAATAATCTTTCACATTTAATGCAGCACTTATTAGCATGAACTTCTGTGGTCTTCGGTGCCTCAGTACATGACTACCCTGAAAGTTTATGAAAATTTTGGGTACATACACATATGAACATTTTTTATAGACAGGGCTCACTGCTTTTATAAGATTTTAAATAGGGTAAATGGCCCCAAAAATGTTTTAGAGAAGCTAAGTTAATAAGAAGTTCAAAATCTCGATCTCATCCAATCTTTCAGCCCTTTAATGCCACAGAATTTTTGCCAACGTTGAGTATTTTGCTTCTGAAGATGCAGATACAGATTGAAGATTCCACATATGTACATGTTCATACAACAGCATCCATCCTGATTGTTTATTCTTTTCTTCTCCCTGCTTTCTAAAGGAGCCCTTATTGGGGCACCTGGGGGGCTCAGTTGGTTACACATCTGACTTCAGCTCAGGTGGTGATTTCACAGTTCGTGGATCGGAGCCCCACATCAGGCTTTGTGCTGATAGTTCAGAGGCTGCAGCCTGCTTTGGATTCTGTGTCTCCCTCTCTCTCTCTGCTCCTTCCCCACTCGCACTCTGTCTCTCTCTCTCTCTGCTCTCTCTGCTCCTTCTCTCTCTCTCTCTCTCTCTGTCTCTCAAAAATAAATAAACATTAAAAAAAGGAGCCCCTGTTTAATGTAGTAGCCATCATTTTCCAGGAGCAATCTCTACATCTACCTACCTACTTACAGTTCCAAATTCAGGTCCAAAGAGCTCAGAGGGAATAACATAGACTCATAATAATAACCAGTATTATTGAGAGCTCCCTGCATTTGAACCTGGCACTGTGTGAAGCACTTTGTCTCATTTCTCATGTCTGCATAACAATCCCATTCGATTATGACTATTGTTATTCTCATTTTATACATAAGACAGGAAATTAAGTCTTTGTCCAAGGTCATACAATAAGAAAGTGGTGAACCAAGGATCTAAACTCAGGTAATCTGACTCTAGAGTCAACACTCTAAGCCACTTACTTACCCAGAAGGATATTACAGCAGTGTCATTGAGGAAGCTAGTGATCAAGACAATATTTGGGTTTTTCATTCTCACCTAATATATTTGAGTTGAGTGGAAACTTAGATATCATTTTTCACCCAAATTTACAGGACAGAAAACTAAAGAGATTATACGGAGAAAAAGAGATTATACAGTAGTAACGGAGAAAAAAGAATAAAAAAGCAAATGAAGATAATAAATATAAAAGTACTTAAGTAAAATAGAAGAATAAGTGATAAGTAATATTTATTAAATTTAAGTTCTCTTTCTCTTAAATACTACCTTTTAAATTGTTTTTTTAACTTTATTTATTTATTTTTAGAGAGAGAGAGTATGCACACGTGCAAGCAGGGGAGGGCCAAGGAAAAGAGAGAGAATCTCAAGCAGGCTTCATGCTGTCAGCCCAGAGCCTGGTGCAGGGCTCCAACTCAGAAACCATGAGATCATGACCTGAGCTGAAATCAAGAGTTGGATGCTTAACCAACTGAGCCACCCAGGTGCCCCTTAAGTACTACTTTGTAAATCTATTGAAAAGAGAACGTGTGTGAGAATGTAAAATGGTGCACCCACTTTGGAAAGTAATCTGGCAGTTCCTCAAATGTTAAATATAGATATGACCCTGCCAATTCTACTCTGAAGTATACACACAATAGAAGTGAAAACATGCCCACATAAAAACTTATACACTAATGTTCATAGTAGCATCACATATAGCAACAAAAAAAAGTGGAGATAACAACCCAACTGTCCATCAATTGAAGAAAAGATCAATGAAATGTGGTATGTCTATGACATGGAATATTGTTTATCGATAAAAATCCATGAAATATTGGTACATGCTGAAATATGGGTTAGCCTCAAAGACAGTATGCTAAATGAAATAAGGGGGTCAAAGAAGACCTCATAATAATATGACCCTATCTATACAAAATGTACAAAATAGGGAAATTTAAAGAGACAGAAAGGTTCGTGTTTGCCAGGATGCTAGGGGCAAGAGGGAGTGGAGGGAGAAATGAGGAGTGATGGATAAACGGAGCGAAGGTTTATTTTAGGGGGTGGTGAGAATGTGCTAAAATTAGATTATAATGATAGCTAGGCAACTCTACAAACATGCTTAAAAAACTCTTGAATTACACACTTCAACCGGGTGAACTTTGTGGCATGTAAACTATATCTCAACATGGCTGTTAAAAATTGTTTCAGACAGAGCACGTGTGCTTCCTCCCTTTCCCAGAGGGAGTGCAGCCGCAATGGTAGAGTTCCATCCCGGTCTCCTTAGCAATATTTGCAAGGTCAACTCGCCTCCTGCTAAAAGCATCACTCACCGCCAGCAGAGGGAGCTAAAACAATAGCTTTATCCAGTCTCTGCTCCCAATCTTGTTTCTTGGGAGGACAGAAAAAGTATTTCCAAATTTGGAGAAAATAAAGGGTAGCTGAGTTTTATCTTTACTTACCCCCAACAAAATGACACAAAAGTTGATATGAATATTCATTTCTTTAAAAGAAACCCACGCTGATACACTTACATATCCCAGATTCT
Organism: Neofelis nebulosa; assembly: GCF_028018385.1. Lineage (NCBI taxonomy): Eukaryota > Metazoa > Chordata > Mammalia > Carnivora > Felidae > Neofelis > Neofelis nebulosa. The sequence goes on along the minus strand of NC_080789.1, from coordinate 46,421,349 downwards.
CAATTGTATGTTCTCTATAACATAAGGGTATGTAGATACAACAGAATAGAATATGATGCTTGACCCAATCCTTCTGTGCTCTTTCCCTATCATTTGCTTGTAAGGCAGTCAATGAAATCCAGTAGAAAAATCAAGTTAGCATAACTACCCATAAAATGCCTTTATCGTTACCAGCTACTTACATGCACCTTCTATCTTTGCTCGAGGTGTAATATCATAATGCTTATGATATTGGTGCAAAATTATCCTTTTTGCTGCATTCCAGGCTGAGAAAACAGTTTGTGAAAGGGCATTCATTTGTTCAAGACACTCTATTGAATATCTACTATAAGCCAGGCAATAGTGAAAAAAAAGCAGGTATAGAAACTGTCCTCATGTGGCTTATGTGCATGTGGGGGGAAAGTGATATTAAACAAACATGCAAATAAAATGTAGTCCTAAATTGTTTTAACTACTTCAAAGGAAAAGCACAAGGTAGTTAGAGAAATGATAACAGGGGGTCTAATTTAGATTGGGTGGTCAAGGAGGATCTCTAAGAAGGTAGCACCTACACGGACAATAAAGGAGAGAATATTCTGGGCAGATGAAATAGTATTATGTGAGTCCTGAGCCTAGAAAAAACTTGAAGGAGTCCATTGGGCTGGAACACAATGGGCTGAGGGGAAATCGTGCTGTCTGAGGCTGGAGAATAGGACAAGGGCCAGGTCATGTAAGGCCCTGTAGGCTGCAGTAAGGGGTTTGTATTTTATCTTGAATATAATGGGGAGCCATTGAAGAATTATACGCACATAAGTGGTTTATCAGAGTTGCCTTTTGTAATGTTTATTTATTTTTGAGAGAGAGAGAGCATGTGCACATGCATGTGCCCAAGTCGGGGAGGGGCAGGGAGAGAGGGAGAGAGAATCTCAAGCAGGCTGTCAGCACAGAGCCCAACACAGGACTCGATCTAACGAACCCTGAGATCATGACCTGAGCCAAAATGAAGAGCTGGACGTTTAACTGGCTGAGGCACCCAGGCACCTCAGAGTTGCATTTTTAATAGACCATTCTGGCCATAAAGTGGAAGCCTGATTAAAGTGGCTCAAAAGTAGAAGTGGGAAGAGCATGCTCATTTAAAGAGACCAATGATTTTGTTGTGAATGGAATGTGAGGTGGGGGTAGGGGTCAATGGGAAGTTGTAGGAGTCGTTCTAGAAAAACAATGCATAATCTCTGGCCCATTTCATGGAAGTCTCCAGAAGCCATGGCACAATTCTGTGTTCACTCCAGTTCTCTACCACCACCAATCCCAGCTACATTGAGGACAGTTTTGTCCTCAATAGGGTTAGGTAGAACCAATCCTAATAGAGAAAAAAAGAAAAAAAGCCAACCCACTGACATATTTCCCAGAGAAAACTTGTCTAATTAAAAAATGTATACGTGCTTCCTAAAATTTCAGGCCCCTGTTGCACCAGCTGTTAGAGTTCCAATGGTGCATCAAATGAGGGTAATCAATTTTACACAGATAAGGAAAGATAATATTTCAAGCCGTTCTTTGGAATTAACTAAATTTGTATGCATGTTGTAGTGGAAAGAGCATGGAATGTAATTTCAGAGGACGTGGGGTCAGGCCTTATTCTACCACTTACAAGCTCTGTGACTGGGTAATTTACTCAGCTTCTCCAAATCTCTGGTTCCCCATCTGTAAAATGTAGATGATAACAATAGCCACCTCACAGAGTGGTTGTAAACAGGAAATGAGCATGTTAAATCCTCAATGGCTTTCCATACCATTGTCTTAAGTATGTACTTCCAAAAATGTAATCAAGTTCCTCAAAATAAACTTCTATATAAAAAAATAGAACTCATTCTAGAACACTGCTTTCTCTTTAATATTTTAACATGAATGACCTTGTAAATCTAATTCAATACATTGAAACATTTTGGGTAATTTTCTGCATCAAAAAAAAAAAAGCAGACAACAATTAAAACAACTGGCTATAAATTTTCAATATTGTAGAAGTGCTACATATTTGAAAAATAATGACATGAAATAAACGGAATGAATGAAATGAAGGAATGATACTTAGTGTCTAAAGAATGAGACTATTAGTTTCTAAAAACAATAATTATATCTTGGAAACAAATACTTGTGTACCTTAACAGAAATATGAAAATACTTCAACACCCCAGCTCTATCACTTACTCATTACATGACTTGAGAAACACATAACCCTTAACCTTCGCAAACTTCAATTTCCTCATGTCAAATGGAGAAATGGGACCTCATTCATAGATCTATTGTGAAAGTCTGATAAAATCAGGCCTCTAAAGCACTTCTGTACAATGCCTGGCACAAGTAGGTGCTAAGTAAATGTCAGTTGTTGTTTTTTGTCTCCGTATCTAAAAGTATGTTTTTGGTCTTTTGCAAAGAGAATACTTTTGAGTGCTTCTATTTATCTCAGATATTTTCACATAGATTAAATTACTTCTATTCAAAAAGGTTAGATGAATTTACTCCAAGTAGATTCTGTTCCCATCACTCCATCAAAATTGCTCTTGTGAAAATTATGAATGACCTTCACCGTGCTAAACCCAACAGACGATTCTCCCTCTTCTTAAATCTATTAGAAGCATATTTTACTGTTAGTCACTCACTCCCATCTGAAATGTTTTCTTCCCTTGGCTCCCAGCACACATCATTCTACTGATTTCCTTCTTCCCTCACTGGACTCATAATGCTTTCGTGCCCCAACCTCCCTAGTTGAACTTTATAGAGTAGACTCCAGAGTATCTGAGGCTCAGGCCTTGGATCTCTTCTCTTTTCTCTCTACACTCATTTCATTAATGATCTCAAAAAGTCTTGTGGCTGTTAATTCCTCCTATATTCTGACTATTATCAATTTTAGGTTTCCAGCCTAGAGTCTCTGAATGCCAGACATATATGTTCAACTACATAGTCAGTGTTTCCATTTAGACATATAATATGCTCTCAAAATTAACATGCTCAATTCCAACCTTCTCCATCCCCCCAAACCTTTTCTTCCCACAGCCTCCCCATCTCAATCAATGGCAACTTCAATCCGTCCAGTTGCTCAGGTCAAAAACCTTAAATTCTTCCTTGATTTTTCCCTCCTTCTCACAAACCCCACATCCAATCCATCAGGAAATTCTGTCAGCCCTATTCTCAGAACATATCCAGAATCCAACCCCTAATCCAGCCACTTGTCGTCACCTCCCTGCTACCACCCTGGCCCAAGCCATCACTTGGATTACAACAGCCTTGCCTTTTCACTTAGCCTTCTTCATAAATCATCTATTCCTCACCTAGCACACAGAATCGTTCTTTCAAATGTAAATTATGCCAAATTGCTTCTCTGCTCAAACCCTCCAGTTGCTCCCACTTCACTGAGCAAAAGCCAGAGTCCTTGCAATGACCCTTCCCTCCCCAGTGCGGCCCTGGCCTCCTTGCTGCCCCTCAAACATGGCAGGCCTGCTCCTGCCAACCCAGGGGCCTTGCCTTTGCCTTCACTATTTCTTTAGCCTGAAGAGGCCCTCTGTGCAGATGTCTGCAAGGCTACTCTTCTACTTTCTTCAGGTCTTTGCTCAGGTGTCACCTCTCCATGGGCCTTGCCCTGGCCATTCTACTAAAAACTGCATTCACCCTCTTGGCTCACACACTTCCTGCCTCCCCATCCCTGCTTTATTTTAGCTAATTACCTCCTGCTATCCTATATATTTAGTTATCTATTCGTTAATTGTCTGTCTCTCTAGAATGTAAACTCTCTGGAATGTAAAGGGTAAGAATTGTCATCTGTTTTATTTGCTTGCTGTGTCTCCAGAACCAAGAACAATATCTTGCCTTAGCAGACACTCAGTAACTGTTTGTTGAAAGGTGAAAATGATGAAGGAGTAGTTTTCCTATGCCAAAAAAAAAAGGATGTTAATTAACCATAAATATAATTAAAGCCTTAAGGCTTTTAGCACTTATATAGATCGATTTTAATTTTTTTTTTAATTTTTTTAACGTTTATTTATTTTTGAGACAGAGAGAGATAGAGCATGAACAGGGGAGGGGCAGAGAGAGAGGGAGACACAGAATCGGAAGCAGGCTCCAGGCTCTGAGCCATCAGCCCAGAGCCCGACGCGGGGCTCGAACTCACGGACTCACAGACCGTGAGATCGTGACCTGAGCTGAAGTCGGACGCTTAACCGACTGAGCCACCCAGGTGCCCCAGATCGATTTTAAATTTTAAAAACTTGCTTCTGAAACAAAATCTATGATAGCACACTTAACAGTTGGTCCCTTAGCATCCAATTGTCTATGTGTGTATACGTGTGTGTCTGTGTCTGTGTCTGTGTGTGTGTCTGTGTGTGTGTCTGTGTATACATATACATACAAAATATATATAACCCACTAGGCAAACACATTCTTTTTATAGCACCTCGCTAAGTTTAGTTTATACATCAAAGTAGAATTTCAGCCTTAGCAATATGGCGCTGCTTTATTTCTTCCAAGGATTACCATTCTTGCTTCTCTTTGGGGGTAACAGTGATTCTTCACAAAGCAGCCCCTTTTGGGAATGATAGTTAATAAAGATAAGAATTTAACTGGAAGTCAGGGAGCAGTTTCCCTCCTGTCGGCAGAGTTTTCAATGGAATGAAAGCCATCTATTTCTTCTTCCTAGAACCCAGAACTGAGGTGAAATAGACAGGAGGACAAGTCACAGGACATGAAACATTCCCTCACAAGTTTTTATTAACTACATTTTTTGGATTTTCATGTTTGCTTTTGGTTTTCACTATCCCCTAGTACTTCACAAAATTCAGACCCTTCCAAAAAGCCATCCAAGAGCTCTGGCCAGTACATTGGTCTAAGATCTTACGTTAGTCAGAGATCTTAACTACATATTACTATTAGAATAAATGTTTTCTTTTACTATTCTAAAGTTACTATAAGGAAGTGCCCTTTTTAATACTTTTAAATGATTTCTACTGTCTTACCCACATTACGTAAAATAAACAAAAATTTTACATTGTAAATGGCTCTTAGTGAAAATTTGTGCCTATCTCGATGGTTTCTAAGGAATGACAAGTTAATTTTAGAAATCATATTATATAAATTTTCCATTTATACTTCATAATAAACTAAGTTGTTTATTTTTTTTCCTTTTCAAAGTGGTCTTTTGGATTTGTCTCCATTTCAAGGTCTGTGATATTCACTTTTTTTCTTTATAACTAATATACCTATTCCTCTGAAATAAGACTTGCCAGATTTTTGCAACATGTTCTGTTTTGGGCTATGAGCACAGGCTCTCAGTGTGAAGGTTGAAAAGCATTTGGAAATGGAATAAAAACATGTTGTCAAATGTTTTGAATTTCATGGAAAAATATAACCTTTTCTGACATTTTATATATAGACAAATCCACAGTATAAAACAACATTAGACATCAACATTTGTGTCAATTAACAACTGATTGTCTGTGGTGACTGGGCAGTAGAGTGGTCACTCAAGATTTTTTTGACAGTCTGTAGAAAACACTGATCCTGCCTTCAAAAGATTTAACTTAATAAGTATCTAGGGGAGTTCAGCTACTTAATATAGTTACATATCTCCATGCTGAAGACAACACACACACACACACACACACACATACACACACACTTTTTACAACACTTAAAGCAGCCTTAAAATTGAGGTGTTAAAACCTCATTTATCAATATGATTCCTTGCTCCATTTTCTTTTTCCGCTTGCCACTAGAATGAACTTGCAATCAACAAGCCACCCCCCACAGTTATACAGCTTCAGAAGCCATGGAAAAATAAAAAGAAAGAGAAAAAATGCCTAAATAAAAAAGGCAGGTACAAAGTAAAACTGTACCCCCACTAATTGAGAAGAATAATAGTTTTATTAGTGTTTAGATTACTGTTCCCTTCTGTCTATGAGAAGATGGATTGCTAAACAAATTAATGGTATAAAAACCATTCTAAGAAATGTAGTTCATTTTTGCATGGGATTTTATTTTATTCTTTCACTGGCAAATCTTGTTTCCCAAAAAGATCATTCATGGCACTAGGGTCAGTTTGTTAACAAATATTTATTTGTGTATGTCTGTTTTTAATCATTGTCTGTCACTCCCACTAGACCACTAGCTTCAGGAGGCCACATTTCTGTTCTACTTCTCCATGGTATTTCTAGTGCCAAACACAGCGCCAAGTCCAGAGTAAGTTCTCAATAAATACTCATTCAACAAATAAATAATTGTCCCTTTTATAGCACTCTGTGCCTAGCACACTTGAGGCTGTAATAGTGGTTAATAAATTCTTACTGAATTGCATTAAGAGAGTAGTCTTGAGGGAGGTGGTTTTGGAATTACACATTTATTCATTAAAACACTGAAGTAATACTTGCGAGTCATTTGTAACTTTCCTTCAGGCGTGTGCTTAATTTGCCATAATTTTGTTAAACCCAATTCCAGTTGTAGTTTTCTTTTCTGTTCAGGCCCTAAATTATTAAATGCATTTCTTTTCAGCCGAAAGCACAGGGGTCAGATTTTCCTCTCCCTCAAATAAATTATTCCTCCAGGTATTCAAATTTATTAGAGGGTGTGCTTATTATCAAATTTCCATTGATCAGTAATTAGTCTTGGCATTGAAAAACTAAGAGTATTTAAATGTAAGTACAGACTATTATCAACCAACCAGGCACTAAATGCTTAATAACCACACTTCTCTGAATATTCTTCTTGGTTAAGTAACTGAACCAAACCTTGTTTCAAACCAGGTAGATTCAGCCTTAGTGTTCCACTGAGTCTGCTTCATACCGATAACAACGTACCTTTCAACAGACACAAAATGCCTGTAGTATCTGACGTTGTGCCTGCCCATCATCCTGGCCACAGCCTCTCTGAACTTCTTTCCAGTGCCTTCTTTTAACTGCTCCTTTTTGGTGTCTGCTCACTCCCCTTCCTGACATCTGCTCTAAGCATTGACCATCCTCAGATGTGTTTTCTCTTTCAATTCAGTCTGGCCAGCAGCATAAAGTAGGACCTAACAACACAGGTATAGAGTCGGCCTGCTTGGCGTCACATCCCACATCTAACACTTTGTAGCTGTGTGATGTTGGGCTGCAGTTTCCTCGTCTATAAAATGGGCATTTCTATAAAGTGGGATGCTAATAGTACCTCTTTCATTGGGTTGTTGTAAGGATTCAGTGAGATAGTATCTATAAAATGCTTAGGACAGTTCCTGACGAGTAGTCAGTGCCGAACAAATGTTAAATATTTATCTATAATCTCTTCCTCCACAATTTCATCAGTCCCCACACTTATATCCATCATCTTTCAATATCAGAATCAACCATGACCACCTCATTAACAGAAGTCCCAAACGTAAGGACATCTATCCCTGCCCTCTCTCTGAGGCACCAGCCTAAATAGCCAAAGGGGTCTGAGGCCACTCAAACTCAAACCTGGACTCTTCTTCCCCAAATCTGCTCATTTTTAAATAGCACCATCTTTCTCCCAAATAGTCAGCTTGGAAACTTCTCTATCTGTTGCATTCTAGCTGATATACTGGTACATAATAGTGCTCAGTGAGTTTACACTGAGTCAGTGGTCTTTCTGTCACCTTCCCCCTTCAATCAGGTCCCTACCTGGCTGCCCAAGTAAGCCTCCTAAGGAATAGTCCCTTCACTACACATCTGGTATTGCTCTTGTAACTGACTCATCAAACAAACATTTATAGAATGCCTTCAGAAACTATATTACGGCCCAATGATATAAAAAAGAATTAAGAAAAAAAGACATTTTATAAGAAAAAAATGTTAAAATAAATTACTAGCATAATATATAAAGCTCAGTCCCATCCAAAAACGGGGGGTGGCATTTATACCTTCAACATGCATCAAATTTCTGTCACAATGTGACTGGAAAAGCTCAAATATGATAAAGAACTTCAGGAAAAAATTTTGCCAAAAATATTTGCCACCATCATTGGTTAGGACACTGACACGGTTCCTGTGTCTAAAAATCTTTTGGGTTTTTAGAGCCCTGCATCTACTCTACCATTGGGAGAAAGCAATGCAAACAGAGAGGCTGTTGCATCAGGCCCATAATCAAGAATTTATGTCTGGCTCAAATCAAAGAGTCCACATCAAGAAAGATTTGAAGCTGCAAAGGTGCATGCTATAGTCGGCACTTTTCATGATTTTAGAAATTTTCTCAACTGCAAACTCAACATATCCAAAGTTAAATTTACGATCTTCTTTTCAAAGCCTGCTCCTTTTCCAGGGCTTAAAAGCATGGCTTCAGAGTCCAGTAGACCACAGATTCAATGTCAACTCTGCCACTTATTGGCAGATTGACTTTGGAAAGTTATTTGGTTTCTCTGAGCCTCATTTTCCTTATTTGTTTAAGAGGGTAATTATATTTACCCTACAGGTTGAGAGGTATAAATGAGAAAAAGAATGTGTTTAAGTCACTTAGCACAGCACCTGGCACAAATAAGGACTCAAGAATGGTAACAATATTTTGCAGTGAATAATCACCGTCTACCCAATCTCCCAGGCTAGTGACAAAAGAGATGTTACAGCTGTTCTGTTCCCTGGAGTCACCACAGTCACCAAGTTCTGCCAATTTTGCCCCAGAAATAGCCCAGAAATCTAACACCTGTCTCCTCCCCATGTCTACTCCTATATGCTGACGGCTGCTTCCTGCTCAACTCTGCATACTCAAATCAGCAACAAGTCCTGAGTCCTGCCCCTGCCTACAACTCATCTCTGACCTCTCCAACAGTTCCCTGTGCAGACCCTGATGTTCTCTTCCCAAAGATGAAACATGACGTTGTCATTTCCCTGCAATAAGATGCCTGGGCCCTTAGTTGTACCAGGATCAAGCCCAAGCTTACTAAAACGGCACTTAGCACCCCCTCTCATAATCACCCTCCCTGGTGTATCTCTCGAGATTTACCTTATGCTTGTCTCCCAAGCCTCCCACAAGTTCACCCTCAGCTAGCGTCACCCTACTCATCATCTAAAGATTACATTTTGTCACCATTGAACTCCCAACGATATCCTTCCAAGCCCCTTCATTTAATGAATTCCTGGTGCCCTTTTCCATGAAGACCTTCTCTAAGGTAGATTACGCGAAGAGCATTTTTTTCATCCTTGTATTCTACATACTGCATTTTAACAATCTGTTTTCCACATCTGTCTTCTCAACCTAATGATAAATTACTTGAAGGCAGGCACCATATGTATTTATTCCCCATTCCCAGTGCCGGGCATCTATCCCATATGCAAGAGTTACCTTTGATTAACTACACTCCAATTAAAACTAGGAACTGAGGCTTTACTAAAACTGAAAACTGAGGCATGCTAAATGTAACTCAGACTCTTTCACTAGCAAATGTTGCCAATCAAGGTGAACTCAAAATTTCATGATATATTCTACTCTGATGAGAATCCACAGTAAATGTTCCAAGTACCCATGTCATTAGCAAAAGAAAAATAAAAGTGAAAGTTCTACTTGCCAGTTTTGATCCTACACTGTCTACAAAGTTGAACAGCCTTTCTTAAGGAAAAAGCTCTTAAGACTTTAGAAACTCTTACTTTCCAATCATGGAAAGGCCCTTATTGTTACCATATATTAAGTGCTTACTGCATGCAAAACCCTGTAATGCATTAGCCCCTGTTCTGCTAACAGTCCTACAAACTTGGTAGATCCTATTTATTTGTCCTCATCTTGCAGATGAAGAAACTGGGCCTCAGGGATAAAGTTGGTCCAAGCTCCACAGCTTGGAGATGACAGAGCAGAGATTTGAATCCTGGTCTGTGACAACCCAAACCCCAGAAGGTGCTGCGCTGCCCTTCCCCTAGGTGACCCAGCCAATGACCCTCTTGCTCTTCTGTCCATTCCCAGCAATCCTGATGGGAAGTTAGGTAGAAAACAGGAATGGGAAAAACAGAGAGAATGTAAACAAAGGACAGTGAAGGTTGATAAGGAAAGAAAGGGATCGTCTCTTAGAAAATATGTATCTCAAAAAAAAAAAAAGAAAAGAAAAAGAAAATATGTATCTCTTGAAACTGCAATGAGATTTCTTTCTGCCAAGGACCAATCTAAAATCTCTGCAAAAGAAGAAAAATCTATGAAACTTAAAATCAAAATGTTAGTCGTAGTGAAAGAAAAATTAAACCAAACAGGCTCATTTTATTAATCCACAAACCTAACAACATTCAACAAAAGGTTTCTGTAAATCTTAATTGCAGCAATCTGGACAATGTTTTATTATGACTCATTTACTTGAACCACAATGTTTGTGCAATATATTTTGCCCTGCTTTATGAGATTGTAATTGCAGTGAAATGCTACTATGCATACTCAATTAAAACACACCAGACTTATCAAAATAAAGCGTTTTGGGAAACAGCGTGCTCTGTATTTGTTTATTTTACTTTACAAATCCTGAAAATCCAGAAATTTGTTCTTCCAGGTATGCTCTACAATTTCTTCTCCTTTTACTCTAACATCTCGCTTTTCTTTTCTCAAATATGCGTACCAATCATTATTTATTCTCTAGTCTTTGAGAGAGCTAACTTCTGACATCTAAAATGTTTTCTACTAGCCGTTTCACAAATATGTGTCCAGAGCAAGAGACAGAAAGTTTCTGCCCTGTACGTTGCAAAGGGCACCATGTTCAGTGATGGCCACTCTCTCACCTGAGATGACTACTTCCTTTCTCCTCTGAGTCTTGCTCTTAAAGGTACGAGCTCTAATCCTCCTTTTTTGTCTTTCTTTTTCCTCTGAAAATTGTTTATGAAATAAATATTCCGAATATTCCAAACCATCTATAGGTCCATAATCCCTTTACCAAAAACATCAGGGTCACAGATGTTGCCACACGCAGAATTTTAGAAGATTTAAAAAATGAACTACATTGAGAATGATATCCCATATATTATATGGAACCCAGGGTAGCACCCTGCAATTAAGCACATCGATATTTCTGCAGCAACCTGGGGGAATATTCACATGAAATGTAAGAAAGACAGACTCATATCCGTTCAGTTCAGATTGTGCCACCAAATTTGTTTCAGAAAATCTTTCTCTTTTCAGAGCTCTTAGGATTTCAGAACTGCAGAGGAGGGGTTGTGGATTTGAATATACTGTAGCAACAGGCCATGGGGGAAGCAGTTCTGTGAATAGGAGCCTGTTAGCACCTCATCATTTTGGAGTAAGACCTATGCTCTGTCTGAGCTCTGCCATTTAAATATGAGCATGTGGACATGGCAGATGGTTAAAAATCCAAAAAGTGTACCTCTAAAAAGACCAGGAAAAGATCCATCATATTGGGCATATGGAAGAGTTTGTCTGGACACTCAGGCAGTATATAGCAGAATTTAATAAAGTGCGTGAATAAGCAGTAAGGTCATTTAATTTTGAAGTATTTTATTATCTCTTTCTCGTTTCTTTAATTCTTAGTTTGAAAAGAAAATCCACCCCTGGTTTACATGTGAGTTTGATTGGACATATGTTCTCAGGAAGCGGGCCGCATACCAGAAGAACCGTGTTCATTATCATACATGAACTAAGACAAGGAGATCAAAATGAGCTAAAGAATTGATAATATCATATACCACTGTCCTTTCTTTTAGCATGTTGTGAACATGTGGATATATTTAAAGGTTTCCTCTACGTTGGATAAAATCAAAGACAGATCCAATTGATTTTATATAATAGGCTATTTCAAAGTAATGAACTAGCTGAACTAATGCTTTCTTGCAAAATAAATAATTCAGAAAGAAAATAGATGTTTATTCTTAAGTCCTCCTCCCTTCTCAATTAATTAGACTGTGTTGGTGAAAGGAAGTTAAGAAATTCAGCTTAAGCCTGATTATATCATGAATGTAAAATGAGCAGGGCAAATAATGGGCTCTACACTCTTTCAAACAAGTTAAATAAGTCCATAATAGCCCACCAGTTGTGTAAACACTATTTCACTATACTTGTAAAAGAAATATTGACTTACCTGTTAACTAAAATTATCCTGGCATGCTTCAACTAAGCTTATTAGTAATTCTTGTGGTGCACATGAATGTTTTTAGTTGTGGACTTTTATCAAAGATTAAAGAATTAGGAAATCATCCATTTAGCAAGCCCAGAAAGTAGACACGTACCAGATTGCACTTTACCAGAATTGATTTTAGGAACTTGCAATCCAAGAGTCTGAGAAGTAATAAGTGATTTGAATTCTGGCGTGAGCTATTCTATTACATACCAACTCATTCACACTGAGATACTTTCCAAAATCATAAATAAGGACGATTTCACCCAGACAAAATGCTAAATGAGTCTACCTTAGCCTACTAACTTTACTATCACAAGTAAGGGTATTGTTGCTTTGCTCTGCCATCTCACCAGCATGTATTCCTGAATTGTCAAGAGAAAATAGAAATGCAGATATTTAAGAGGAAAAAGCCTGAATATATACTTGCCCCTACTCTTCACATAAAAAGCCACTAATCCCTACTCCAATTTGCTCCATTGCAGTACTAAAGATTATACTTTTCTTAAAAAAAAAAAAAAAAAGAATACATACATATATATATATATATATATATATATATATATATATATATATATATGTGATGGGGTGCCTGACTGGTTCAGTTGGTACAGCATGCAACTCTTGGTCTCAGCATTGTAAGTTCGAGCCCCACATTGACTAGAGATTGATTAAAAATAAAATCTTTAAAAAACAAAAATTAAAAAGTACATAAATTTCTTTCTCAGTGAAATGACAGTAAACCCAAGATCTTATCCAGTTTAAGTCTTGCTCTCTACATAGGTGGCGGGAGTGGGGAGGGGGTGGTGGTTAGAATTCCCAAGGGATTTGGGAAACAACTTAAAGTCATAAGACTTGGGTTAGAATTTTAGTTCTATCACTGACTTACTGGTCACCATTAGGAAAACCACTTGCACTGCCTTTCCTTAAACTTGGAGTAAGAACAATATCTTTTTTATAAGGTTTTATGAGGACCCAGTGAAACCATATGAATGTGTAAAGGGCTGAATCAATGCTGATGGTCATTAGAATGCAATTTGAGAATCTGATCTTACAAATTAAATGGTATTTGCCACAAAATAGGGAGACTACTGCTCAGTGTCCTTGCTAGAACTTTTTCCCCCCAGTGTTCAAGGAATCTGATTTGCTGTATTTTCATCTTTAATAGTTAAGATAAAGTGACTAACATACATGCATTCGGGCAATAAAATTACTATTAGCCATATCATTCTTATTTTCAATCTATGTGATTTTCTATCTCCTAAGCTTTATAAGGCCTTGGGACTTCATCAGGTCACTCTTCAATGTTCACACTTCCTGTGCTTCCAGGTTTTTACTGAGCATTCTTGCTCGCAAGTGATTACAACTAAATCCTCATTCACTGTCTCAAGCAAAACAAAATAAAATTGATTGATTCACCAATTTGGAGATGATGGGTAGAAACAGCCTTAGATTCAGGTGTTTAAAAGATGACCCTAGGATTTCGCTTCTCTCTTTGCTAATGTTGATAATATCCAGTGAGTTTTCTCTATAGCAGAATGGCAACCCCCCTGACTCCAAATTTCCTTGTCTTTCCAGCTCAAGAAGCCAGAGAAGATCTTCTCACCCCAGGGTCTATAACAATCCCCCAGACAGATTCAGATTGCTTTGCTTGGGTTGTATACTTGCCCGGGATGGGGGGGGGGGGGAGGCAGAACCACATAATAGATAGTTCAAGATACTTCAGATACTACCAGAACTACTTCAGGTTTGGGAGGTAGTTTTCCAAGGAGAACCGTGGAGTGTTCCTACCAAAAGGAGAGAGAAGAAATATTGGGCAAGTACATAGATGATAGATAGATAGATAGATAGATAGATAGATAGACACATACATACATACATACATACTCATTATCCCTGGCTTCATTCAGCACAGTTGTCTGCCCCCACATAATTGAATCAGAAATTCTGCTCTACATGAATTTATTCACGAGCTTCAATTCCTGAAAGAAGAGGAAAGGCACTAACACAGATTGAAAGTCTACTCTGCTCTAGACCAAGTTCCAGACATTTTCACCTTTAGAACAACACTGGTGAATAATTATCCCCCTTTTACAGAGAAAGTAACCGACTCAGGTGGGCTCTTTCTGTGCCTCTGATCAAATAGCCTGAAACTGGCATAACTTACATTCAGGTCGGTTCTGCCTGATTCATTCTACAACTAAAGAGCTGTGCCCTTTTCAGCAACCCTGAAGTCAAGAAGGTATTGCCAAAAGTTTTTAGGCAGACGGTGGACACAACCATATTTGGATGCTTGTGTTGATAAATCGATCAGCCAGTAAATATTTGTGAGGTTTGCGGTCACTACTGTGAGCTTCAGTCTTACAGGTAAAGATAAGACAAATGGCCCAGTCCCTGCCTCCAAAGTTGTTACAATAAAGTTGGCAAAACAAAACAAATATGCTTTCAAGAAAACTTCAGAACTAAGTTTTATGGTATTTATAACATACTGTTCAGTGAGATTCATCTTCCGCAGGATTCGTGCTCAGAATCTGTGGTCCCCTTCAGACTGCAAGCTCCATGACGTTGCCACTTCATCGTGATCATAGTCATTCAACAAATACTGATTGCCTGATGATTAATGCAGACTGAGGTCATACATGGGAGGGTCCACAGAAAGAATATGTCTTGAGTTGTGCTTACAAAATAGGTAAGCTGGGGAAAGAAAAAAAAGGGAAGGAAAATAGGTAATTAGTAGGCATTCTATGCACACGGAAGGAATGGCTGGAGAAACAAAAATAATGTGAGAATAAGCAAAGTGATGGTAGGGGATGTGGTGTGAACAGGGACAAGTGAAGAAACAGTCCAGGACTGATAGCCCAAAACCAGGGTTAACTCACAGTTTTCAGCAGCCACTGTCAAACTTTCCCAAATCTCAGGGGGCTGCAGTTTCTTTATTTGCAAAATGAGGAGGATGGAGTTTATAATTCTTAGCCTCTCTGTCCCTCCATCTAATCCAGAGAATTACAAACTTGCTAATGATGGGATTCACCCAAGAAAAGGACATGTTCAGAATACTGAATGTAGGTCTAGGTACCTATATTATCATAAAAGTTCCACAGGTGATCAGCCCGTTTTGAGGGTCGTTCCTTCAGTGAAAGAGGGTGGATATACCTAACAAAAAGGAAAAATAGCTTCCCAATTGGAAAATTCAGAAGTTTCTATGAGAAATTTGGTGGGAAAGGCTAAGTAGAAGAATATTGAGAGGGCTTGAGAGCCAAAAGGGTTCTCCACCTTCCTGAAGCAAGGAGGCATTGTGCCCCAGAGTGAAAATTGTGCAATTTTGTGATTTGATGTGACAGGCTTGGGCTGTCACCTCTTTGAGCCACTCTCTCAGGTCTGGAGACAGTTGACTGGTTCCTACTGAGGCCCTGTCTTCAAGAAAGCCCTAAGTCCTTTTTCTTTCTTCTGCAGGTTCACTGTAGGACACGTGCTGAAGTGTGTGAGAACACGCATTTTGCACTGGGTACTGGGCAGGGGTTCTCGGAGCCCAGTCAGTGCCTCTCACCTGCGGGGCCTGCATTTTGAGAACCCTGGGGCACTTGGGAAGAAAGGCCCCCTGAGCAAAAGCAAACAGCCATCTGTGTGTCTGGTCGAGGCATTGCCTTACCAAAGGTGACTTCCGGGGGATCTTAAGTCAGTTTGAAAAAATAGCGACTTCGACTTCTCGCCCCAAGAGTTAGGAAGGCAGCATTGCAGCACTTGCTCATAAGCCGTATTTATTTAGCCATTAACCTGGCACTTTGATTTTAGGGCAAAAGCGAGCTACACTGTGTGCCCTGAGGTAAAGATCAAAAAGGCCACCCATCGTTCGCCCGGGAATGCCTGCCTCCTTACCCTGATAATTTTAACTATTTTTCTGGATTGAATTTTAGTCTTTTTTGTTTGTTTTTTTAATCACTCCATATATTCCATCCATTATTAGAAGTGGTCTTTGAGAAAGTGTGCAGCATCCTTCGGTCCCTGAGCATCTGTGTCCCTCAGGCAGGTCCCTTTCTGTTCTGGGATCCGGGTCACCGAGACGTATAAGGGAATGAAGGTGGGGGTCCCCTGGCCCTCACACGGTGCAGAGAGCCAGAATGCGCCCCGCGGCGGCCAAGCCCCAGGGCCGAGAACTCGCCTGCACCTCGCGCCGCCAGCCGCCTCCCGGCCCGGGATCGGGAAAGGAGAGAGGGGGCCGGAGGAGGGAAAGGGAGGCCGAGCGGGGGGTGCCTGGGAAACCGGGCTGCGCTGACGTCACTGGGCGCGCAATTCGGCCCGGAGCGCTTTAAAAAACAAGCGTGCGAGCGGAGATGCTGCTCCACACAGAGCAGGCCGCCTGCAGCAGCAACGCTCTCTGCCCCTGCAGCGGCTGCAGCCAGGGCCGCTCCGGAGGCCCGCGTGGCGGCAGCGGGCACGGCCCGGCCCCGCCGCGCTTCTCCTCGGCGCCCCCGCCGTGGGGCAGGAGCGCGGCGCCCCGCGCTGCGGGCGCCCTCCGAGCCGCAGAGGCCGGCGGCAACCCGGACGCTGCCCTCCTCCCGCGCCCCGCTCGCGGCCCCCCGCCCGGGCACCATGGACATCTCCCGGGTCGGCGTGCTCCTGTCCTTGCCGGTCCTGCTGCAGCTGGCGGCCGGGGGCGGCTCGCCGAGGCCGGGCGCGCTGCTGCGGGGGTGCCCCGCGCACTGTCAGTGCGAGCCCGACGGCAGGATGCTGCTCAGAGTGGACTGCTCCGACCTGGGGCTCTCGGAACTGCCTTCCAACCTCAGCGTCTTCACCTCCTACCTGTAAGTGCGCCCCCCTCGGCTCCGGGAAGGGGGCAATTAGGGGAAGGGAAGCTAGCCCCAGACCGGCCCGGGGGTCTGGAGGGGTGGACTGGTTTGCAGAGGGCATCTTGGACAGACGTGTTTGGGCCCCTGGGAAATGCACGTGTCTCGGGGGAGCACGCGCGCACTTTCTAAGGGCCCGCGGAGAAACTGCTTCGGGTGCAAGCCCCGAAAAGCGCCAGTGCTCGCAGCTTCCCGGTCCAGCTCCAGGCAGGTCGCAGGTCGAAGTCTTCCCGGTGCAGGCATTTGCCTGCTCCGTGGGCATTTGCGCCCCTGAGCCTGGAACCTAAGGACGGGCTGCCCAGTTGATCGCTGCCCCAACCTCCCCTCCGCGCCCAGCCGCGTTCCACCAAGACCTGTAAAAAGTTTCCCCAAAGGAGAACTCCAGCTTGCCCACCCCCAAAAGAACTTGCTGTGCATCCCTTGCATGGGCGTGTGATGGAAACTTTTTTTCTTCCTTTCTTCTTCCTTTCTTTCTCTTTTTTCTTTCTCTCTCTCTCTCTCTCTCTCTCTCTCTCTCTCTCTCTCTCTCTCTCTCTCTTTTTTTTTAATGAAGTGATTAAAATGTGGCAACCACAAACCCTGATTAGAGCTGCCAGAACGTTATCTTCACCTTTGGCTGCCCGAGCCGCCCTTTGAAGTGCCCGCGGCCACGGTGTAATCTTTAACCATCTCCTCCTCCCCGGGAGGAAAAGGGAAGTGGGCTGAAGGCAGCGGGGAGGGTAAACAGCGACGCCGACACCCCGGAGGAGACCCGAAGCTCTCGGTCATCCTTCGGGGCTCCTCCCACCCCTCCGCCCCCCACCACAGCCTCCGAAGCCCCAACCGCGAAGACCAGGCAGCGGCTCAGTCCGTAACTTTGTCTCTGGAAAACCTAGGCCCGAAGGGTAACAGGTGGTTGGGTTAGATGAAGTGACCCAGGAGGAACCCGATTCTCGGAAACCAAGGCGACAACTCCCCTCAAATCCGTGGAGCATATGAGGCTCGGTTCCTTTGGGCAGAGAGACTAGGGTCGGGGCCACCCTGGAAAAAAGGGCACTCGTGGTCTCAAGGTGACACGTTTAGGTTTTAATTCGAATCACTGCGGTGAGCCCACCCCAAGCCCACGCAATCCTGGTTTCGGCTTCTCTGATGTACCTTGGCAGGGGCGAGTTGGGATGTTTGTGAACTCGTTCTTTCCTGTGTTTAGTTGTTTTCTGGAGAAAAGAAACATGAAGAGGCTTGCACAACGCCATCCACTAGATAGTGATTCTTTTTCTAGAGACAGAATGAGAAAGAAAGAAAAAAAATTTTTTGGTTTGCTTTAATATTTCATGGAAAAGAAATACTGGATTTTAGTATTAGCAAATGGCAGTCTTCTTCTTATCTGACCATGAAACTATTTGGGGTGCTTTTCTTTACTTGAGAGGATTATAAAATTATTTGTTCTGACCATTCTCTAAGAATTCACATTTACAGCTGCCTGTACTACAAAGTGAAATGCTCATCCCCAGTCTCTGGTGTAAATGCTAAACTCATTGTTTCAAGAATCCCGTGGTCTTCTGTATAGTGAATTTTTGAGAGCAGTTTGGCAACTACCGTTAAGACCCTGGAACTCTTCTTCCCCATCACCCTGAGGAAATTGATTATATGCAAGAGAGGTGTGCAATCCCCCCACCCCCCAAACACTTAACTATTTAAGTCATGCACTTGTTATAAAGCATGTTTAAGAATACAGAAAATAAATTTGTGAGTAGCGTCAGGATGCTTTTTTCTCCCACTTGAAAGAATGAACATTTGTTCTGTTACTAAAAGTTGGTACCAAATGCTGTTTCAAATTATTTCCCACATACCTCAAATGCATTTAACTGTGTCCTCCATGTGTCAGATCGTCCTGCCACTGTTCCTTATCTATCTATCATTATAGATAGCCCCTTGGAGTTAAGATACCATTAGGAAGTTAATTGTCATCTTTTTGTCCTGCCTTTTGATGATAGCCTGCACTCTGGCCTAAGGGGAAATTTTCTCAATGCCCTATGAAATATTCATCTCAAAGTGTCTGAAAAGTGTCACAGAGAATGTTAAATACTTGCTTCTCGTGGCTAACATCTCAGGCAAAAGGAGTGCTAAATGTAGAAATAAGTCCTGACATAAGTATCCAAAGTGATGTTCTTCATAACGTGTGATTTCAGAATTTGGTCTCCTTTAGCGGACAAAATGTCAGGAGCCACGGGATGCCTTTTCTTTGTGAGTTCAGGGGTTTAGGGGTTTTTTGGATTTTGTTTTTACAACTACAGGAACTCTGTGCAGACGTTAAGGGCAGATGGTGCCCTCTTTTGGTTACACCTAGAATTATCTGACCCATTTCTGCCTTCACTTACACACTCATAGCCTTAAAAGAGAAATTTCTATTTACTCATATTCAAATAAATAAGCGTGTATTGTAGTGGTTTGCTTATTTTAAGAAATAATTTTCCTCTGCTCTTGAAAGGGACCACTGAGTTATAGTCCCTTAACCACTGGGGCCCCGTGGTAATTAAGCTTTGGCGAGAACATGGAAGTATGCCAGGACTGATGTGGGTAAAAAGCCAGACTACTGACTTCTGTTGTTTGTAGCAGGTTATCACCATTTATTTGAGTCGAAATATTATCTCTTAATCTTCCTCCCCTCCCCACAAAAGAACAAGCATTTAATTTTCTTCAAACAGATTGATGATGGCAAGTTGCAGCTGTAAACATTTGGCAAATGGATTTGCCATAATCTGATAACCGGCCAGTTAGACTCATAGGTAAAGAGAGTTTCCTAAATCTCTTCACATAAGGCAAGAGCTATTTATGTCCAGTTTTATAATCTTTTTCCCCCAGAAAATCTCAGTCTTAAGCCACTCTAAACATTAATATTAATTCTATTTTCTTACTGCACTGCATTCCCCAGTAGATCTTTAATTGGACCATCGAACATGGTGGAAACACTGGAAAATCTCAATCTTAATCTCTCTCTCTTTCCTTGTCTCTCTCTCTCTCACTCTCTCATTATCTCTATCTCTCTCTCTCTTCCAATTGTGTTGGGCTCTGATGACACAAAATAATAAATAGGCTAATAAAGCTCACTCTAAATAAAATAAGGAAAACACTAGGGTTGAGACATAAAAGCAGGCAATAATTGTTTACAATGTTTAATACAACTCAATCTACCAGTAATGATCTGTCAGAAATAAAGTAGCTCTAGCATATAATCTTATTATAGGGAAACTATTTTAATGCGTGAAATGTGGACATTTTTTGCTAATTGGGTCTTAAAAGCAAGTTCGCCTATGCTACTTAGATGTGTCTTTCATCCAGTTAGTGTGGCATCCAGATAGATAACTAAATCCGTATGAACATCCTAATATAGTTTAGTATAGAAAATATACTTTTCTTTATTGATCTAGAACAGCCATTTTATTTTTAAATGAAAACTGAGTTTTTCCCTGCTGTTGCTTAAAGACATGAACATTTCATCCACAAGCAAATTCATGTCACATGAACTAAAGGAACGGGGAGAATGAATTGTGTTGTTTTTTTTTAATTTTCGTATAGTTTGCTTACTTTTCCATATGTAACTTTATAACAAAATTTAATTTTACACATAGTTAGCAAAACTGGAATTAATAAAAGCTGATCAAAAACCTCAATTATAACTAATTAAGTATGGCCCTGGTGTCATACATATGTTTTAAGCATTTAAGATGCAGTTTCAAAATTGAAGAATATTTTTAGAACCTTCTTTGAAATGGCTTAATATATTTCTGCTTCTCTTCAAGCAAAGAAAAGTATTTTAAATCAAGGAAAATGTTTGTAGTTTAGAAATGGTTACAAAAGTCTTTAACTCTTTTAACAGTCTTAATATTTAGATCGATTGCAAAATTTATACAGTTTGCTCTACAGACTGCTTTCAGAATTCGTTGAAAATATAATGATGTCAATAACTTTTTTCATTTTAGAGAAATTCTTTATTTTTCCCCAGGATTCCTAGCATTGTTTTAGTAGTGTTTTTGTTACGGGGGCAATTACTGAAACTAATTGACTAAATTATTCTGAGTGATTTTTTTAAAATACTGGTTCTGATTCAAACAATTTTGTGGTGTAGACTTAAAATAAATATTTTATTGAATATGATCTACATGTGCATGGCAGAGTTTGTGTGACAAAAATGAATTTTTACATGTAAGAAATACGATCTTCAATCAGATCCTTAATCTTTTTTCTCTTTATGCGTTTTCTTCAAAGTAAAGGAGTTCTGATAGCAATCACAAACGAATTAGAAGATGGAATTAAAAAGGAAAACCTTTGTGGTTCAATAAAATTGTGTTTTGATAATGGAACCATTCCCACTTGGATGTGTTTAAAGAAGTTAAGAAAGTCTAAGCTGGTCTATGGTTTCTCATAGTTAACTTCTTATCTGAACTATCTGATTTTTTTTTCATTTTCAAGACATGTAAGTGTCAAAGGCATAGAAATAGTATCCATGTAAGCAATTAACCCAATAAAGCTGTCACATAATTAAAGACATTGCAGTATATTTGTAATTCTATAACTGATACCTCATATCTACCTACCTTAGTAAAGCATTTTTTATATTTTTTCTATTAAACTCATAGATTTAAGTCATTTTAGCTATAAATTGAAGTATGTTTCTAATTAACCCAAATCATATGCCATAAGATAGAAATGAAAAACAGTAGTGAACTCTGCGTTGAGCAATGTTGTGAAGTCATTTTTTGTTTTTGTTCAGTTATTTATATAAATTCAGAATACTGTCAAATGGCACATTTCCTTGTAAACACCCCATAAGCGGACATTTCTGGTAAATTGAATTCTTCATGAGGAGGCAAATTCCTTCCTTTGAGATTCAGCGTCTTCACTCCTGTTGCAATGTTTTCCTTTATAGAATCTCATTTTATAGTAGAAAGATGAATCAGACTGGCATCAGAGGCACAACTGACACACCACATACCAAAGAAAACAAGCTGATTGTCTAGTCCTGTTGCTCTTTTCGATGCATCTTAGCAGAATTTCAGTTGTTAACTGTACCCGTGAGTTCTAACCTACTGCAACTCTTTTATTCCCATTATCTGTCAGCTTCAACCCACATTTTTATTCCCTCATTACATATAAGACACCAACTACACTCTCGGTTTCACCCAAGGAACTCATTTTCTATGGGAAAGGGAGAGATTTCATAGGCTACAGGCAGAATTTTTCGTAAATCAAAATTAATTTTGTTCTCCAGGGACAGGAAGCAAGGCCCATTCTTGAAATCCCTGGCATTTTCCCCTACCTTCCCCAGGTAATTTTTTTGTATTACCTTGAGGCCAATGGAAATGCCTTATTTGAAACTGGTAGGTAGAAGAACAGTAGTCATTTGATTTCAAGAGATAGTATTATATTATCTAGTGGCAATGCTAAAAGACTGTTAACAGGGTATTGGCATTGGTAGGAGAGCTGTATAAAAGATGCTTCATAAGCTGGACTCCTTCATCATACCTTCCTATCGTTAGTCCCTCCGTTCTTAATGTTGAAGTCTGGGATTGGAGAAGCAGAAGTTTACTGTGAAAGGATGCAGAGGAACCAGCCATGTCCTTGAAACCATCTTCCTTATGGTCAGGTGGAAGAACACTCTAGGATGTGATGATGAGTTCTATTTCCTTCAGGATTTACTGTCCTCACTAGACTGTGAGCCCCTACAGGGTAGGAAAGTTCCCACCTTATAACCCGAGTGCTCACACCAGTGCCTGACATTTAAGGGATGTTCTGGAAATATTTACAGTGTTGAACTGAACAGAATTGGCTGAACCAGCTGCTGAAATCCCAGCGGCTAAAATCAGTCAGAGAACAACTACTTGTCTGCAAGTAACACTACAGAAGGCTCTCCGCAATTATGGCCCAGCCCCACTTGAAAGACAAATTGTATTCAGCTTCAATGATGCAATGAGCTGTTTAACAAACACACCATAATTTACATATCAAAATTACTTTATTATAATAACAGCTGACATTTCTATTGTGCCTCCTGAGTACTAGGCATTATGCTAAGTACTTCACTCATTCAAATGCCCCACAAACACACGGTGACGCAGGTACTCTCATCATCCCTAACTTGTGGGCCTATCTGCTTATTGCAAAAATGTTTACATGGTTCAACATGTTTTGGGCCCTCTCTGAACTTATCTTCAGGACCAGTTTTGCCAGAAACACAAGAAAACCAGCCTTCTAATTTATAGTTATGCCTCACAGTAATTGTAATTGGTGCTGAAATATTTCAGCATGTTTTTTTTTTTTTCAGGAACACAATTTATGAAGCTCTAATAACAGAAACATTCCTTCAAGGAATGGGGCTATGCAGCTTTTAATTTTCAATAAAATGAGAATAACATTATATAGCTTAGGGCCAATATTTTAAGTTTAGTAGGTATCTTTTCATATGTCCATTTTATTACTACCACGGAAACCATTTTTCTTATCTCCAAGTCAAAGATAAATTGTGGTAGCTGCCCAAGTATCATAAAGAGTGATCCATTGACTAATAAACTTCCAAGTCAAAAATAAAACAACTTTTTTTTTTCTATGACCAGATCTACGTGTCAAATAAAATAGCTGAATTCTTTGGAACTATTTCTCAATTCTGAGAGACATGAACTTTCTTAATAGGCAAATTTTTTGTGAGTTCATTTTCACCTTTAAAACTGATGAGATGAATTGCTATCATAAAAGGTTTCCATACATCATTTGATTCAGAATGGAAATTATGTCAAAGTTTTACCTACTTCATCTACTATCTGTCAACTATGCATGGCTTAACAGTTTGGCCAGTGATACAGAAGTCTTTCTGTGTAAATTAGAAATCTGGGTAAATCAGAGAAAACTTCCCTCCTTCCAACAAAGAGAAACTCTTCCTAAACTATCCATTCTGTTTCTTCAGTCTTCCATTTCATTTGCTGCTGTAAACCTGATGTGTGTTAATCATTTATTGTATTACAAAGTCAACATGAAAAACCAATAGTTGGCCAATTAAATGAATTACAGATTATATTCAGTATAGAGAGAACCTCATCAAGTAAGAATTGATGTTTAGAAATTGTACGATACATTGGGGCATAATCTCTAAAATCTCCTAAAACACCCCTCTCAACTCTAGTTTCCTGTTAACATTAATAATTGAAAATTATGCAGCAGTAATTTTCAAGTATCTCATTTTTAATGTATACACATTTTTTTTTTCTGTGTTCATTTTACCCTCCTTGCCTTCAGAAGGAGTTTGGTTTCATCTTCTGAAGAGGACTGTGGTTGTCAAGGGGGAAGAAAGCAATCTCTGTCACACACACACACACACACACACAACACCAACATGCCAATAAGAAGCGGTTCCCTTTGTGCCACTTGCCGGGTGGAAGGGATACCTAACCTGGACATGGCATGACAGTGGAGAGCCGACTCGTTCAAGGGGAGAGATGAGGAGCTGGCTGTGTGGAGGCACCTTCAGTTTAGTTCAGAAGCTGAAATGCAGAAGACAATGGTCCTGGCAAAGGGAGCCCAACTCCAGCTGAGAACGCGTGCACTGAGCTGACCTTCCTCGTCAGCCTGCCAGCTGAGATTAAGCTTTCCTCAAGTGGTCCCTTGTTAGCCCAGCCTTTTCCCCAGCGTTGCTCATCTTTCACAACTGGAAGCCAAGTGTTTCAAACTGTTACTCAATTTTGCAGCCAAATTCCTTTATTTCCTCCTTCCTCCTCCTCCTCTTCTCCCTCACACACTCACACACACACACACACACACACACACACACACACACACTGTGATGGCTAACCTTACGTTAGTTCCTTCCTTTCCAAAGTCTACACTCAGAAAAGAACATAAGAATTTTTATGTTTCACTAAAAAACTGGTAAATATTTTTGTGCTTCTTTTTTTCTTGAAACCTTGATTAAGTAGAACAGGGACCTCTACAAAAGATGTCTATTTGCAAAAATAACCTGACTTTGATCAAAAAACCCGCAAAAGTGTACTTCTCAGGAAAGTAGAAAACCACACATGATCTCAAGTGGAAAAAATATAAAGAATTTGCTGAATTTTTAACCTTAGTACATAACAAAGATATTATTTTAAAGTTGGTTGGTTAATGTGGGCTGTGTTAGAAATTTCATTGTGTTGTGTTTGGGTTTACCCAATGTTATTTTAATGAGTTTATTGGTTCAACACACAAAACACCACATGGAGCTTGAAGTTTTCAGGTTATAAATTTTCTTGTGAGGCACTTACTTGAAGGAACTCTGTTACATAATCAATTGGTCTTTAAATCTATCAGCACAAAATAACCTCTCACTTTTTGTATACATATACAGTGAAGATTATTTGGTTATAAAAACCATATAAAAATTTCCATGGAAGGAGTTACATTCCTTGGTCATCTATTTTGTATATATATATAGAGAGAGAGAGAGAGACTTCTGTAATAAACATTTATTTCACAATGTTTGATGAACGAATCTACAGAATGAGTTTGGAGTCTTCTAATTAAGACTGAAATTAGAAATCTTCTTCCTTATTTCCTCTTCAAATTTCCTGTCCCGAAGGGCCCCTTAGCAGACATGTCTGCATTTGGCCATAGACCTACCCTATAATTGTTACAGTGTCAACTGCCCAACAGAGTAAAGCCTAGGAAAAAATGCCAAGAGAGGTGGAAAGACTACATGAGGAAACCTGCTACCCAAGAAACAGTGCAGGCAGAAAGGAGAGACTGTGAGGCCACCAGGAGGCACAGGACACAGGTGGTCCACTTCTCCTGTGTCTCTATCTTTCTCCATCCCCTGCTTGCAGATAGTATCAGAGGACTGGAAGCCTGCATTTTCCTTATCTCAAACCCTCCCCCCACCCTCACCACTTCCCCCACCCAGGGCTCCAAACAACAAGATGAAGGGAAGTTTAGAAAGAAGAGTCTTCGGGATTAAAGTATCAACTCTAAGTGCACCGAAATTGGGGTGTTTGATTTTAACTTGGGGGAAGCGGCATCACCATCCCCGGGTGGGAGGCCTTCACTCACAGCAGCCGCCTCTCCTCGGCAGCTGTTGTTCTCGGGGGCTCAGTGCAATGGAGGAAGTTCAAGATCTTTTTTCATTAAGTCTTCAAGCTCGGGTAGCAAAAGGAAATCCTAGTTAAACCAGATTCTCCCAGGGTGTAAGTATATCTCATTTGAAGATCTCAAAAGTTTTAGCAACATGATTAACCAACAGCAAGTTTCCACCTTCCACCTTACAGCTGCTGGCCATCCAGTGTAAAGTCCACTTCCCCAGGGTCTTATAATTGTGAGAAGTGTTAGGTGGATATGGACTGGTTCCGAATGACTATTAGATAGTAATTTGAAGCCCTCTTTGCCTTAGCCATAGAAACTCCTCAGAACATAGTTGATTGTATATTGGGAAAGAAAGGCTAATTTTGATAGATTTATGTTAATTACAATAAAACCAATTCAGAGCTTGAGCTAATAGCCAACTACATGTAGAGTAAGTTCTACTATAAAGAACTAAGGATAATCTTTTATGCACAAATTACCAGAAGGACTAAGCTGTATACCTAAGTTCACATTACACAGTACAAAACTGAAATTTAATCATAACTGCTAGAGCATTACCCTAATTGCCCAAATAAACAGAATTAAAATCGGTGTCAGAGGTTTCTGATGAGGCAAAAACTGTGTCTCTACTCATGGGATTTAGGATGTAAAGGACCTTGGAGGTCACCTAACCCAACACCTTCATTTCACAGATGATGAAATTCATGCTCATAAGAAGTAAATGACATTCCCAAAAGCCACGTGGCTGGCAAACATGGAATTGGAACGCAGGGCTCCTGAAAACCCCAGTTGAGTGTTCCTTCTTGTCACTTTTTTGTTCCAACGCCAGATACTCAAGTGAATTCTAAAATTCCCGGTTACTTTTCTAGATGTGGCCACATACCCCGTTGCTTATGTATGCTGTATACATAAATTTTTCTGTCTGAATTTTAACCTTTTCATCTTTTGGGGGCCCATTGCAGATACAGATTAAGTGTTTATCAGCTAAAAATCTGCAAAACCGAAGGAAATAATCAGATTTAGTTTGAGAAATAAATAATTTCCCACATTTCTGATCATAGTAGTTAAACATGTGTTTATTATCATTTGAATTTCATCTGTGACTTTAATTTGACCAAGTTTAGGTTGTCTTCATGTCTCTTGTATACGCTCCCTTTCTCGTCTAGCACTGAAATTGCTTTAGTTCAAGCTCTTCTCGCTGTTTGCCTGGATCACTGCAACAGTCTCCCGCCTTGGTTTACATAGACCCTCAAGCCACACACATTCTCTACCACCACACTAGTTTGTCCAAGATGCAATTCTGGTCGTGTCTCTCTTGTATTTAGTCTTTCAGTGGTTCCCATGATTTCATGAGGAAGTTTAAATATCTCCGTTAACCCACAGAGTAAGCTTCTCTTGTCTCATTCCTCACCCACAAACCCTGCTGCCAGTTCCACTCCCTAGCCCCTTCTGTTCTCTTCTCTCCAGCCACATCAAGCTACACCTACAACTTCCATGTTTCATTCCTTTAGGGGACCAGTCACGTGTGTGGGCATCTGTTTGGAATGCTTTTCTTTTTTTTCATTTTGCTGACTTCTATGAATCTTTTCACACTCAGTTCAACCATCAGCTCCTCTGGAAAGCCTCCAGTGACCCACCACTCCAGAAACCTATACCTGATGCTTCCACATTTTGATGAGCTCACCTCAGTCATAGAACTCACCACACTTGATTACCATACTTGATCTGCTTGTCTGTTTTTGTTACTGGACTATGTATATCCCTTGAATTGTAGATTTTCTTGGACCAAAGAAGAAAGAGTCTTCCTAGGACTTAGATCAGAACACAGAATCCCTGTGTATTCATTGTGTTTTTCAATTTCTGCATTTTGTGATGCTTTGCTCTCTTGGGGACTTGCTGACCCAGGAGATACTGCCTCTCTCAGGGCTATCTAAATTCCCAGAGATATCCATGACTCCCATGCAAGTGTGCCTTTCACATGCAAGCCAACCAATCCAAAGCCACACCCCCACCACCTTCATTATTGGGCTCCTACAGGGCTCTTCCACTCTAGGTCAATATTGCCAATCCTAATCACACAGGGCCAGGTACCAGACAGCTGCGGATGGCCCCAGCACTCCAGAACCTGCTGAAATTATTTAAACTAGTCAATTCCTAGCCCGCTTACACCATCCATTCCTTCACATGGAAACCACAATAAAAGTTCTTGCCCATGCTTTCTTCCTTCTTCTTCCTCCTAAATGACCCTGGTGCTCACCCATGTGGTCCTGCATGGCCGGATGTGGCCCTACTCTTGGGGACTGTGAGTAACAAACTATCTTTTCACTAACAATTGTCTCCTAATCTATTGGCCATACCATACCTAAATAACATTAAAACCTATATTTTATTTTTTAAGTTTTTTATTATTTATTTATTTATTTAGTTAGTTAGTTAGTTATTTTTTATTTATTTTGAGGGAAAAATAGAGAGCAAGCAGGGGAGGAGCAGAGAGAGAGGGAGAGACAGAATCCCAAGCAGGCTGGGCATGATCAGCGCAGGGCCCAGTGCAGGGCTCAAAACTCAGGAACTGTGAGATCATGACCTGAGCAGAAGTCAAGAGTCAGACACTTAACCGATCAAGCCACCCAGGTGCCCCTAAAACCTAGATTTTAAAACACCTTCTCTCCATGCACGCCTGTGCCAGGGCTCACTCAAGGGAGAGTCAGTACCATTTCCTCTCTCTGGGGGCACTGTCCCTCCTGTTCCCC
The DNA here is from genome assembly GCF_028018385.1 of Neofelis nebulosa. Classification (NCBI taxonomy): domain Eukaryota; kingdom Metazoa; phylum Chordata; class Mammalia; order Carnivora; family Felidae; genus Neofelis; species Neofelis nebulosa. The sequence continues at coordinate 46,392,631 of NC_080789.1, read as the reverse complement.
TAAACTCTACAGAAAACCTGCACTTTTCCACATCTAAGATGTAGGGCACCATTTTTCTGTCCATCAAATGTGTAACAGAAACTGAAACAAACTTCTATAATCTCTGGTATAATCTTGTAACGTGACAGTGGAGAGGTCCTTCCCTCTAAACTTGGCAGACTGCATATTTGTAAATTCCCAAGAAAGAGAGAGAGAGAGAAAAAAAAACCATTCAGAGAGTGCTCTTAACACTTTTACCCCCAATTTCTCATTTGAATCTCATAACAGTAACAGTAAGAGTAAAATATTTCTAAAGTAGGGAAAATAGTAACTGAGAACAGCTTTGACAAAGATCACAGACCTATCTTAAGTAACCTTGGCAGGCTACTCTGTCTCTGTTTTCTCATCTGTAAAATGGCAGTAATTAATGATATCCACCTCACTGGATTGTTGTGGAGATTGCTAAGATAATTCATGTAAAGTGCTGTGCACAGTATCTCCTGTGTGGAGCATGCATTAAGTGTTAAATGCTATTGTCTTTGTTGGTGATGAAATTATAGTTGTTAAAACACTACACCCATGCTTTTCAAATACAGTATTGACTCTTACTGTTATTCCCCAAAATAGCTAAGTTCATTGCCCTAAAACTTTGTAATTTTCATTAAACAAGAATTTTCAGTGTTAAAAACAAGGGGAGAATAGCAGAGAGGTACCTACTGGGCAGAAAAACAGGAGAAGCAAAAGAGGCAGCTTCAAATGAGTAGTGTATCACCCAGTAATGTTAAGTAAAAAGATTCTTTCATCTCTGATCCTTGGTATCAAATAGATAGAAGATTCTGTGTGTTGATTGAAGTTTCATATTTTCACATGGGTGCATACAGCATTTCGTAGACACTGCATAGAGCTCCGCGAGGGCTGATGACTAAGTAAGTACTTTGTTACAGATTGAAGTCCACTCTTCAGACACGATTCGATGAATGGCCCGCAGTTTGTGGTCCTGGGCTTAAATTGTTTTCCTGCTATCATTTTCATCTCACCCATTCCCATGATTTTTCTTGAGTATGTAGGAAAAATTCAGTTTGGTAACTTCCTGGGCTATCAGTCCCAGCAGTTGACCTGCTGTTAGCAGCAGGCAAGAGATAATGGATTCAGGAGGACAGAAAGGACATAGGGAACCCACCCTTTCTCAGAACCAGAGATGCACCCAGGAACACTAAAAATGTGTTTGATTTTTGAAATATATTAAACAGCTGAAAAAATAATTCTACTCTAAGGGGGGAAAACATATATAAGGAATAGGTTTATGTCCATCTGAAAGTACCTTCCAAGGAGTTGAATTTTCATGAGGGATTTGGGTAGCTGTCTTTGATAAAGAAGCAGTTAGTTCAATGCAATTGCAGGAAGGGTCTTTGCAGGCAGTGATGACATGAGGCTAAAATAATTTCCTGGAGGATAATAGATGCTGACGACTTGAATCTGTGAGGAGGAGGGGATTCAAAGTTACATAGAAGGTCAAAGTACCACTCGGGCTTGTCTTTGAGCAGGGGGCCTTGGAATTAGGCCCAGTGATCCCCAGCAGAGAGGAGAGATGGGTGGGCGGTTATTGGACCAGACAGCCTTTTAATTCTGCTGGATGAGCCCTGTGTCCCATCTCTTCAGATTCTCTACACTCCCCCTACAGAAGAGGCAAGCTGCTTCACCCATGACCAATGAAATCAAGAGAGCAGGTCTGAAAAGAACAGGGAAAATCTCCCCTGTAGGAACACTTTTATATCTTACTACATGTGAAAAGATGATTCTGGAATTCTCAAGTGCCTACTGAATTACTTAAGTAGGAAGCTGATTTCTTTTACAGCCCCAAAGCCAAAACTGAAGAAACGTTCAGGCAGACACCTATTACGCGTTACCCAGCAGCACAGATTGGACAAGTGGGATCTCTCAGCCGAGCTTTATTAAGCAGTTTAAACAATCACCAAAGAAGGCTGAATCAGAAGGCAGCAAAAGTCAAGCAGCTTCCAATGAAGAGTCAGAAAAGTATCTGCCTCAGGCAAAGCAAAATTCCCTAGGTGGAGAGGGGATAAGAGAAAAGTGACAACCCAGAAGAGACTGTGGCAAATAGGAAAAAGGATTTTAAAAAACGCTAAGACTCAAAGGTGAGGTGGACTGCAGGACAGAGAGGAGAGTGAGGCATGAGGACAGCCTGCCAACATGGCATAGACCCTGGCTTCTGTCTCTGGGGTAGGGTTGGCTCACCCAACCGGTAGACATCAGTCTTTCAAGGGATCTACAGGCACATTCACACATCCTGCGCCTGCGTGCACATGATGGAGGCCCACCTCTGCATTTACATGTGGAAGAAATGGAAGCTCATTTTGGAAACAACCTCAAAATCTCTAAATACCTATCTACTCTATCCACAGGATGATAAAGCAACTGGCATACTCCTAAGAGATGAGAAATAATTAACACCATAGTGCAGCAAAACAAAACAAAGCAGACGTGCAGAGGAGCAGTGTGCTAGATAAGCATCTAGTCCATGGTTCTCAGGTCGTCTGCACATTAGCTCCATCTGGATTATTAACCACCTTGAGGCCTAAATCCCACACCATACCAACTCAATCAAAATCTCTGGGGGAAGAAGCTGGGGCATCTCTGGGGCATCAGAATGATTTTTTACTCCCCAAGGCAAATGCAATATGCAGTCAAGTTTTGAGAACCACTGAACTAGATGTAGCTACCCCACTTATCAGCAATAGAACCTCTGGCAAGATGCATAAACTCCTTGCCTCGGTTTTCACATCTATAAAATAAGAGAGGCAAACATATGCTCTGAGGTCTCTCCAATTCTCTATGAATCTATCAGCTTGACATTTGCGGGTGTTGTGCTGGGACAGGTGTAGCAAGATCGCAGAAAATGGAAGGTTTCTACACATCCACACCCACACCCGTTTTGTGCAGCAAATCTGGGAGCATTGTTTACTCTCCTGCAGTGAGCATTACTTAAAATGACTTTATTTGTTTTGCAGTTTAGAGGGCCTCTGTAGGTAGCCTCAGGAGCCCATTCATTTCATTAACATTAAATCAACAAGCAGACCTTCTTTCTGACTCTCTCAAGAAGGATTAATGGATTTTGGCATGATTTGTGCATCTAGCAGCAAAACCTCTTGCTGAGAAAGCTGGCAGGCTTGACTAATTCCCAGCAGTGCTAACTTCATAAACTTACTATAAGCTTTTAACTTTGACTGAAGATTAAAGGTAATGACTTCACACTGTTACATTTGAATGCATGACACTCAAGATGTATAAAAACTATACAAAAATGACAAACTATTTGATAAATTAACATTATATATATGTTTGCATGCGTGTGTGTATATAGATACGGTTTTTATGCTTATGAAAATACTCAATTCTGTGTATGTTAAAAAGGATTCTCTTAAACACCAAAAAAGATTTATGCAATAAGTAATCTACGCTAAATAGAGCACTGACAGTTGCATATGTAAAGTGGAAGCATAAAAACCTATGGTTAGGATACGGTAAATATGCTAATAGAAGACCCAGTTTTGTGTGAAGCTGTAACACGATGGACTGTTGAATATGAACAATTTTCTAAGAAACAAAATGATTCGGCTCTATGAGACCAGTGTTCACCTATAAATAATCCCACATATGACTATGCTTATATATTTTTTTCTTCCAGGCAGTCTTTAAATTCAAAATTCAGAGAAGTCTGCATGAAGAAGGGAGAGAAAAGAGGGAAAATACAATATTTCCAGCCCATCTGACAAGACTACATAAAAAGCTTTTGATCAAAGGGTCTTAAGTACACTTTACTGGTGTGACAAACAACATTTTTATCCCTTTATTAGATTTATTTTCTTCTGAAAACTGCAGTGACCAGGGTATGGTTTGTGAAAGAAAGCTGGCAGGGTTGTGTTCTTTGATTCCTAATTAACACCTTCGGTCTCAAAAGAGAACCAACAGAAATACCATAAAATGTTGCAGCTGCATTGTGATTCCGCTTGGTTGGTTTGTTAAAAGTCGGCTGGGCATTGGCGGCTGCAATAAAGGGAAAGCTCAATGGATGTTTTGTATTGTGCCCACTGAAGTGAAAGAAGGCAACCATTTTATTTTTCAAATGGGCAGCTGCAGAGGGAGGTTTAAATGGAGCTAAATGCAAGATTTACTGTTAATTTATAGTAAATAAATAAGGAGAAGAAAGCTTAATGTTCCAGTTTTTACAGTCACATAGAAATTTTAGCGAGAAATTATTAAGGACAACAATTTTGGCGCTTTTTAGCAACCGATTTGGGGAATTTGGCGGCAAGGAAGAGCATTCATTATTAAAAATCAAAATAGCCTTTTTGAAAGAGCTGAGTAAGCCAAATCTTTGGAAATTGTCACTTCCTCTTTGAAAGGTAAAGGTATATCTTCCCTGTCTTTGGTAATGTAACTCCCTCAACCCACTTTATTGAAACCCTAAAATTTATTCAGATAGGAATTAAGTAAGATTCCCTACACCCCCCCCCCCCACCTCACTTTTTTTTAAAGAGCATGGAGTTGAATTTTGCCTTGGGTAGGGGAATAAAGGAGGCATTTAACTCTGGTCAGATAAATCTCACTCACATTCAAAAATGCAATTAAGGAAATATGTAAATCTAGATGTTTCATCAAATGCTAGCTAAGGGGTTACTAGTTCTTTTCGAACACAATGACTGAACTAAAGAACTTTAGTGTCTGTGTAAGAACCATTGTCCAAGCTGCAGTCCCTGTTGGAAACAGAGTCCGGCCCGGCCGTGGGAAATACCTACATATTTGACACAGGCCCTATTTCTGAGAGAAAGGGGATGGAAAGGAAAGTATGGCGATTTTACTGTTGCATTCTAATCAGCCATGATCTGCCTAATTTGCTTTGATCAGGAAGATAAACTAATTTTTCTATGGGCTGGATAAAAGTAATTAGCAAGCCAAAGCTTTCATGTTATTTCAAAAGAGCTAAAGTAAAGAGGATCAGAAATTGTAATGGTGGGAGCTAAATACATCTTTTCGGCTCATCTGAGAGCATTGTTAGTTCAAAATAGGATACGGACACAGAAGAGGAACTCTGGCTAAAGATAGTTTCATGGGCTGCATGACTATTGTAAATCCTGGGATCTACAATGCTATGTAACTAAACAGAATTGCCAAGGGATGATTTATATTTGGTGTCTGTGTCATGTGGCCCCGTTCTTTTGGGGGGACACCTTTACCTTTACTACCTAGTCCTAAAACACTGTTGGTTTTTCCAGCATCTCTGCATTTGAGTTGTTGTATTTCAGTTGGGGGTAGTTGGATGTGTTTATTTGAGCCCTAAGCCACTGCTCCTCTAAAGCACAGAGACACGGCCAGCTTGGGAGTCTATGATCCTGTATACACTAGAGTGGGGATCTGAGATCAAACTGAAAAAGCTAATCAGGAACCTGACTCTCCAGATGCTTAAATTTCACAGCCTGGTTCACCGGCTTTTGTGCCAGTCACCAGCTTCAGTAATGCCGAGTCCTCTCCTCTTGCTTTTTCTAAACACCCAAACACATGTAGTTATTAGATGAGAAGGAAAGATTCTGGAATATGGGATTTTGTTTCTTAAAAAAAAAAAAAAAATCTACTATTTAATGTTACTTTTTTTTGTTGTTGATATGACCTTTGCTTTACTTCCTTTTCCAGGCTCTTGTACTAGATATGGTATCTGTAACCCTACTGTAAACTTAATTGCTTTTTTGGCTACTAATCTCCTTTGCTAGGGTTCTTAGATACCAAAGTGTACATTTCGTGTCAGACTCGATGTGTCTTATAAAATAAGTGGATCTTTTAAAAGAATCTCTCTGTGAGGTTGAAGCTCACCAAGCATCAAGTTTATATACAAACTGTTGTTACAGAATGATTCCAAAGAAAACAAGGCGATAAAACCACCATTCTACCCTGTTTTTAAAATTATTCAAAATTATTTGACTTACTTTTTCTCATGTTTTTCTCCTCTTTTTGGAAAGCTGCAGTCAACAAACATATTTTTAAGCTTATTTGTTTATTTTGAGAGAGAAAGAGAGAGCACAGGTGAAGGGAGGAGCAAAGAGAGAGGGAGAGAGAGAATCCCAAGCAGGCTCTGTGTTGTCAGCACAGAGCCCCACGCAGGGCTCATAGTGGGGCTTGAACTCACGACCATGAGGTCATGACCTGAGCCGGAATCCAGAGTTGGACACTCAACCAACTGAGCCACCCAGGTGCCCCCAAACATTTTAACCTTAACAAATAAAATAAGTTGGGGCACCTGGGTGTCTCATTCTGTTAAGCATCTGACTTTGGCTCAGGTCATGATCTCACAGGTCGCGGGTTCAAGCCCCGCATCGGGGTCTGACAGCTCAGAGCCTGGAACCTGCTTCAGATCTGTGTCTCCCTCTGTTTCTGCCCTTCCCTTGCTCGTAGTCTGTCTCTCTCTCAAAAATAAATGAACATTAAAAAAATTTTTAATTAAAAAATACAAGTAAGTCTTTTCATTTTGTTGCTGACTGTCATAGGTCTAGAAAAGATGGCAACTATTAGGAATAAATTCAATTTATGGCTGTGGAGGAAATCCTTAGTTGTGTTAACGTCATGTTCCTGCATATTCATTAATTCATTCACAAAATCAATGTCTATCTATTGCCAACTCTGTTCTAGATCCTGAGAGCATAGCAGTATATAGCCGTTGCAGGGGAGACAGACATGAAGTAAATGCTTATTTAAATTTATGTTACTAAGATTATGAAAAGACTCTGGTGGAGAATGAAAGTGCCCTACAAGAGAACCTGCTTGGTCTTGGTGGTCAGGGAACACTTCCATTAGGAAGTGACATTTAATCTGAATCTTAGAGGACCAGTTGGCATTGGCCAGAAGGAAAGGGAAAGTCCATTCTAGACCCACTTTCCCATTTCAGTCTAAGCAATGGCTGGATTGTCTCCTATGCGTTCTGCTCCTGTAATATACAACATGATGCCAAGGACCTGTAAATACCTCCTGTTGTAGGAGGTCTTAACACGGTTACCCCTAGGGGGCAGGATCCTCCTCTGAGATTTGACCTATCATTGCTTGGAAGCCTCATAGGAATATACTAAAAAGATCTGTGTGGCAAGGGGCTCTGCAGCTGTGTTCTGGTGTCCCAAGTGTACCTTCTGCTTTAGTAGCTTATAGTGTTACTGGGCATACTGAATTTGTCTTCAGGTCTCTGAAACATAATTATGATCTTATTTATTTGCACCCCTAATAATCAGCTGAAAAGAAGAAGTGGTAATTGTGCTGTGTAGACCTGTATGTTTCTCCTGCATTAGATGGGGAGCCCAGAAGCAGAAGCAAGATCTTCCCTCGGCCCTTCTCTCATTCACAGTAAACTCTTCCAAATTCTGTTCACAAGGGGGAGCTGATCAGACCTAAGAGTGCACATTTATTAATTTTTTTCATTATTCACCTACCTTTGGCTTGGCACTTGCTATTAGGCAGGTTCTAGACTAAGCCCAAGAAATAAAGATGAATCAATTAACAGCCTCTGCTTTCTGGAGTTCACAGTTTAGTGGAGGAAGGCAGACAAGTAAACCAAAGCAGTATGGTGGTTAAGAGCCCCATTCTGGCTCTTTGTTGGAATCCTGGCAATGCACTTATTACCTTGGGCAGATTAAACTCCTCTGTGGCTCCAGTTTCCCCATCTGTAAAACAGAACATTTCTCATAGGGTTGTTCATGAGTGTTATTCTTGGCAGAGCACTTATAACAGTGCCTGACAGGGAGTAAATACAAGGCAGGGTTAGGTCTGATTATTACTAGAGGTCAGTATGAAGTCCTGTGGAGACATAGAGAAGGAAACCATTCATTCTACCTGGAGTTGAAAATACTTCCCAGAGAGGGTTGTGTTTACCCTTCTTTTAAAGGATGGGGAGGATTTCACCACGTGGGTGGGGAGTGTCCTTCAGAAGCACATCAACAGAGGCACCAGAGTAGGAAAGCACATGGAAATGTTCAGATTTGCTAAACACGAGGCCACAGTGACTGGAAATGAGAGAGCTTTGAGGAAAGATAACACAGAAAACATCTGAATGACTGCAAGACCTCCTGAGAAGAGATGGAGTGTTCAGTATGGAGAAACTTGCTAAAGCACAGGTCAGGTATGACTGACACCTGCCAAATGAAGTCATAGGTCTTTATTCAGGTTTTCTTTCAAATGATTGAGCCCCCCATGACAGACCAAACCTCTGAGGGCCAGGGTTTTAATCTTGCCCTGCCGTTGAGTAATTTATGACCGAAGGATACCATTTACCCTTTCTCATCTGTTTTGGCCTCTGCTAAATAAGAGAAGTCATCCAGGGTCCATTTTTAGTGCAAAGGTCACCCTCAATTTTCTTTACATATGGCAAGGAATGCTTGACTTGCAAGTGAATGTCCCAGCCATGTTTAATGCACAGGCATTGCATGTGGAAAAAGTGGATATGGAAGCAGACTCGGGGCTTCCTCCACAAGCAGCTTCTGCTCTCAGGAGTCCTCCAGCTCTGGCTTTTCCTCCTCCTTTACCATAGTGGCTTCCATTCCAACCTGCCTTAGACCCCACATCTGTTTCCAACTCTAAGACGGGGTTAGGTTTCTTCCTTCTCCATGTCCTTTTCCAAAACCCCAAAACAAAAATACATGAATGAACGGTTTCTGAATGACACTCTCAACTCTACTGTATCTTGAGAGTCAATCCTACTCACTTCTGAGGGCCCTTGGTCATCACAGCCTTTGCTGAAAACAAAATTATAACAGATCTTCCCCCAGAAATTGCCCCCTATCCATTCTCATTGCCAGAGTATCTCTCATCTGAGGGTCAGTAATCTCAACTCTTGCACCTTTTCTGGTCATAAGCATTGCATCTGGAATTGCAGGCTTCTGATGACCTATGAGTCCTCCCTACCCCACCTCTCCATCCCTTATGTCTCAAAAGGCACGTGTCCCACCTTTTTGCCAAAGCCACCCCCCAACCATCTTGGATTTCCCCTTCATCTCCGGACCCATGGTTTACTCCTTCAGCAAACTTTTATTCAGAGTGTGCTATGCAAGGTGCTATGGGAGGACACAAGATGAAGACAATATCCATTCATTGTCTTCTAGAAGTTTGAAGTCTAAAAGGTTCATATCACTTTATATATTAAAGTTGGTAACCTGGCATGTTATCTGATAAAAGGATTTCCATTTAAAGATAGTTATTACCAGGGCCTCCTCTATTTCTCCCTCCTTAACTGATTTATCATGGTGTTCCCCACTACCTAGCATAGTATCAGACACATATGCATGTTCTAGAAATGTTTCCTGTGGGTGGAATGAGGCATTCTTCCCTCTGTTCTGCTATTTCTCCAAACTGTTGTCCCTCTTTCTCCTTCCTCTCATTGCCAAAATTCTTCAAAGAAGAGGCTATAGTCACTGCTGCCATTTCATTACTATCCACTCATTCTTTCATTCCTTTTGAAATCAGCCTGCCACTCCCATCATTCCATTGAAATCACTTTTTTTTTTAATTTCTCTAAGTTTATTTATTTTGAGAGAGAGTGAGAGAGAGCAAGTGTGCAAGCAGCGGAGGGGCAGAGAGAGAGCGAGATGGAGAGAGAATCCCAAGCAGGCTCCATGCTGTCAGCACTGAGCCAGATCCGGGGCTCAAACCCACTGACTGAACGGTGAGATCATGACTTGAGCTGAAATCCGGAGTTGGACGCTTAACCGACTGAGCCACGCAGGTGCCTCGAAATCACTCTCCAACACACCACCACTCACCTCCTACTGCCAAGTCCAGATGATCTCTTCTCAGCCCTCAGTCTTCCCAGACCACTTGGTAGCATTAGCCTCTGCTGAGTATCCCCTCCTCCCACCCTAAACGAAGGGAGGGTGCTGGACTTCCAGCCTCAGAATGCACACATTCTGGAATCTGCCAGGCCTGGGTTTGGCCACAGTCCAACGATCAGTTTCCTTATCTGTGAAATGGGGCTAATAAAGCCCATTATCTTTGTCTGGCACACACACCCTCAGCCTCCTAATTGCTCTCCTTACCTCGCTCTCATCTCACACGTGCAGAGCTGCCAAATTGACCTTCCTAAACTTCATAATGATCATGTCACTTCCCTGTTCAGAAAGCTTCAGCAACACTGGAAAGCTCCACATCACACACAAGGTCCCCACAGTCCCTCAAATCGTGCCCAGCTGTGCTCCAACAGCAGGAATCCTGGAGACTGTTCCACCTGGTCTCTACTTGCCATGTAATATCTCGTTATCTCTAGTGTCTCCATTAGCAAATTGAAATACTAGATTCATTTAGAGCTAAAGCTCCACTCGGCTGTAAAATTCTGTGATTCTACATTGTGGCCTTATTTTTCCATACTGTCCCTTCAAATTTCTATTCTTCAGGCAAATTGGATGCCTGAACACACCTTCCTTAACACACCCCTTGCTTTCCTACCTCTGGACTTCCGCTCTTAGCAGTCTTTCTGGCTGGACTGGTTGCTTTCCCATCTCCATGTGTAAAAATTCTTACTTCAGGCTCTTCTCAAGTGTCATTTCCTCTTCTGTCCTCAAGAGTAATTGTCCCACCTGATGGATGTCAATAAGCCTCTTCTGTGATGGATTCACATTGGAGAAGTCTCATCTAGACCACTGCAATCTTCTCCTTACTTTCCCCCCACCCCTGCCCCACTGGCTTACCTTTGTGCTTTGGTCAATTCTGTCTTCTTCTTGCTGGCTTTGATTGTGCCACCCCTTACTTAAAGATCCACCATGCTTAACATCACCCAGTGCCTCAAATCCAACGCCTTTGCCCAAGGTTTCAGAAAACATGACTGAAATGTCCCGAATAACCTTTGTTTCTCATCTGTCAACCACTCTTCAGAGCAAACTTAAGCCAATGTAGCTGAAGTCATACAAGGAGACCAATGGGCTGTAAGGAGTCAGAATTTTTAATATTTAATTGTGTCATGACTAGTGTAATGCATTTACAAGTTAGTATACAATCAACAAAGAAGAAAAATGTGCTTAAAAAAACCTCAACTGTGATTATATTTTATTAAAAATCTGGTTGCAGTATTATGGTTATAGCACATTTAGCCACTTAACAATAGATTTTAGGTAAAATTCCATAAATATTTGAATGTGTTTATACTCTAGTTCAAGAGTTCATAACTGGGGCAAAAGTCAGAATCACTTATGGAGATTTTTTTAAAGTTCACATTCCTAATTCTGATTCGGTAAATCTGGAAATGAACCTGGGCATCTGTGTTTGAACAGTGCCAAGGTGATCAAGCTCACTGGACCACACAACTCTAGGAATTGTTCAGTGCACAGTTCTGTACGGCAGCTCGGTATAGAGTCAGACTGCACAGTCTCTTAGCCTCAGTTAAGAACTTTCCCCAGACTTTAGCACCAGAAACATTTGGGTTAGAATCTTAGCTCCGTGACTTATTCATTATGTGACTTTGAGGAAATGACTTTATGTCTCTAAACCTCGGTTTCCCCACCTATAAAATGGGGCAATGATAGTACTTACTGTACAGAAAGATAAAGGTAATCGAATCTGCACACTACTCAATCAAGACAGCACCTAACATGTAGCAAGTAATCGATAAATGTCAACTATGATGATGGCAGTTATGATTATTGAAGTCCCTCTCTTCAAGTGTCTAATTGGCCAGGTAGCTTCAAGACCAATTTATATAGAGTACTGAAGGAAATATTAACACAAGTTAATTGATCGCTCTACTTGTGAAGATTATATCTCTCTTACACTTCTTATTTATTTTTCTGAAGGTTTTAGAGTAAGTGCTAGTATATATGAATTGTATTTTCTGTATGTAATATATATCCATGTGTATGTGTGTGTGTATTTGTCTGTGAATGTGTATGAAATCTCTAAAATTTCAAGTAGCCATATAAAAGTCCTTGACCTTATCTGGCTTTTAAGCCAAAAGTGTTTGGAGGCCTTTTTTGGCATAGGTAAAAACAAAGCATTGTCTCAGAAGTTACTTGATAGCTCTTTCATGCATCCATCTTTGGTCAAAGTGATATAGCCTCTGCCAGAATATATTATGATATAGGAGACTTACATGTTAGTTTTTTTTTTTTTTTTTTTTTTTTTATTTATTTTTGGGACAGAGAGAGACAGAGCATGAACGGGGGAGGGGCAGAGAGAGAGGGAGACACAGAATCGGAAACAGGCTCCAGGCTCCGAGCCATCGGCCCAGAGCCTGACGCGGGGCTCGAACTCACGGACCGCGAGATCGTGACCTGGCTGAAGTCGGACGCTTAACCGACTGCGCCACCCAGGCGCCCCTACATGTTAGTTTAATAAAGATTATTTAAGTCATTTTTGTATCAAAATATGTTATATTTCTTCATAACACTTAAAATCATAATTAAATAATCATTTGCCTTACAATTAGTTTAATGTCTTTCCATTACAAGTATCTCAATGCCAGACTCTAGAAAGACAGGCACTATGTCTATGTTGTTTACTGTAGAACCCCCTGAACCTAGCACAGTGCCAGCCACATACTAAGTACCCAGAAAATACTTGTTGAGTGAGAAGAAAAAAAGAGATGAGAGATAGGGGTTGCAGGGGTGGGAGGGGCAGACATATGTACTCCCACGTATTTTCCCCAGAACCAGGAACAGTGTAAAGAATAAACTATATGGAACTACATGTGAAATACAAAGAAGACTATGACAACCTCAACTCACCAAAATTTCCAATCTAGCTAGTACTATCTGACATATTCAGAAATCTAAACCATCCAGTACACTTACTAAATGTTTTTAGGAAGATGATGACGGCCCAGAGGAGTTAACATAAATAGAGGAGAGGTAAGGCTCCAGACGGATCTTGAAGATGGGGTGAAAGAGACAGAAACAAGAACAACCAAGTTAAGAAAAATCATAATTATATCATGGAAGCTACAATGATAGCCCTTAAGTAGATACAAGGGAAATAGTGCTAACTCCATACTAAAGTGAGTTCCAACAAGCTAGACTCTATGAAGATATGTATGTTGTTTGAATAAGGTACATTCAATATCATCATTGCTTTGATTTATTCTAGTAGTGATATTTAATTTGAAATTCTTTGAACATTAAAAATTGGCATGAGATTTCTATGTTCAGAAGACGGGATTGGAGGTTAGAAAAGAAAAGTTTTCCTGGAAAGCAGGCTCAGAGTTGGAGATTTGAGTTCAGAAAGTTTCCTGGGGCATGCCCTCAAGACCTGTAGCCGGGGAGGGGAGTGAAGGAGGCAGGATTGCCCAGCAGAAGTGGAACCTAGATGAGGCTGCAACAAAGCCCTCAGCCAATCCTATGGGAGCTTTAACATTGGCGTGGGTCTCCAGAAGCATCCCTTCAGACCTCAAACTGACCAGTTGCTGGAGGTAAGTCTTCCCCTCCCAACCCCCTTCCAGAGTGTGACCTTGAGCAAGGAGGCTCCCTTTAATTGCTCAGCAGGGTGACTCCGCTGGAGCTCTAGCTGCGGAGATGAGTGATTCAGTCCTGAAGGGGGGTCACTGGATCAGCATACCATAGCATTCCCTACAACTGGTTAAGAAAGATTTAGTCTAGAAGAGGGAGGGAATAGACAAGGCAGTATACCATGTTTCTTGGGAGAGTAATCGGACTTACCACATTGAGGCCGTGCTGCTCTCTGAGAATGGCCAGCCCTCTGTGGGATCCTGAAAATTATTTCAGACTTTAATTCTCCTCCTCCTCCATTTTCTTTCTCTTTCTGTTCCATAGGCTCCTTTAACATTGTAGCCAGTTTCTGTCCCATCTTAATCGTATGTATATATGTTTGGTATTTCTACTGTCCCAAAGAATGTTTATGCCCTTTGGCTTTCCTCTACCTGTCTTTTAAACAAAACTCTGTCTCCCAGGATTCCTCAGGGAGTTATAGAAGAGCCTCAAAATACTACCATACTAGCGCAACTCCATCTCCCAAACAGCTGCGTAAACTTCCTCCCTTCCTATATTTATATTCTCCTGACCCATCGGGTAAGCCTCCTGCCTTTTAACACCTGGCAAAAGTAGGTTTCTCAATTCCTCCAGTAGAAACTTACCTCAAAACTCCCTTTTTAGGTAACATAAACTGATTAACTGGAAATTAGAAAACAAGCAGTCCCTGGTAATTCACGCAGCACAGAGGTTATCAAATGCCACTTCCTAACCACCCAGAAAAATCTAAGTAAAAATAATTTGGTGAAACAGCAGCAGCAAAGATGTTTTGTGGTCTTCAACCATGAACTCCTGAAAGGCAGTAATTGTTGCACCTGTTCTGTGCTTCTTTCCATTGCACAATGTCTAGCACACTGTTAGAACTCAATAGAATGAGATAATTTTTTATCCAACACTGCACCTGGGAAGACTGGCAGGCTGCCACCAACTAGATGGCTGGTGTACTTGAGTGATTCCTGGGCCTTTATGTAGAAGTAGAAAGTCATGAATTAAAGACAGACTGCTATGAGGATTATCTATTGAATAGAACAGTTTTCTGCTTGTATTTTTTAATGAGGACAAAATATACTGGTATAATCTTTCTATATGAATGAAGAAGAGAATTAAAGGAGCAAGGAAGATTATGAAATTATGTTACTTCTGTAATATCAATCCTGAAAGGGCTTAACATTCCTTCATTTCATTTTAGCAAGGATTTCCTTTCATTAAATAGAGTTCAAAAAATTTGAAGTGTTCTTACTAAGCTTGCAGTACTCAGGACTTCTTGCTTGGTAAAATATTAGGTAATGTGGAATTGAGAGTATCATACAGAGAAAAATCATTTGCATCAATACCTTTAAACTGGGAAGATGATGAAGAAATGGAAAGTAAAGGTAGCTGATTAAATAAAAATCATCCATTTGTTTGGGAGATAAAAAGAAAGTAATACAAAAAGATGTGTTACAGCTACAGTTCTTAATGATGACACTATTTTGCTTTTGGCTACCTGACCAAAGAACCAAAACAGAAGCTACATGTGATTAATGACTTCCTCTAGCTGCCATGGTCTTTTATGAGTAGTAGCTAAGGAAATCTGGCAAATTATAAGGAATTAAAAGGGTTTTTTGGGTATCTAAGAGCTGGATGTCATTTTCAGATTTTCCAAATTTAAGGAAACTGAGGAGAAAGAACATATTATGGTTCTTTCGGGAGCTATTCCTAAGTGAAATTGGCAAAATGTCCTCATTGGAAATGAGGAGAATGCCACTGATTTTAACATTGCAGTGAATCTTGAGTGATAATGAGAGTTACCAAAATAGTTATGTGAGGCAGGGTCTGAATACTTGGAGAATGAGGAAGGCAATAAAGAAAATAATGTAGACCAGATTTTTTTTTTTTTTTGGCAAAAATAGCCACCGTTTATGATGTGCCAGACTTTCCATATGTTATCTTATTTACTGCTGATACCAAACCAGTGAGATTTGTTATTTCTGTTCTATAAATAAAGAAATCAGAGTAGTTAAAGAATTTTCCAAGGTCACAAACCTAATAAATAATGGAGAGAGGGGATTTGAAAAGAGGTCTGTCTGATTCCTACGCTTCCCCAGGACTACACAAAGAATTTCCAAATATGACCTTTGCCTTAACATTAACTGTAATGACTATTTTTACTTGCTTTTGGAATGTTGATAAGTTTTCATTAATAAAAAGTTATTTTAAAAGGTGATAAAGATAATCGTACAGTTGTAAGAGAATTGTTCAACATTTCACTGGTGTGGAAGTACCTTTGGAGTGAATTTGGCCTTGAAGAAATAGGAACACAATAAATGCCAGGGGTCTTAGTACTAAAGATACTATAGATTCTCCATTGTCGTTTTTAACATCTGCATGAGGGATGGCTGGCTGTCATTCCAAGGGAGTCTCTAATTATCTTGATCTTTCTGGGGGTAATCAAAGTGGTTTTGTTTGTTTGTTTGCTAGTTTTTAGTGTTTTTCCCAAGGATGGTGTTATCTGCATGTAACTTCAGTGATAATTAGTACCCTCAAAAAACATCTTGGAATGATGGTAGAGATCAAAGTTGATATTTTCCATTGGACATGCAAGACTAGAATAATTGAGGCCAATTGGCAGATTGCATGAAAATGACATGGACAGTAATTTTAGTTGCCATAATTCTGAATACCATGCCTAGAAACTACTTGTTCTGTTCATGTCATTTCCATGAAAATGCTGTAAGTTCTGGAGATAAACCTCAGGTGAAGTCCCTACATAGGTGTGCTTTAACGTCATGGAAATTCTGAGAACTATTGTATTGTTTAAACTTGAATAGCAACACTACATCCAAAAATGTCCCAGAGTCTTATGTGAATTCTCATTAATTCTCACAATATTTCTATAAAGTTGTCATAAAGGCTTTTTAAAATATTATAGAGAGCAAGGAACATTATATAATATTAATGTGTGATAAGCAGATTAATTTTCACTAGGCATTGTGGAGCTTAAAGGTTATAATTGAATATTGTTCATGTTTTAGACTTCATCTATTTTGTTTCTCTGTTTGATCACCAGAAACTATGCTATAAATAATGAACTGGTAAGCAAGACAGCTCCCAAGACAAGTATATGTAGTTTGAGCAGGACTACTGGTACCCTTGGAGAAATAAAATAAAGTGTTGTCTCTTTTAGATAATCACAATTGTAAAGTTGTCAAACCAAGGCACTTATTTGAACTGATTACACTTGATAAAAAAATAACAAGCTGTGACAAATAGAAAGGGCAAGATTTCAGTAATTCACTGAAGAATGTCTCTACTCAAAGCTTTGCAGAAAAAAAATGTCTTGTTTGGGGCACAATTGCAGAGTTGAAATAACAGCCCATGAATACCCTAGAGAAATGACAATGTACCCAAGGTGAATGCTAAAGCCTTCCCTCTTGAATGAGCCTTTTAATCAAGGCATTCTGGAGGCTCTGAAAAAGTCTTCAGTGGTCCTACCTAAAGATTAATGGGAAAAGCCGAAACCGAGTTAGCCTATTTGCAGAAACAATTTTAAAGATTTACTGATGGTTGACAAATGCCATTTAAGCTTTCAAAGCCAGCCATATGCTTTTGAAAAGGATTTAAAGGAAATCCTCCCACTATAGAAGACGACTTTGAAGAATCTCTGTGGTAGCCTCTGGTTCTTAGGTGTGTAGATATGTGGTTGAGTTTTCTCTTTCCTGCCTTTTCCCCCCCCCACATCTCTGCTGAATTCCTAAAATATGTGGCTCAGAAAAAGAAGATGGTGAGCTTTCCTGTAATATCTTTCCATGTTCAAAAGGGACCCATATGCTTTTGTCAGGGAGAATTAGATAAACTCTTACCAGACAATTGTGCATACAGTGTCTTTCTCAATTACCTTTCTACTAATATAGGTGCTGTACATAGCCCCCCAATTTTGAAAGTGTAGAACACATTGTTCAAGATATTCAATCAAAGCTTTTTAATGGTGAATTTTTTTTAGTTTTTATTTTGTCAATATGTATATTACTTTAGATTTCCAGAATGTCACAGTCACACATACATTATAAATCAGATTTTAATGACTATTGGCATTGTCTTCTTTGCCAGTCAGTCTTTTGTGCATTTTGCCATTGGTTTTTGGCACAGGGAAAACTTATTCCGCTTGAAGAGTAATACATTTCCAGAGAGATCATATTTAAAATGTTTCTTCATAAGATAAAAGTCTGAATGCGATTTTTGAATATCTTGCAATTATAAAATACCCAGTCACAGTGTGGGCTAGAATTGGCCCCATTTTATACTTTGTCATCACCTTCTTCTACTCACTACAATGAAATCGCAAAGAGATTTCGTAAACAGGATGACACCGCCTATCTTCTTGACTGATCCCCAGAAAGTTGGATGAATCACTTTGTGCTGCGTGCGGCCTGTTAGACTCCAGCCACCCTGTGGCTGCCCTGGCGATCCTGCGGGTTCAGGAGCAGCATGCCCTGGCCTTGTTTGCCCATTTCCCTGGGTCGCTGACAGTGATCTGACAGAAAGCGACACTGACACAAAGAAGCTGATGAGGGCAGGAGATGAGGGTGAGGTCAAAGCAGAGAAACTGAGAAAATCCAGTGAAGTGGAAGCAGAAGGGATAAGCACATGAAGGCTTAGAGCCAGTTTCTGGGCTCACTTCAGTTGGCCACACCCACCCCCAAATCAAGGAAGAAATACTACCACTTAACTGCCTTGGTAACAATTAAAGGCCTAGTCCGATGAAGGAAGGATTTATATACATGAGCCTCGAACCCCTCCCCACAACAGCTAGAAAGCCTAGTAGTCAGTTTCCTGCTCTTTTAATTTTTTTTTTGAATGTTTATTTTTGAGAGAGAGAGAGAGAAAGAGAGAGACCATGAGGGGCAGAGAGAGAGGGAGACACAGAATCTGAAGCAGGCTCCAGGCTCCGAGCTGTCAGCACAGAGCCTGACGTGGGGCTTGAACTCACGAGCCGTGAGATCATGACCCAAGCTGAAGTCGGACGCTCAACCAACTGAGCCACCCAAGCTCCTGCTCTTTTAAAAGCTAGCACCCAGTAAAGGCTCACCCATTACCAGAGTAGTATCACATACACACGTACAGTAAAGATAACCCACTTCTTTCTGTTCCTCTTTTCTCACCTGGATTATTGGAATGACCCCCTCTGGGCTGATTGGCCTCCACCTCATTCTCCAGGCCAGCCCAGGATGATCTTTCTAGGAGTGCCATCCTGATATCATACGTGTTTCTGCAAAAAATCCTTTAGTGACTCCTTGGGTACTCATACCCATCAGTATCTGAGTATCGGTACTTGGTCGCAGAATCTAAAACAGTGCATCACATAGTGGGAAAGTTACTCCCTTCCTTTTTTTTTTTTAATTTTATTATTTTTTTTTAATTTACATCCAAATTAGTTAGCATATAGTCAACAATGATTTCAGGAGTAAATTCCTTAGTGCCCCTTACCCATTTAGCCCATGCCCCCCTTCCACACCCCTTCCAGTAACCCTGTTTGTTCTCCATATTTATGAGTCTCTTCTGTTTTGTCCCCCTCCCTGTTTTTATATTATTTTGTTTCCCTTCCCTTATGTTCATCTGCTTTGTCTCTTAAAGTCCTCATGTGAGCGAAGTCATATGATTTTTGTCTTGCTCTGCCTGACTAATTTCACTTAGCATAATACCCTCCAGTTCCATCCACATAGTTGCAAATGGCAAGATTTCATTCTTTTTGATTGCCAAGTAATACTCCATTGTGTGTGTGTGTGTGTGTGTGTGTGTGTGTGTGTGTATATATATACCACATCTTCTTTATCCATTCATCCATCAATGGACATTTGGGCTCTTTCCATACATTGGCTATTGTTGATAGTGCTGCTATAAACATTGGGGTGCATGTGTCCCTTTGAAAAAGCACAACTGTATCCCTTGGATAAATACCTAGTAGTGCAATTGCTGGGTCATAGGGTAGTTCTATTTTTAGGAACCTCCATACTGTTTTCCAGAGTGGCTGCACCAGCTTGCATTCCCACCAACAATGCAAAAGATATCCTCTTTCTCCACATCCTCACCAACATCTGTTGTTGCCACTCCCTTCCTTTTTGAATCTCTTTCAACCTTCTGGGTTTATCAATGAGAAAGTCTTATCAAGGGCTAATTTGTCTTCAACATCTCCCTTAAACCCACTGCACTCACTCTATTCTTATCAAAGGGAAGACAGGTTTCAGGCTGAGTTTGACTTGCAAATACAACTAAGAATTCAACTAGAATTTAATAGCATCATTTGGTTCTCACTGTATATACTGGAACAGTTTCTTTCTATTTATGACAGGTGATACTGGTTTTCTGCTTATAGGTGGTAATAGAAATTTTCCATTTTTATTAAACTTAGGCAATTTGAGTCAATATATCTATATATCTATAGGTACATCTACATCTGTGGATATATATACATGTACATACACATATGTTTATGTAGATATACAAAACAATATAGAAATAGTAGCTCAGGGGCACCTGGGTGGCTCAGTCAGTTATGCAACTTCAGCTCAAGTCATGATCTCATGGTTCATGGGTTCGAGCCCTGCATTGGGCTCTCTGCTGACAGTGCAGAGTCTGCTTGGGATTCTCTCTGTCTTCCTCTCTGCCCCTCCCCTGCTCACACATGTGGTTTCTCTCTCTCAAAATAAATAAACTTTAAAAAAGACAGTTCAGCCACTCTCTTTATATGGCAAAATAATGACTGAGTAGTTTGGGAAACACAGAGCTATGAAATAAAGTCCAAACTCCTTACATGGCCTAGAAATCCCACTACAGTCTTTTGCTCGCTCCTATCTCCAGGCAGGCTAACCTGCCTCCACTACCTCACATCCATCATAACACATCACGCATGATGGAACTAGGCATGAGCCATGCATAGTCTGTGCTGGGCTCCCTTGTGGTGCATGCGCTGTCCCTGTGCCCAGATTGTCTTCCTCATTCTTCACTTAGATAATCTCTGCTCATCCTTCCAGTTCTGGCACTAAGGCACCCCTCAGGAAAGCCTTTCTGCCCCATTATTTTATGTACCCTTTCCATGCCCCCCTTGGCTAAATTAGGGTGCTCCTCCATTGAGGTCCCACATCTTGGTTCCATTTATATTTACATTTACGTTTACATCTTGGTTAGAACATTTATCACTTTTGTAACTCTTAAATTGTTTATCTCTCCTCTTCAATAAACCCCATGAGGACAGGAGTTTTCTTTAAGTCTCTGACATAACTGTCTGGAATATAGTATCTATTCAATAAATATTTGCACTTTAAATGGGTGAGTTATATGGTGTGTGAGTTATAGCTCAATAAAGCTGTTTTTTAAAAAGAGTCAGATTGTCAGATCCCCCACAATTTACTAGGTAGTGATCACGGGTAAGGTACTTGGCTTTTCTGTGACTCAGTTTCTCTTCCATAAAACAGAAGTAATAACAGTACCCATCACAACAGATCATTATGAACACTGAATATGCCTAGCACAGTGCCTGTGAAATAACAGCACTCAAGAAATATTAGCTATCATTATTGCCAAAAGATTATATAGTGTATTCTGAATCATGAGGGGAAATATGACATATTTTAACATACTTGTAATATGGACTTTTGTTCTTTCAGAAATGAGATATGCCCATAGCACATATAATATTCGTGGTTAATAAGCCATCCTGTATATACCATGGACAACTCATAATAAAATTCATACATATACACACATAATCTGCGATACCTATGAGATAACTATTACTATCCCCAATTTATATACAAGTGAATGAGTACACAGAGAGGGTAACTTCCTCAACTTCCTGTGCCTTGTAAGTGGAGAATGGAGGGCATTCGACCCCTCAGGTCACTGACCTTTTCTGGTGCACCAGGGCCTCCCACGTGCAAGTGTACCCACATACACATACCCAGCAAATAAGGCAATTGCCCATCGAAAGAACTGTCTCAAAGGATGTGATGGGCTTCGCAATGCTTTCCTCATTTAAACACATCTCCCAAGTTAAACTGCCACAACAGCCCCTCCTGTCTTGTCTGAGATTTTACAATAAGAAATATTCTTTTGAAATGGAAAATAGGCAGAGGCTTTGTCTCGAGAATGCTGTTAAACAAATATAACCTCAGAAAGGATAGGCCTGGGGGGTCTATACCAGAAGAGTATGAGTGAGCCTTTTCTCTCAACACCAGCATTATGACACTATTAGGAATAGTGCTTATAACATCTGACTTCAATCATTGTAGTCAGTAGCAAAAAATGTGTTACACATGGCATATGCATACTGCAGCACAAGTTGATTGCATGAAGCACATCCTATGATCAAAAAGGACAATGCAAAACTAATCCTAAGTGGATAGCAGAATTCACTTGGAACATCTGGGAATAAAATTTGTGGGGCTTCAGATTAAATTCTCTCTCTTTCCATGAGTATTCAATGAATCCATAGGTCAAAGCTTTAGCCAACGTACATGAAGTTATAAACAATTCATTTATGAGCATAACCATATTTTAGTATTTAATTCTCACTAAATCTCTGCTGTCAAAGAGATTGCAGTCTAGTCTGAAAGATTCTAACAGTGTCCATGTCTTACTGGTTTTTGCATTCCCAGCACTTTCCAAGGGTCTGACACATAGAAACTTCTCAATAAATATTGGTTGGGTCAATAAATGAGTGAATGAGTGAGTGAATTGTAACTTGTGGGAAAACTGTATAGCGTATTCATAAACTAACACCTACTAGGCACTTTTTTAAATGTTCATTATTAATGTGTTGAATGATGAGTGAATGGACTTTACATGCATTTTGTAATGTATATAAATGTTGACTTACTCTGTTCTACACCTGAAACTAATATAATATTGTATATAACTATACTTCAGTTTTTAAATTTTTTTTAATTTTTTTAATGTTTATACTTCAGTATTTAAAAATTAAGTAACTAATTTGTTGAATAATGAATGAATGGATTTTAAATTAATTAATATGAAAAGCTGAGTTTTTGGAAAGAGAGACTGAAAGGTGAATAAGGTTTTCATTAATTTCCACTGTCCTGTCTGTTCAATTCATTTAAAAATGTTTTTTTAAGATTGGATTTAAAAAAGAAGGGTAAATTTGGGGTGTTAACCTAAGTCATCCTTAATTTTCAGAATATTATTATTCAATGAAATTGAAATACGGTTTCAGAGTATGATATTCAGTGAAATTAGGAAACAATTACATATATCTTCAGACCCCAAAGTGATACACTTTGTGTTTGTCAGCAACCATTAAATAGTTGGCATGGGGGCACCTGGGTGGCTCAGTCGGTTGAGTGTCCGACCTCAGCTCTGGTCATGATCTTGCCATCCGTGAGTTCGAGCCCCTTGTCGGGCTCTGTGCTGACAGCTCAGAGCCTGGAGCCTCTTTGGATTCTGTTTCTTTCTTCTCTGCCCCTCCTCTGCTCGCACTCTTTCTCTATCTCAAAAATAAATAAACATTAAAAAAAAAAAGAGTTGGCGTCCTACAGAGCAGATGAGTAACACCTTATTTTCCCAGAGGTCAGTCTTGTAGCAAATTTCATCTCTAAAAACAGCCAGGAAATGTAATAGGACTCCGAGCATCGAATATTACTGTACAAATCCCATACACTTAAGCCTTTTTGAAAAGGAGGCTTTGACTCTGTTTCACATTCTATTTGGTTGGTTTTTTTTTTTTTTATGTATAAGCTTGATAAGGCTGATTATTTAGCTTTTGAGTGCATGTTGAGTATAAATAGCAGTTACATAAAAGCTGAACACTAAGAAGTCTTTCACTTTTCATTGATGACTGCAGGATTTATCGACTGATAATCCAATCAATAGCAAAGGAGAAGGAATTCCTGAATTAGATACCCAAAGTAAAACAATACCTATCTGCCATCATTTCATGCAGACAAGATCCTATGGCCCTCATTCGATAGTTTCAAAAGATGTTTCAGCCTAGGTACTGGTGCTTTTATAATGGCAACCATGAATAATCACGAAAAATTTTAATTTGTTTAATATGGCATTAAAATATAGAATCAAAATTTTTAAAGTTCTCTATATGTAAGTTTAACACTGGAATAAAATTAGACACTTTAATGTATAAGGTTCAATTTAAGTGGGAAACCCACATGTATGGAATATCTACTCAAAGATAGATAGATACAGTAAACATTTAAGTCCTCTTAAACATTTAAGGTTTATAAATGAGTGTTCTTTACTTCCAAAATCTTTGAAAATACTGAATTAGTAAAAATATTGCAAAGCGACATGTGTTAATAAATTCTAGACCACGTCCTTGCCTATGTTCAGTTTCACATGACAATATGTAAAAAATTCGATTTGCTTAGCTTTAAGCTTGCAAGGTTTCTTTTAGGTGATGTTAAAAACTATAAACAATGTGGCAACTGACCATCTACAAGATTGAGGGTGATAAAAAGGGAATTATATAATGCTTAAACTTGGGAAAGGAGGAAAAATACATCATAGCATAGAGTTACTTTAAAGCTCTAATGTTGGCCAAGGGAGATTAAATTGCCTTTGGGGTGTACAGATGCAGAAGAATCCATTGGTGTGCTTTTCAAAGCAAAGACAGATGATATTAGGAAATAAAGCATGAGGACTTCTGATTTAATCTGTCCACATTAATGTTTTGATCTATGACTAATTGGAATTGCAAGTGGGGTTTGGAATATTCTTACAGCCAGTCTGAGGCTAGCAGACATGTAAAGTCTCCTAAAAATGCATTGAGAAAAGATTGCTCGACCACAAAAGAAAGAACATGTGAAGAGCTATTCTAATTTAAACCTCTTAGTGTGTCTAATTTAAAATTAATATGTAATAAGCACAAAAGTGAGAAAAAATTCAATGCTTGTTCTCAAGAGAGAGCATAAAGTAAAATATACTCCAAAAACAAAACATCACTCCCTTTTTAAGTCTTTAAATAAAAGGAAAAAAGCTACCACCCAACAGATTCACTAAATCCAAAGATGATTTCTCTGCCTAAACTCCTGCTGCAATTCTCAGAGCCCCCAGGATGGTCTGAGCTCCTGTGCAAGGCATATGAGGCCAGCTGGGTTTGGTTCTTGCCTTAATGCTCCTCACTCCGAGCCTTGTGTTCAGTCGTATTACAACATAAGCACTTCCATTCAACGGTGCCGACCCATTTGTAGCTTCTGGAGAACAGCCTACTCTCTTATGCCCTGATGCTTCTACACATGCCCTTCTCCTCCAGAAATGCTTTTCCCCCTTTTACCACTCCCTCTATCTTAGCCAGGACGTCTCTCAAAGCCTTAGTTTACATGTTGATGTCAAGAACTGTGACATTAGAAACACTGTGATTCACTGTTTGACATGAGTAAAAAGAAAGTTCTTTGAGAGTTTGGTGGCAGAAGAGATTAATTCCTAACCAGCTAAGATCTGGGAGAGATTCTATGGGGAGATTGGTCTTATATTAGATCGCATAAGACTGAGAAACTTTTACCATTTTTAATCTTACTCAGAAAAATAAGATGTTTATTCTGTCCATTTCATTTCCTCTTTGGTCATTTTACTCCCACTTTGGGACCTTGAGACTTAGCTTGGAGATACTAATAAGATAGAATATGTCAATGATTGAAACACAGGTTTCCTCTGTTTAAAGGGGTTGTTCTCTTTGAGCAGGTCAGATAGGACTCACATATTAATGAGGGAAGAATAGGATACTGTCCACCAGTCAGATCAGTAGGTAGACAGCAGTTACCCAAACCCACCAGTTGGAACTCCAACCACTCCCTTTGAACATCCACTTTACTTTACTCTTCTTCTTTTGACACTAAGAACACTGCTGAAATCTCAAGCCCTCCCTAACTAATGAAAAATGTACTGACAGCTTTCTGGACCTGTAGTAATTAAAGTTATGTTCTTGGAGGCCTATAGACTTTGGGTAAATTACTTAACTTGCACCCGAGCTATCTCTACTTTGGGATTCAAGGTTATTTACATAGGGGAACCTTCTAGGAAGTATGTAAAAGACATTGTGCCGAGGGGCCCCTGAGCAGCTCGCTTGGTTAAGCATCCAACTCTCGATTTCAGCTCAGGTCATGATCTCACAGTCGTGAGTCTGAGCCTCTTGTTGGGTTCCTTGCTGACAGCATGGAGCCTACTTGGGATTCTCTCTCTCTCTCTTTCTCTCTCTGCCTTTCTCTCTGAAAATAAATAAATAAACTTAAAAAAAAAAGAGAAAGAAAGAAAAGAAACTGTGCTTAACTGGAGAAGTTTGGGTCAAGAGCAGGACATTGACTGTGGTGGTGGCACTGGTGACGGTGGTACCAATAGAGCTGGATGTTTTTCAGTCTCAGGTAAAAAATGCCTGGGATTAGTGTCTAGGGCACAACTGACTGATCATTGTCATTGGAGCATCTTGACACATCACTGTGGCAACTCAGGGCAGAAGAAGGGGTAAACAGCAGATACCATACTGTGGTCAAAAACACTAGTTCTTACAATGGAGATGAGTCATCCCAGGACTCATCCCATGGAACTGGATGAGTTCCATCCCAGGCTGGAACTTCCAGAATGATTTGGGAAGGAAATCTGTTGGAGATTAAAGTTCCTAAGTGTGACTGGGAGCAACACCCTGTAAATGATATATTGTGGCTATTTTTAATCAGGCTGGCATACAGTGGAAAAATGAAATATTGTACCCAAAACAGGTAGATACTTGAATAATTGTCATGAATAATTGAAATAATTGAATAATTGAGAAAAAAATCAGAAACACATACTAGATTAAACATATGTTTATCTCAAGTGACAGAAAAGTAATTTAAAAAGCATAAACCTACAATTAGACAAAGAGAACGGAAGAGAAAATGGTAATAGATGGGATGCGTTAACAAATTTGCGACATGACTTAGCAGAGAAATGGCATAGGGTTAGTCAAGAAGCAACTCAGTTCCTACATAAAGCCCTAAAAAAGAGCACTTTTGAAGGTCCAACTATTGTTAAAAATAGGGAGATTCACTGAAAGTCTTAATAAGCTAAACATGTCCCTTAGCTCACAAAGTCAGACAACTGTTTCCTTACCACCCAAACTTCCAGTACAAACAATGACTCTGGTGGAAGACTGGAAAGTTACAGTCTGAAGAGAGTGAGCACTGAGAGACTCTGGACTAAGAGGTACAAATGGTTGCCTCTAGAAAGTGGGAATCAGGGATGGAAGGGGCCTGGAGACTTTGGGGTTTTTTTGTATTTTTTTTATTATAAGGCTTGTAGTTGCTTAAATTATATATATATATATATATATATATATATATATATATCATAGATAAT
This sequence comes from Neofelis nebulosa, assembly GCF_028018385.1. NCBI lineage: Eukaryota > Metazoa > Chordata > Mammalia > Carnivora > Felidae > Neofelis > Neofelis nebulosa. The sequence goes on along the minus strand of NC_080789.1, from coordinate 46,365,803 downwards.
ATAATATATTATAATGCATATGTATATAGTGCAAATATACAATCACTTTGACCTAATATGAAACTTACATTTAATTTTAAATTTTTTTTTTGAATTATAAATTACAACAAATTTAATTTTAATTCAAAGTAAAATAAGAAAATTAGAAGTTTCATAGTTGTAAAACACAATTAAAACCACACAGTATTGTATCAATGAATAAAATTGTTATCTTGTCACCAATACATTATTCCACTGGCTGCCCTGGGAATTTTTCTCTTTAATGATGACCCCTCCTTGGCACTGAACTACCAGGGTCATAGTATGTAAGACCATCATGTAAAGCCACACAGCTTGTGCACGCCCCAACTCCAAGACAGCTGGAATTGACAATGTGACAACTAATGGTAAGTCTCCATGATAGAGCTCTCTTTCTTACTGTTGAATTTATGGGAAGATTTGTAAACTCCCTTCCATATAGTTGGTACATCTCCCTTGTCTTTGTTGCTTGTTTAGCTTAGTCATCAATTGCACTTGTTGAATTCCCACATGTGGCTCAGTTCCTTTAACAAGATTTATTGTAAAAATACAACCATGGCTTTTCCCTTTTGAGGTTTCCCCATTTTCTTCTCTTCTTTCTTCTGTCAGTTAATAATTATATCTTTGAGGTAGCTTATACGGACATTTTGAATCTCTAATTATATATGTAGTCATACTTGGTCTAAAAGACTGCAAATGTTATACTTACCTTTACATTTTCTTAAGCTTTGTAACTCATTCACCAATAACAACAAATGGTTATGCCTTTGGTTGTTTTTAAAAGTTCATCGGTGACTTACTGGCCTTTGAGGCACTGGAAGCATATAAATGAATGTTCTGTAGCAAATGTTTAGGGAAAGTAGGCAATTGACTTTATGACAGATAAACCATGTTATTGGTAGCAAAAATGAAGTCTTCCCTACTTCTCAAGTTGATTTAGCATTTGATCATTGCACTGTTGAGTGTCTGAGTTTTTAAAATCTCTCTCTTCTAACCATTGACACTGCATCCAGTCCGGGATCTCGGTTAAACTGCGTAGGAAAACAGTTTATCTGAAATGGAATAGTGTCTCTGTAGAGTTGGTCTCTCAGTCCCAGAGAGAAATGAAGACAAACATGAAGCTAGAAATTTATCGCCAGTGCATAATTGGAAAGTGCCACTTTGACATGAAGACAATTTTTGTCTTTCATCTCTCTCATGCAAGCAGTAGTCTAATGCAGTGTCTGTAGAGTTGTTTTAGTTTAAAGAAAAGGAATGCTTAAATCAAACTCTTGGGTAGTTGGATTCAATTCAGAGTCTATCGTAACATTTGTTCTTTTGGAGAATTGTATTTCTGTTTTTACTACTCTGTTTTGAGTTTAAAATGCTTAAAAGCATTGCAAAAATAACAAGAGCTCATCAAGTATTTCGTAGGCACTTCAAAGAATCTCAGAATATGCTTTATAAATATTTCATTCACATTCCCCATATCACTGTGGTAAGAATAGTAAAGATTCTTCCATTTAGTGGGAGAAAAAAATTCAATTTAGGGACAAATTTTTCTATGCAGGTTCAGAAATTATTCAATAGCAAAATGAAAATACAATCTATGTATTTGTTTAAACTGCATTCATGTTTCTATATTGTCCATACTTGGCTAGGAACTGATTCAAAAATTAGTGAGATTTATTGTGTTCTTTTTTATTGTTTCCTATCCATTGTTCATTAATATCTTTTTGATAAATAGATTAGCATTTATAGTAGTGTTATTTTTAAAAGTTATTTTTAAAACATTGTGCCAACTGTTTAAAGGAAACACAAAGTAGACACAGTATTCTTTAATCTGCTTGCTGTACTCTCCTCGGAGACCCACAAAACATACTTAGTAAAAATAATCCTCCCAGAAATAAGAAAGGAAGGGACTAATGCCAGAGAATGCAGCATTCATTCAGCTGGTCAGTCACTCAACAAGAGTATTTATTGATTGTCAAGCATGTGCCAGACGCTGTGCTAAAAGCTGGTGATTTAACACACCCTGCCTTCATGGCATTCAAGAAAGGAAGACAGGAAAGTAAATAAAGATGTGACCACAAACTATTCTCAATGAAAAGAATAGTGGTGGGAGGTAGGGACAGGGGGAGGAGGGCTGGGGTAAGCAGGAAGAAGAGCAGGGAAAGGTGGAAAAAGACCTATTCCGGATTGAGAGACCAAGAGGAACATCTGAAAAAGTGATAGTGATAGGGTGAGGCGTAGATGAGCATTGTGGGTGCAGGTGAATGGACAGGACAGGCCTGAGGGAGAAAGGTCTTGGGAGGTAGAGGGAACTGCACAGTGGCAGCTGTGCCCTAAGTGCAGTGAGCAAGGGGACAGTGAGGCAGGATGAGCATGGAAGGGTAGGTGTTCAGGGCCTGTCGGCCATGCTGAGGCATTTGGGTTTAATCTAAGAGCAAACAGGAGTCCATTGGAGGATTTCAGGCAGTGCCAGGGAATTATCTAGTTCTGTTTGGAAAAGCTAAGTTTGGCCTCCATGTGGAGCATCTGTGGAGGGTGCCAGGAGTCGAAGCAGGAAGTGGAAGAGCACTTAGGAATGAGGACTGAGGGGCGCCTGGCTGGCTCAGTCGTTGAGCGTCCGACTCTTGGTTTTGGCTTAGGTCGTGATCTCACAGTTTGTGGGTTCAAACCCCACATCGGGCTTAGCACTGTTGGTGAGGAATCGGCTTGGGATTCTCTCTCTGCCCCTCCCCCAATGATGTGCTCTCTCGCTCGCTCTCTCTCTCTCTCAAAATAAATAAATAAACTTAAAGGAAAAAAAAGGTAATGAAGACTTAGTGGGACCTAGGCACTAGGTGACTAGGAGTTAATGGCTGCTTGCCCTGGACCAACTTTGTGCCAGGCCCTTGACATGCACACTCTCTAGTCTGTACGACTCCAGCAAAGCCTGGGTACAGGAAACCATGGGATGAGATTGCTCCAGATCCTGTACCTTGAATAGTTTTTTGGAAATAGACTGTTTGTTGGGGCGCCTGGGTGGCTCAGTCGGTTAAGCATCTGACTTTGGCTCAGGTCATGATCTCACAGCTTGTGAGTTCAAGCCCAGCGTTGGGCTCTGTGCTGACAGCTCAGAGCCTGGAGCCTCTTCAGATTCTGTGGCTTTCTCTCTCTCTCTGCCCCTCCCTGCTCACACTCTGTCTCTCAAAAATAAATAAGCATTAAAAAAAATTAAAAAAAAAAAAAAAAGAAATAGACTGTGTCAATCTAAAAAGCAAAACCTCAGGACACAATGGGAGAATGAGAAGCAGTCTGGTGTGATGGGAAGAGAGTTGACAGATGGCCCCCAATTTACGATGATTGGACTTAGCGATTTTTCAACTTTACTACAGTGGGAAAGCAATACACATTTGGTAGAAACCACACTTGGAATGTTAAATCGTGCTCCTTTCTGTGCTGGCAATATGCGCTATGATCCTCCTTCGTGATGTTGGGCGGTGGTGGCAACCCAGTCCGCCCCATGATCACAAGGGTCAACAACCCCATACTCTTACAGCCATTCTTTTTCTCACTTTCAGTACAGTATTCAGTAACTTACCTGAGACAGTGAACATTTTGTTATAAAACAAGGTTTGTGTGAGATGATTTCACTCAACCATAGGCTGATGGAAGTGTCCTGGCGCATTTAAGTCAGGCTAGGCTAAGCGATGATGTTCGGTAGGTTAGAGGTATTAAATGCATTTTGACTTATAGTATTTTCAGCTTATGATGAGTTTATCAGGATGTAACTCTATCATAGCTCAAGAAAGGTCTGTATTTGGAAAGGTTTAGAGAGGTGGAGACTTCAACCCACAACCGGTAAAGCCCTTTCAGCACCAGACACCGAGCCAAGGGCTCACACCTACATTGTCTCATTTAACCCTCACCATGGCAGCACGACCGAGGTGTTACAATACAACATTAAGAAGTTAAGGCCACAAAAGCAAAAAAAAAAAAAAAAGGGACGGGGTCTAACAGCAAGGTGGTGGCCAAACCATCATTTCAGACCCTGGCCCATTTTCCTTTCCACATACCACAGGCAGATAACAGCACTTAGGCTCCATTTTGCAGATGATGGACAACCTACAAAGGCTTTTTGAACCCGTATGATAGGGGAGGATGATGGATCAGATGCACCTTTTGAAATAATAAGCCAGATCCTTTGCGTGTGTCCCAGGATATCAGACAGAATGTGGGTAGGAGAGAAAGATTTCATCCTGTTGGCATGGAAGGATCCCATAGCCATGCCATGCTGACTGCAAGATATTTCAGCATCTTACTGCACAAGGCAGGAAAAACGATGTGACTTTCTGCTTGGGTGAAATAAAATAGATCAGGTGCTTTTAATGAAAGCTTTTGAAAGATTTTCTTTGAACATTGCCTTGGAACTATCTATCTATCTATCTATTATAGCCTTTTACTCTACTTTTTCTTGTATATTTTTGTTGTCCAATAATTAAGTAATGAAATTATCTGCTAAAAGGGATTTATGGTGTGAAAGAGGTGTAGGGTGGGAAGGTTTTTCTAAATTTCCTCTTTTGAAGAAAAAAGTCATTAGAAACTTACTTTTTCTGTCATCGCAAAAGGTAAATATAATAGTTTCCTATGTGTAATTCATGTGTGCTAGTTCAATGATTCTCAACCATGGGCGATTTGACCCTAGGAAACATTTATTTGGCTATGTCTGCTGTACATTAGTTTTTCAGGTCTGCCATAACAAAGTACCACTGACTGGGTGGCTTAAACAACAGAAATGCATTTTTCTCACAGTTCTGGAGGCTGGGAAATCCAAGATCAGGGTGTTGGAAGCGTTGTTTTCTTCTAAGGCCTCTCTCCTTGGCTCGTAGTTGGCTGTCTTCTCCCTCTGTCTTCACATGGTCTTCTTCCCTCTGTCCCTATGTCCAAATTTCCTCTTCTCATAAGGACACTAGTCATATCAGAATAAGATCCACCCTAATGACCTCATTTTAATGCTTCTGTAAAGACTGTATCTTTGGGGCAGCTGGGTGGCTCAGTTGGTTAAGCCTCTGACTTCAGCTCAGGTCATGATCTCATGGTTTGTGGGTTCAAGTCCCACATCAGGTTCTATGCTGACAGCTCAGAGTCTGAGCCTGCTTCAGATTCTGTGTCTCCCTCTCTCTCTTCTCCTCCCATGCTTGAGCTCTCTCTGTCTCTCAAAAATTCATAAATATTTTAAAAAAATTTTTTAACTGTATCTTCAAGTCAATCACATTCTGAGTTACCTAACATTAGAGCAGTATACAAATGGAGATGTGGAAGGGCAGAGTATAATTCAAGTCATAACAGTCTATACAAGTTCTTGGTTGTTACAACTCGGGTTTGATGGGAGTGGAGGTGTTCCTGGCATCTCAGGGGTACGGCAGAGATGCTGCTCAACACCTTACAATGCATGGGAAAGCCCCCCCATAGCAAAAAGAATCATCAAGCCCCAAATGTCAATAGTGTCAAGATAGAGAAACCCTGTTCTAGTTCCAAAGTCAGTTGTTTGATTTTTTTCTAAGTGTAAAGAAAAATAGAATATATTACTCATGTGAACATGACTATTGTGAATTACAGCACAATCTTAACTAGGATTTATCCATGTTCAAATATCTTACACAGAAACCAATTTGTGGCATGAATAAGCTTTGTAAACTGTTTAGACAAATAAATGGAGTCATCGTTAAAAGAAAAAAAAAGGAAGCACAAGGGCACCTGGGTGGCCCAGTCGGTTAGACGTCCGACTTCGGTTCAGGTCATGGTCTCACGGCTTGTGAGTTCAAACCCCACATCGGGCTCGTGCTGACAGAATCTGCATGGATTCTGTGTCTCCCTTTCTCTCTGCTCCTGCCCCGCTCAACTCTCTCTCTTTCTCTCTCTCAAAAATAAATAAACATTTTAAAAATACATTTAAATAAGAAAAAAGGAAGCACAATATAAAATATTAGCTCCTTTATCCTTCAGGGGAAAAAAATTAAGATAACTCCTGATGGACTGGGAAGGGAGAAAGAAAGAAGGCAGAGAGGACCATTAATATCCCATTGCAATTGCTTGACCTCTCTTCCCAGATAAGTGAAAGGCCTGGGGTTTTGACTGGTATTCGGAAATCTGGGGCTGGGAGAGAAATGGACCAGGGGTTGCATACCATGGAGCCAAGAAGGACCTGAAAGATGATATCCAAAGGCTAAGTTGAAGCAGAGTCGATGGTCCAGAGAGGTGTTCTGAATAGTCACTCCAAGGAGCTGGCCAAGAGGTAAAAGCAACCAGAGATGCCACATAAAGGTGTGAACAGTGGAGAGGAAACTTTCCCTGAGGCACTTTCTTACATATGCAGTACTTCTGAAGAGTCAAAAAGGTCAAGCAAGTATTAGGACCTGAACCTAAGCTATGGCAGGAATTAGATCACAGATTCCAGTATACAGTGTAGCAGCAAAAGGCTGATCCCACGAGCTTTAGAGTCACATGGGCCAGGTTCAGACCCTGGCTCTGCCACTTACAAGCTATTCTGTGTGACTGTTTCTTCATATATAAAATGAGTTGTTATCTGAAGATTCACTGAAGTGTGTGTGTGTGTGTGTGTGTGTGTGTGTGAGAAAGAGAGAGAGAGACAGAGAGAGAGAGACAGAGAGAGAGATGTTATTTATCACTTTTTGGCACAAATAAGTTTTATAACAAATAGGGCTAATGACCATTTAGAAAGTGGGGGATGAATGATAGATAGGGTGATGTAAAATCAATCAATCAATAAACAAACAAACCTGAGGTTTCTAGAATGGTTGCTTGAAAGAACCACGATGCACTATTCAATATGAGAAAACGCAAAAGGGAAAGCTGGTTTGGGGAAAAGAGAGAAAACTATGAATTCAGTTTGAAATGTGTTGCGTTTTAGGTGACTGGTTGATTAACCACATGGAGAAGTTCAGAAATAAAGCTTTTAGAAACAAAGATCTGTAATACAGCTGCAAGCTCAAGGCTAGAAATTGTTCCCAGAGAATAGAAAAAGCAGAAGAGATAGAATCTTAGGGTATTTCTAGATGTGAAAGTAACTTTTCTGGTGATTTTTGGTGATTGTACAGTCCTTTAGAATATATGAGACGCTACACTATTTTGGAGGGAAAAAAAAATTGGTTCCAAGTTGGTTGAAAGCTTTTGAAATGCTGTATCTAGAGCTACTGCATTCAATGATCAAAGACCTGTGTGATAACAATGATGATGATGATGATGACGACATTTGACTTCTTAAAACTGGTTTCCCACATCATTGCCCACCTCGTTGCATTTGCTTCCCACTGGTAATTTGCTGCAGTAGATTTCAAAACAAAACAAAACCCACCAAGCGTGCCCAAATAAGGAACACTTCCCTTCTGACTGAGACCTTTGCCTCTGAGACAAGTACATAAACATTCATGACTGATGTTGTGGGCTTCTAATTCTGACAGTTGTAAAAGGGTTTTTGGCTTGCTGTCATAATTTTTTTTTCTTCGTCTATTTGTTTTGGTTTTGTTTTGTTGTCTGCGTGCTTATTTCTCTGTTTGGTGTGTGTTCAGAGTACATGCGGTTTTTAGATAAGTGACCTGCCCACAGATAACTACATCAATCTCTTCTCTTGTTATGCACATAATATAAATAATGTGCTTGACTACCCAGTCACATTAGCTATTTCTATTAGATTAGGACGACAATGTAAAATTTTTCAAATGAGCTTTAATTTGAGCCTCTGTCTTTTCAAAACATCCGGTAAAAAATTAATAAAGCAAAAGGACTCATCATACATAAACCAGGTATCTCTAAACATTTTTAAAATTATACTGTGATTTTTAAAAGATTTTTCACGGTAACCAAATATCAACAAGCTAACATTTCTCTACTCCTGATACATCTGTACAGGTAAGAGTTTTAATTTGTAAATACACTAAGAGATTCTGTGTTGTAATAATGATAGCAAACTCTGCAGGGCAAGTTGTACTTGCCAGGTACTACTTAAGTACTTTATCTTTTTTTTATTTTTATTTTTTTAACATTTATTTATTTTTGAGACAAAGAGAGAGCATGAACAGGGGAGGGTCAGAGAAATAGGGAGACACAGAATCTGAAACAGGCTCCAGGCTCTGAGCTGTCAGCACAGAGCCCGACGCGGGGCTCGAACCCACGGACCGCGAGATCATGACCTGAGCCGAAGTCGGCTGCTTAACCGACTGAGCCACCCAGGCGCCCCACTACTTAAGTACTTTATATATATTAGTTCAATTATTTCTCACAACAATTCTATAAAGCAGATACTATTATTATCTCCATTTCATAGATTAGGTAACTGACACACAGAGATGTTAAATAACTTGTTCAAGGTTATTGAGCTTAGAAATAACAAAGCCAGGATTTGAACTAAGGCACGATAGCTCCAGAATACAGGCTCCTAATTATTACATTACCAACTATTTCGAAGAATATCTCTGAAACCTCAGGAAAAATAATAATATTAGAAGAGAAATGAAGAGATTATTAGCTCTTTCTTTACATATAAATGAATTGCTTCACTTACAACCTGTAAGCTTTACTTTTAACTCAAAGGTCATCAAGTAAAATAAAATATTTTTCCAGCACGTTGCAAAAAAGTGTATCCTGATGGCAAAAATTCCATGAAAAGATATTCAGTTCTTCTAGACATGAGGGAAATGCAAATTAAGGCCACAATGAAATACCATTGTATATTTAGTGGAACTAAAATTTAATAGAGAAATAATACCAGTTTTGGTGAAGACAAACAGAGGAAAAACAGGTGTAAAACAATTAGAATTCTCACACCTTGCTGGTGGAAGTGTGACTCAACATAATCACTTTTGAAAACTGCTTGGCAGGATCTGTTAAAGCTGAACGAATATATGCATACACCAAGACCCGGCAATTCCACTCCTAGACATATACTCGGCAGAAATGCCCACATATATATGCTCAACAAAAGACATATTTAAGAATGTTTATAGCAACGTTACTCATCATAGACACAAACTGACCCAAATGTCCATCAGCAGGTCACTGATAAATACATTGTGGTGTAATAATAAAACGAGATACTATATTGGATTGAGGGGAATAAACTATTGCTACATGCAACACATGAATAAATCTCATAAACATAACGAGTGAAAGAAGCTAGAAAAACACACACACACAAAACTCTGCTCTGTATTACTAAGTGAAAGAAGCCAGTCTGAAAAGGTTACATACTGTATGGTTTCAACTGCATAACATTCTGGAAGATGCAAAATACTCTGGATGATGCTATAATTAACAGTGGACACGTGTCATTATACATTAGTCCAAACTCATGGAATGAACAACACCAAGAGTAAACTCTAATGTAAACTGCGGGGTTTGGGTGATCATGAAGCATCAGTAGGTTCATCAGTTGTACCAAACCGTACCACTCTGGTGGAGGACGTTGATAATGGGAGAGAACATGCATGTGTGGGGGCAAGAGGTGTATGGGAAATCTCTACGGCTTCCTTTTACTTGTGCTGTGAACCTAAAATTGCTCTAAAAAAAAAAGAAACTATGCACTCTAGGATTCCATTTATAGAAAGATCAAAACCGAGCAAAACTAATATAAAGTGTTGGAAATCAGCAGACTGGTTCCCTTTGTGGAGAAGTGGGGGGAAGGGAACATGAGGGAGCTTCTGAGGCAATGGCAGCATTCTATTTTGGGACTAGTGCTGATTTGTGAAGGTATGTTCACACCGGAAATTCACTGGGCTGGACAGTTAAGATTTGTTCATTCTCCCATATATGTTACACTTCAATCAAAAATGTTTTTCAAAGATACGTTGTTTTGGAGTTAATAACATGAGAAAGTACCTGGAAATAACATTATTCATACTATCATAAAATGCTACTCAAGCCTGCACCTTTCCTTTTGAAGTTCACAGGAGGTCTTATCTCTAGAAGCATATTTGAAAAGTGATCAATTAAAAAGTGCTGGAATGGCTCCAGCCTGGATCCATTGTTAACAAAGGTATCTGGCAGAGGGCTAAATGCTACTGGATCTCCCAAGACAAATTGAAAATGCTTGTACTTAGAAGAAATAGGAATTGCACTGTGCTGCTAAAGAAGAAAATATTTGTCTTCAACAGCGGCAGAGATTAAAGAACCATTCTGGGGAGTTGTTTTCTTAATTTTTTTAATAGTCACACTATAAGGAATGGCCTCTTTGTTCACCGATTCATGTACCAAGGCTCAAATACAAACAGCATAGCTGGATTTTGAGATGGCGGACTAAGTACCCAATGTAACCATTCCTCCCATAACAAAGCCATGGAAATGACAGGAAAGATATTTTAGCAGGAGAAAGAGAAGGAAAGGAAAAGTAGAAAGGAGAGGAGGAAGAAAAAGGAGTAGGAGGGGAAGGGGCGGCAACAGCAGCAGTGGAAAGGTACTTGAGTGCGGTGGTAGAAAGGGAACTTTCAATGGACGAGAGTTTTTGAGGAATCTCTAGGACAGAAGGCAAGTAAGGCTGACTGAAGAGAGAAAACCTAACACTAGTTCTGAGCAAAACTTATTGTGGAAGGTGGGCACACACAAAGTGGGTTTTGTTCCCGAAAGGGTTTCAAACTGTTGTACACCTCACACTTAAAAGCAACGTAGCCATTTGATGAGAAACACGATTTAAAAAAAAAAAAAAAAAACGGATCGGGTAAGATCATCTGCTCACTTACAGGAAGGCTGCAGTAGAAGAGATTTCAATTCAGCATTCACTGTGTATCTTCTATATGGCAAGGCTCTGCTAGACGCTGGAAGTACCATAATGAAAAGAAGAAGAAAAAAAAAGAAAACAGCTACTGACCATGAAAAGTCACAGCCTCCTGTGGGAAATAGACATGTAAACATATAAAACATGTGAACATATCACTTCAATACAATGCAATACAATATGCCAGAGTGGTAAAGAGTTGGTGTGCTGCCCAACGGAGCTTGTATGCAATGCTAGCACATGTGGTTTTCATTTGGAAAATGATAGTAATTGAAAGGTTTTAGGTAGGGTGGTGATTTGGCCAGTTCTGCATTTTTGGATGGATCTCTCTAACCATGAGAGGGCGGGCCTGAAGGGATAAGGCTGATAGCAGGCAGCCACGGAGTTTGGAGGTGATTTCAGATGACTGGGCCAGAGATGGTGAGCACCTCCAGCAGGAAAGAGTAAAGACCGAGGAGAAGAGATAGGTAGAAAAGATGATAAAACGGAAGAAGGCTTGAATAGTATCTAAGAGTTGGGCTCTTTTGACAGGAAGATGGTGATGACACTAGCTAGAAACCGGCACTACAGAAAAAGAAACGAGTTTGGAGTAAAAATAATTATTTCTATTGGGGACATGATGCATTCCTGCAAGATGGCTAAGTGGACATATGCAGAAGGAAATTAGATATACGATTCGGAAATCTAGGAGACAAAGATTAAGACTAGGAATATGTATGTGGGGAGTTATGGGCATCTAAGAGATACTTAAATCCATGAAAGTAACAGTCTCCAAGAAGAAAGGGCAGAGACTGAAGAGCACTAGGCCAGGGAAGAACTCCAGAGAACACTGACATTTAAGGGATAAATAGAATAAAATCCCACAAAGGAGCTTATAAAGTAGAAAGTATGGAAAGAATCCTGAGAGAATGATGGCTTGGAAACCAATGGAGTATAGAGTTTCCAGAAAGAGCAAATCTAATGCAGGAGAGAGGCCCAGTAAGTCCTGTGTTCATTAAAGTTGACAATATGGAGGTCACTATTTCTTTGGCAAGAGCAATTTCATCGGAGTGTAGGGATGGAAGTCTCTGTGTTGTGGGTTGGAAAGGGAATGGGAAGTGGAGACTGTAATTCTAGGCTGTAAACAACCCTAAAGGGAATGAGAAAGATTGGGCAGCAGGTAAAGGAAGACATGATATTGAAAGATCCTGTTTCCCATCTGCTTTCATAGTGGAAACGACTTGACTATGTTTATATATTGAAAGTAAGAGGAATCAGTGAAAAATAGAGGAAGAAGAAGGAATTATTCATGGAGTAAAGTGCTATAGCATCCTAGAGGGGATGAGACCCATAAGCAAGGCGAAGCGAGGAGAAAAGTATGGGCATAGTAAGCAGGAGACAAAAAAAGAACAAGAATTTGGTTTATTTCATGTTTGGTGGTCTAAAGAATCGCAGTTGTTTCCATGAAGTAAGAGGGAAGGTGTCCCATGATAGGAGTCACTGTTGATGAAGAGGTTTGAGGCAAGTGGTAAGGATTGGCCACAGTCCCCGTGGGAGTAAATTGAGCAATCACAAATAACAGGATTGTGCAGCAGTGTTGAGAACCCACAAAGACCATGAATTTATAGTCACTAATCTGCACATTTGTGAGTTACTCTTTTCTAGTAGCACTCAGTACCCTGAGATAGTAACAGAAAAAAATGAATTGTGGTGTTTTCCCTGAGCTGGGATTTTTCCAGGAGAAAGAAACAAAAGACAACAGACCAGGGAGTTGAGGGTGTTGGTGAGGTGGTGATCCAAGTGACCAATGTGTGATCTAAGCTGGAAAGATAAAACACTGTGTCAGAAACACAAGGGTATGTTAAGCTAGATCTTAAATGGGGGCAAGGGGGGTGGGGAAGCACAGGAGCAGGAATTTGGAAATCGAGAGGCTAATGTGTTCTAGGGAAAGAGAATCACATGTGTAAAGACAGATGCAAAGGGGAACAGCAAGACTTTCAGTGTAGGTGGGCCACACATGCATAGAGGAAAGTGACATAGAATCAAGATGGAAACATACATTAAGCTAGATTGTGAAGAGCCAAAATAGTTTAGGCATTCGTTCCTTTAAGAAACCTGGAGCCAGCAGAAGTTCTCAGATTGAGGAGCCCCCGATGACCACAGCTATGCAGGTTGTGCCCCGCACAGGGACTCCTCCCGTGAGGCTGAACTTAAGGCCAAGCTCTGCTTGCAAGCCATTCACCTTGTTCTGTTGCTTCAGTGCCAAGAAGAGGCTCTTTCCTGTAACCCTGCTCTAGATTTCCAGACACGGGCATTAACACAGCATCGACAAGAGCAGGGTCAGAGACAGGGCAAAATGGTTGAACATATTTGACCATCTTGTCACAATGACTCCTCCACGTCTTATGAAATCTTTGTCCATAGTGACCACTTTTTCAAAATTAATTCCAACATCTTGGCAAAAGATGAAAAAATTAAAGAAATCCATTACATTGTTTCACAAATGTTAGGAAACTGAATCATAGACAAAACGTGGTGCAAAATGCGGCCTCTTTTTAAAATAATCGTTTAAAAAGTAAATAACATACAGGTTTAGAAATTGTTTTAAGACCTCCTCATTTGCTGCTAAGGTTATATGTGTTCCAGGTGTCAGAAAGACCAAATACGAAAAAAAAAAAAAAAGTTTAAAAATAATTTAAGTAAGAAAGGGAGTATTTTTGTACAAAGGTTTAATGTTGTTCTCATTCTGTCATTTTTAACTAAAAATTGACATGAAGGCAAGAAGGGCATTGTTGATTAAAGAGTGGTCCTAACCTTCCCAGGACATGACTGTCTTTTTAGTGATCCATAGCAGATAAGAATTTGAGAGTAAAGGTTTACAAACTTTTATAGTAATTGAATAATCTATGTTGAATCCCATAACAAAATATTGACGCTCCTATTTTGTGCATTTTAGGGTTTTTTTGTTTCCCCTTTCTAGTAATTAATTTTATTATGTCTTTTTAAAAATTATAGGCCCACAGCAAATTCAAAATTTTCTAGATGGGTGATGGGTATTAAAGAGGGCACTTGTGATGAGCACTGGGGTATTCTATGTACATGATGAATCACTGAATTCTACTCCAGAAACCAATATTGCACTGTATGTTAACTAAAATTTAAATCTAAAAAAAAAAAAAATTGGTCTTTCACCATGGATAGTTTGGGAAGCACTGAGCTAGAGGACCACTATTCCATTTGACCATCACTACAAAGATGATTACAGAATGAAAAAAGTAAATGCAGACAAGTTCCTTTTTACCTTACCCACTTTGAATTTATATTTTAAAGGCCTATTTGATTTTACCTTAGACTGTTGATATTAAAGGCTGTTTTCTGCTACAGGCTTATATGCATTGCTTAGAAACTCTTTAAAAGAAAATAACCTTATTAGAAAACAGGTGGTAAAGGACTGGTTTAGCAGTATTTGCTCATTTTCTAAGTGGAACTCCCACACTGGGTAACACCAAGAAGTTATTCTTCATTCCTTTTGGGAAAAGGAGATACTCTTCTTTTTAAGAAGTAAATTAAGTCACCCTCTTTTGATTGGAAGCAGCTAGCATAGGGCCTCACACTATTAATGTAGTTTAGTTTCGTAGTTTAAATACAAGGAAGTCTGCCACAGGGAGATCAATTCTCCCAAGATCATGCAGCTAGTGAATGGGGAGGTCCAGATTCAAACCCAAGACCCTATACCCTGACAGTGCTTGCACTCTTTCTGCTGTTCTGCCATAAAAAGAGTTCTGGTGGGGGACCCTGAGAGTGAAAGCTTATACAAGCTTCACTTCCAGGAGCCTGAAATTGGATAATAAATATTAAAATAATGTGGAGTGTTTTTGAATCTCCTAAATATGTAAATTTCCTTGTTCTATTTAGAGCTTTCTGCATATGGACATGATAGATGTTTATCCCAAACTGATTTGCACATCACACAGAAAAACATAAGCGCAGAGGGAAGTTACCCATACCAGTTGTCTTGATGTTGAAACTGGTTTAATCCGGGCTGCTAATAAACATGCTCCTAAAACAAACCACCTTGATTCTTTTAGGAAATAAGTGAGATATCAATTAGAAATGAATGAATACCTGAGAAATATCAAGTCATCGCAGAAATTATATGGTCCCTGTGAGGAATTCAGAAACCTCATTGATTAGTTTAACACATGTCTGTTCAGTGAACTAAACAACTTTGCTGCTTCAGAGAAGTATCTGCACCACAAATTTAAACTGCTAATCAATCATTTGGCACTATTATCTAGATGATGCCAGAAAAAAATCCAGATGCTTAATATATGGAAATACAAATTTTTTAGTGAATATTTTTGGCATTGTTTAGGTTTTTTAAATTTTTTTTAAACAACTTTTTTTTTTTAATGTTTATTTATTTTTGAGAGAGAGACAGACAGAGCACGAGCAGGGGAGGAGCAGAGAGGGAGACACAGAATCCAAAATAGTCTCCAGGCTCTGAGCTGTCAGCACAGAACCCACAGCAGAGCTCGAACTCACAAACCGTGAGACCGTGACCTGTGCCAAAGCCAGACGCTCAACAGACTGAGCCACCCTGCCACCCCTTACATTTTTTTTAATGTTTATTTATTTTTGAGACAGAGCATGAGTGGGGGAGGGGCAGAGAGAGGGAAGCACAGAATCCAAAGCAGGCTCCAGGCTCTGAGCTGTCAGCACAGAGCCCAACAGGGGGCTCCAACTCAGGAACCGTGAGATAATGACCTGAGCCAAAGTTGGACACTTAACCAATTGAGCCATTCAGGCGCCCCGGAATTGTTTACTTTTAGCTCGAGAAAATAGCATTTTACTCAGCTATATAATTGTTCAGTATCAGACACTAAAAGTTATCATTGTTTTTTACCATACTCTAAAACATGTAACTGAATATTTTATCTACCTGTACATACTAGTGACTTTGTAAAGAGTAAATGATCAGTCCCTCAATTCTTACCATCAATGATTAAAAGTTAATATTTGATAAAGGAACCAAGCAATCCATACTGACATCAACTGGTTAGGCGCTATGGGTGTGGCCACTTAAATAAGAAGGATATTTTTAAAAGCTCCTGGGTGAAATGGGTAAAGGTGGTCAAAAGATACAAATTCCAGGGGTGCCTGGGTGGCTCAGTCGGTTAAGCACCCGACTTCGGCTCAGGTCAGGATCTCACGGTCAGTGAGTTCGAGCCCCGCGTGGGGCTCTGTGCTGACAGCTCAGAGCGTGGAGTCTGTTTTCTATTCTATGTGTGTGTGTCTCTCTCTGCCCCTGCCTTGCTCACGCTCTGTCTCTCTCCCAAAAATAAATAAACGTAAAAAAAAGAAAAGATACAAACTCCCAATTCTAAAATAAGTAAGTGCTGGGGATGTAATAATGTACAGCAGGGCAAATATAGTTAACAACACCATATTTTTTATTTGAAAGTTGTTAAGAGAGTAAATCTTAAAAGTTCTCATCATAAGAAAAAAAAAATGTTCTCGCTATGTGCGGTGATGGATGTTAACTAAATTTATTGTGGTTCTCATTTTGCAACATATACATATATCAAATCGTTATGTTGCACACCTAAAATTAATACAATGTCATATGCCAATTAAATCAATTTTTAAAATAACAAATAAAAAGAAGCTCATTGTCTCATCTAGAGGTAAATTTTAAGTACATACACCTGATCTGAGATTATGATGAATTCTGAATATAATCTGAATCTTCAGGTTTGACCAATGGATCATTTTTAAAGTCAACCTGTAGCTGACTGGTATATAAAGTCTTAGTTGGTCTCGATGACAATCTGTCCAGCACCTGGTCTTTTGTCCTCTCAGATACAGACGGCATATATCAGTGGTGCTGTAGGGTTATGTGGGAGACAGTAAAGAAATAGAAACGTAAAAACAGAATGAAATCTAATTACACGGAGTTTCCCTTAAAACAAAAATCGATTGAGTTCTGCCCAAAGTGGCTTGTTGTTTCCTGTGCCAGGAACTACCGTGCAAGCCCAGCAGGAAGTGTGCTCCAGAGAAGGATCACATTACACCCTTGTTTTATGGTTCATTTCACTTATTTAATGCAATCCGAGAACCTGCAAAGGGAACATGTTAGAAGGAGGGAATAGGCTTTTTGTCTTGTTTTGTTTTTTTAAGTTTCTTTGAATCAAAACATTTGTTTTTACAAGGTGCTTATAGCCCCACAGAAGCAGGACTTCCAGAGTTGCATGGTGAAGACATTTCTCTTTGTCACCAAATTCAAAGCAAGTCATGAGGTTGGGTTATGTCTAGGGTTGAGTTATGTCTGTTTCCTTTGCTGTCCTACTCACATAATTTTAAACATGAAGTTTTACAACCAGGCCCACGAATGGGTTTTGAATTCACATAAGCTCTTCCTAGGATCTCTAATTTGATAGAAAGACCAAGGTGGTCTGGGGCGGGGGCGGTGGTGGGGCAGGAATATATTTCAGATGCAAAATAGCGATTTTTTGTTGATCAAAAGAATGAGTTTGGCCATATTGCTTGAAAACATGTGAACTGAGCAGCCGGATTTCCTTGTAGTGGCATTCCTTGTGTGGACACCGCTCCTCACATGCTGTCTGTTTTCCTCTCCAGAGACCTCAGTATGAACAACATCAGTCAACTGCCCCCGAGTCCCCTGCACAGTCTCCGCTTCCTAGAGGAGTTGTAAGTATCGCCGTAGTAGTGATGCGTCCAGTCAACACTGTGCACATTCTTGTGTTTGCCTCTCATACTTACTGTGGGAACCAGATAAAACAAGGCAAAAAAGCTGTCAGCACCAACAATTTTGGCACATGAGGAAACACTTACTTGGGAGGGGAGAAAAAAAAATTGCCTGCGATTCTGGAAATCAACTTATAAAAGAGTTTACCATGACGCTACAACTTTCTAAGGTGAGACTGAGCCAAACAAATTAAAATTTTAAAACAAAGGCTGTTTAAAAGAGCTGGATGTCTCTTTGGAAATAGTTAAGCAGCAGGATATTAAAAGTTTGAATACTCGTTCATGTTTATTAAAATAGCAAGTAAAGCTATAATCAAAACCAAAAACTGCCGCTTGGTTTGGGTTGTGACCGGGAGAATTGGGTCCACATTCCATAGCACCAAAACTTCTTGTCCTAATCACTTTTAATTATTATTTCCTACTTCTTCATTTAGCTTCCCTCAAGGCTTGAACAGAAAAACATGAAATCCACAGAGGACGTCAAACTGGGCTGTCCGAAAGTCACTGTAAAAAAAATAAAAAATTAAAAAGGAGGAAGCTAAAATTAGCTAATGATACACAGAGGAATCTTGATTAGGTCTAGTAATCATTTTCCAGAAGACGAAAAAGAACCGTATAATCCAAAAATCTGCATTTAAAAATTCATTTGATCTTCTTACCCTATTGAGTGATGGAGACTGAGGGAGTGAGGTGCCATCTCAGTCTTGATGAAGAAAGTTTGGCACCATCATTAGAGTAAGTCCTCTGACTGTTGATTAAAGGAATTGTTTAGGCAATGACCTCTTTTGAAAAACTTCCTTTGTAAATCCTAAAGTCAGGGTCCAATCTGGAGAGTAATTTAAATGGTTGATGCACTGCATGATCCGCCGCAGGAAGTGGAAAGAATATTCCATCGTAACCAAATTACGCTATGTCGATTTTTTCCTTTTTCAGGAGGATAATATTCTCACACTTCCCTAAGGCTTTTCTCTTTATTTTTGATGGCCTTATATTTTTGCAAATGCTATTGTTTTACTACTGAAAGTTGAATATATGTCCAGATTGTTTTCCAGAGTTACAGTGGGGAAGCTCAGAAGATGGGATTGTACAGCAAGTTTTTATCATTCAAAGAATGGGTTTTCAATCGGGGTTTTCCAGCTCCTCTTTTCCCGTCTTCTTTTTTCTCTCTGACCATTTCCATTGCTAAAAATTAACCTTGATCAGGGCTGAGACCTTGTCTAGCTTAGTCATGGCTTGTATGTAATAAATAATCAACACATTTTTGGGGTGTTCAGTTGGTTGAGCATCCGACTCTTGATTTGGGCTCAGCTTATGATCTCACAGTGGGATTGAGCCTCGAGTTGGGCTTTGTGCTGAGCTCAGACCCTGCTTGAGATTCTCTCTCCCTTGCTCTCTGCCCCTCCCCCACTCATGCTCACACACACTCTCTCTCTCTCTCAAAATAAATATGTAAAAAAATAAACAATACATTTTTGATGGATGAGTAAATGAATTAATGAACAATGAGAAAGCAAAACATGTAAAAGGAGCTTCTCATACAAGTTAGCTGCCTTAGGAAAAAGATAACAGATGTGGTAGACATTAGCTAATATTTCTAAAGATAACCTTTAGCAAATTTTGATTAGTGTTTTTTCCTCATTTCCATCCTTCTCATCTTCCCTTTCTCACCATAATTAACATACGATGCTTAGTCCTATTTTCCCCTGTATTTCGAAGGTGTGCATTTCCTATGCTTTTCTCTTTAATTTCCTTACACTATGAGATGGCACAAGGCTTCCATTCTGTGTCAACATGCACCTCAACTTTAGACCACAAACTGAATCAATAAATAATTCATTTCCCTAAGGACTTTGTTCAGTAGAATTCCTCCCTCAATGACCAACTCATTCAAAATAACTCCTCATTCTTCATGAGGTGAATGTTAATTCTGTTCCAAGGCCGGTTTCTCAAAAGGTAATTGAGGAAAGTCAGGGGGAAAAAAATAGGGAAGGAACTACCATTTGAAAAAGATATTTTTCTATATTGTCTTATTTTGATATCTGGAAACTCTATTAAGGGTCTTGACTGTGGAATCATGGGATTTCAGAAATAGAGGGACCCTTAAAGGACTATTCATTCTAGTTTTTCATTCTGTCCTGGAATGCCCTCTGTTGAGTTGGCCAACTTGCAGAATGTAAAAGCTAGACCACTTTCTCATATATAATTCTATGTTGTATCTGACTGATGTTTTGAAGACATCATTATTCATTTCGTGGCAAAAGGGGATAGTATTTATAGAACCTGGAGAAATGATCAGCTCTGTTTGGTTTATTCTTTTGTTCCCAAGGCTTATTTTAGGGTGTTGTGTTTAAAACAAAACAAAACATAGCAAAAAAACAAACAAACAAAAAAAAAGCACCCGTTTTGCAGAGTATTGTGATTATGCCTCTGGTATGTTGCTCATAATTTCATTAGATTTAGCTATGTTTAAGTCTGTATTCTCTTCTAGAGTAGAATATCTTCAGAATAATAATGTAATTATAATGACAACAATAGTAGCTTACTCTGTTCAAAATTTTTCCACTGAATCCTCCTAACAACCCCATAAAAGTAGATATTATTGTTATCCCCACTTCGTAGATTAAAAAAAAAAAAGAAAGAAAAAATGAAGTGCAGAGAAAATAAGAAACTTGTCCAAGATCATGAAGTGGTGTCAGGGCTAAAATTCAAACCCACCTTTAAAGCCACACTCAGAAGGTAGAGGAAGCGGTAAGAATTGTATGTGATTTGTGCATTTCTTTTCCCCAGTAGTACCTAGCACAGTGGTTTGCACAAAACTGTTATTTAAATTGAGTTTTGTAATCATAGGTCTGTCATATGGCTGTGTCTGTCTGTGTATATGTGGAGGAATGAAATAGAGAGAGTAGGAGAGAGATCTGCCTGCCCAGCTGGGAGAGATTGGATATTCAGGTTATCAATTCACTACCATCACCGATTATTGGCTATGGAGAAATGTCATCAGAATTTTCAGATGTAGAATTGTCAGAGTATCACCAATTTAGCACTGCTTCATAAGTACAAAACCTTAGTGACTATTTTTATATGTGCCTGCATATGCTTAAACAGCATGTTTATATGGTATTCTACCTGAATCAACAAATGACAACCATGCAGCTGGATACAGACATTTAGATATCTGGGGTGTGTGTGTGTGTGTGTGTGTGTGTGTGTGTATCTTTTGTTATGACAGTAGAGCACTGTTCTAAAAGTATTCCTTCATTCAGTTTATTCAGCTTATCTCTGGCTTTTTCTCTTTATCTATTAAATAAGAAGGTGTTACAGATACTATTAATGATTTTAATAAAACTCTCACCACAAAACTCAATTTTTAAAAATCACTATTGATAAAGGCAAGTAACCACTCTCCCTGTTCACTAATTACCCAACTTATCATTTCCCTAGTTTAATTCATTTAATTATGTTGTGAACTATGTAGACAGCCATGATTCATTCCTCATCTGGAGCTTAGCAAAGGTGTCGCAGTTTAAAACCCTCTAAGAATCAATGAAGCCTTAACGGTACTCCCTGACTCACTGTTTAGAAATATATGTATATTATAACCCCAGAAAAAGTGACTACCTGAGGCAATGATTTAAGAAGAATAAAGGTCCTCACCATTGATGAATTCCTCTCCCTCCTGACGTTCTAGAATGTTTGCTACTTGTGCCACATATTCAAGTCTTATTTATGAATGTTATTTATTTTTTTAACTCTACACAGTGACTGGACATGCAGTGGCCAAACGTCTTATTGTTACAAAGAGAAGGAGAGCCTTCTTCTTTTGGAAAAAAACAAAAACATGGTGTCTGAGTGTGGCAAGGCTGTGCTAGGGAGAAAAGGGCAGGATTTAGAGGCAAAACCCAGGTCTTGTCTCTGCACTACCTGATAATCCACTTGATTTCACTGGGTCTCCGGGGATAATGGCAAGAGCTGCCCCGCCTGTGCTTTGAGATGTTTCTGAGAATTGAATGAAATGATAATGTGAGAACTTTGGTAAGCTCTCATTCACCTGCTGAGCTGTGTTAGTAAAATGAAAACACCTTCAAGAAGAGTCCAACCTCTTTCTTTCCTCTTTCAATAGCCTGACTTTGCAGTAACCCAGGGATCCAGGACTTGGGAAAGAAAAGCTCTTTCAGGGGCGCTTGAGTGGCTCTGTCGGTTAAGCCTCCAACTTCAGCCCAGGTCATGATCTCACAGTTCGTGGGTTTGAGCCCCACGTCAGGCCCTGTACCGACAGCTCAGAGCCTGAAGCCTGCTTCGGATTCCGTGTCTCCCTCTCTCTCTCTGCCCCTCCCCTGCTCACACTCTATCTCTGTCTCTTTCTCTCTCTCTCTCTCTCTCAGAAATGAATAAACATCAAAAAAAAATTTTTAAAAAGAAAACTTTCAAACTCTCAAACACGATCAGTGCAGAATAGTTCTTTCCCAAATTTGAACATCCTGAAAGCTAATTGCACTTCTCTCCAACAGTGTCTCTCTCAGTTCTGTTGATTCAGTTCTATTAGGGACTTATGTTAACGTTTGCTATTTGGACAAATTAAAGATTTGGTACCCAGAGTGTGGTTCAGATGTTAGGAGCTTATGGCAGAGCGTTCCTAATGCTGACATCCACAAGTCCCATTAAACTTAGATTAGTAGTTTGATGAAACCAGAGGGGAAAATGAACTGTTACCATTTTAAACAGTGTGAGCTGAACGCCTTTGTTTCCGAGTAGTATTTTAAAATCTTTCCAGATTCTAATGCTATTGGAATCAAATACTCGATTTAGCCGTCAAGGAAACATGAGAAGCTCTAGGGAGGTCTGTTTTCAAGTTACTATTGTTCCCTGGAACTGCTTGCTCATATTATGGTTGGCCTTGAAGAATCTCTATATAAATAGTAGATACCGATTATTGTAGATGAAATTTGTAATGAGAAATACCACCAGACTTCCTGAAAGCACAATCTACGCTTGATACTTCTACTTCCTCATCATGGGGCTGAAAATAGTGAGAGCTGTTCTGCCTGTCTTTTGAGATTTTTTCCTGAAGATCAAATGAAATAATGATGAGAGAACTTTGGTAAACTCCAATTCACATATTGGATGTGTTAGTAAAATGAAAACACCTTCATGCCCATGAATAATCTTCGTGCCCCTCGGCTTTGTCACAGTGTTCCGTCTCTTGTCTTCATGGATCTGGCAAATGATTAAAAATGCTGCCTCTTTGAAACTCGCTTTCTCTAATGTTACTTCATGGCAATTATTTTGGTTCTCTTCCAAACGTCTATCCATATAGCTAGAGGTTGTGTAGCTATATATGTCTATATATATGTATATATGTATATGTACGTGTATATATGTCTATATATATATTCTTATATATGTCTATATATGTCTTATATATGTCTATATAAGCTAGACATTTAGATATCTGTCCAGAGTTTATAATTCCACACTCTTTTCCCATTTGTTTACTCTATTTCATCACCACATAGTTCAGGTTCTTATTGTCTCTTCTGGATAATTATTAAAACCCATTAACTAACCTCTCCTAATTCTTCCAACAAGTAATGGATGAATCATCATCTCTGGGGACGGAGATATAAAGGCCTCTAGTTGATCTTATCAATATTAAACTGAGAATTATTTCAGACTTTTCCGCCTTTGCATATGCATTAGAATCACCAGAAGCATTTTGAAAGTTTTTTAAGTTTATTTATTTATTTTGAGAGAGAGTGTGCAAGGAAGGGGCAGGGAGAGAGCGAGAGAGAAAGAATCCCAAGCAGGCTCCATGCTCATTGAGGAGGAGCCCGACATAAGACTCCATCTCACAACAGTGAGATCGGACCTGAGCCAAAATCAAGAGTCAGATGCTTAACCAACTGAGCCCCCCAAATGTCCCTCACCTGGAATGTTTTTAAAACTATTAATTACTGGGGCTTATTCCCAGAGATTCTGACTTAATGGGATTCAGTGGGGACTCAGGCATTATTTTTTAAAGCTCTAGAGGTGAGCTGAGACCCACTGGGATGTATGAAGCATCACAGTGCAGGAAGATAGTCAGGGACTCATCAGTTGATTGTGGGGACCTAAAGCAATGTCCAAAGGTGAGAGATGACTCTGAGTAAGGCTATGAGATTAGGTGCCAGAAGACGGGGGAGACACAGTCAGTGAAACGGGAAATTCAAGGGGAACCACTGATATTTTGGAGGCAGGGGATGCCTAGTTCTGGAGAAACAAGGTGTAAGGTGCCAGTGGGACATCCAAATGGGGATGTCATTAACACAGTTGGAATATGAGTCTGGAGCATGATGAGTCTGCTCTAGAAAGAATGACTAAAGAGTTGTTTACAAAAAGGTGATTTTTGAAGCAGACAAGGATCTTGAGAGAATGTGTAGGCTCTGTGTTTCCCGGTGTGGCTCTCTACCCATATTAAAATCATCTGGGCTGCCTCTTTTAAAATGCAGTTTCTTGAATCCTTCCCCTTAGAAATTCTAATTCACTAAATCTGAGTGGGAGCCAGGGGATCTGAATTTTTTGTAGCTTCTCTGGAGATGGCAATGTATACCAAAGTTTGAGCACCACCAGATAGAGAAAAAAGAAAATGTGTGAGGACAGAAACTTGATGAGAATTAAAAGAGGGGCTAACAATAAGAAAGTGAGACCACTAGTCATAGTGGTGAGGAACGATAAGGTTGCACAGGATCTGGAGGGCAATGGAGGAATCTGAATAAGAAGCAGTGAGCACAGTTTCCTTATGGCCTTAACCCCAGTGATGCAGCCATTTGTGTCCTTGTGTTTTTCCTGTTTTAGATTGATTTTTCCTGGCCACCCTAAGCTCCAGATCAAGTAATGGTTAAAAACCAAGTAATGGTTAAAATCTCAAATTTTTAAGCCAAAACGCTATGTTGAACCAAATTCTCTTTTGTAAACTTTTCTATATAAGCATGAGCAAATAACCTGTCTGTGACTCATTTTCCCCTCTGTAAAAGGTGACTAATCATGTTGTTTAATATGGTTTTTATAATAATGAAATAGCACAATGTATATAAAGTACTTCAACACTGCGCCTGGAACTTGCAAATTGTTTAGTAAGAGGTAGGTACTGCTAGCATGCCCCAAAGCACTATACGTGGCATATTGAAAGTACTCAAAGAAATGGCTGAATTTAAATGTGATGTGTAATGAAGAAGGCATATTCCTCAGCTATTTCCGATCTGGCTGTGTGACTGGCCGGCCAACTTGGAATAATTATGCCAGACCTAAAGCCACTGTAGCACAATGGCCAACTGTCTTTAGAGATCAGATCAAATGATCAATCAATAAATATTGATTCAGCATCCCGCTGTGTGCAGGCAATGAGATTATTGGTCTTAGGAATCTATAATCAAATCAGGTAGACTACAAAATAAAAGGTAGAAAATGAACCTTACAGATAGCCTTGTATAGAATATGTCCTATAGGAAAGATGACTGTAGACTGAGGGAATTAAGGGAGGTTTCACAAAAGAGTTAGTATTGTACTCCACTAGTCTGTGGTTAAAGAAACCATAGGGCTCTATGCCCACTGAAGTATTCTCTGTTGCCCTGAAGAGTTCATTTATTCATTCCAGTGGTCTTAGCCTTTGAACCTTGAAATCTGAATATTTTTACCCTATCTAATAATGAAAGCAAAATGGACAGCTCAAAAACACATAGTTTAAAAAAGGAAAGTTTTTTTACTGGATTTGACCAATTGGATATGCTTAATTTACTGGGGGGTGGGAAGGAGACCACATTTTTTTGAAAATCACAACTTCTTGAGGCATATTAGGGAAGACACTTATTTCCTCCAATGGGAAGAAAAACAGTCGATGGAATTTCATACTCCTTACATCCAAGGCTGCCAAATGGGCTTCAGCAAACCTTACCAAAGATGAATGCCAGAGGGTTAAACTCTAAGCATCTGGGCCTTTTCACTGGCGTGGGCATCTCATAAAAGAAAACCCACCATGGTGAGCTTGGTCAATTACAATGATGATGCATTACTGCCAGCAGAGAGAAGATCAGTAGATTACATCTGATTATGAGTTTCATCCTATTTTTGTCAAACTCTTCATATCACCGAGACACTTGGCTCCTTTAAGAATAACCCAAAGCGACACTTATCAATGGAGTGGCTCCCAAAACAGCAAGAGCACTTACTCACTACAGTTGAATCATGAATAACCAATCTGAATTGACTATAATGTTTGTATTCATCACTTTATCTTTTAAAAGTCATTGATTACAATATTATTATGATTCTTCCTAACTTTATTTTAGAAGAATTTCTTCATATGAGAATATTTTGATACATCGTACAGGAATAAGAGACTTCAGAGATTTTATGTTTAAGT
Source organism: Neofelis nebulosa (assembly GCF_028018385.1). NCBI lineage: Eukaryota > Metazoa > Chordata > Mammalia > Carnivora > Felidae > Neofelis > Neofelis nebulosa. The sequence goes on along the minus strand of NC_080789.1, from coordinate 46,339,893 downwards.
GATAGTGTAACTACAATTATTCAGGTGAATCACAACTCAGAAGAGTGAAAAGAAATCCAGAAATAGTAACAGAGTCCCTGGAAATTAATATCATAAAATCACAGAGAAAGAAAATAGTACCAGAAAACTGGAAATCAGCAAGTGTCATCCAGATCTTCAGCATGGGAAGAAGGGGAAACTACTACCATTAAGCCTGATGTTAGCCCTCACCAATTTTCTAGAACAAATTAATTTTGCAAGTAGAGAATGTGTACCATCCAGGTCTCATGTACTTTGTAAAAAAGTTGAAAAATAAAGCAGTAATTTCTCAGAGCCAGTACGAATTTGCTAAGTAGTCAGAAAAATCTTCTTTTAAATCATAAGGGTTATCATATTTAAGTTCATCCTGCCCTGATTGTTTAAGTAGCCCTGCTGTTACAGAGCTTCCATGCACCCTCAGAAAAGACTGGATCACATTTAAATGATATGGGGAAAAGGATGTTTTTCATTTTACGTGAAACCTGTCTGAGCTTTGGTACTTTTACCTACAAAAATGTGGACAATAATAATCTCTGATCTACCTCCTAATATAAAATATGGAAAAGTGCTTCTAAAATGTTAGTGACATAAAAATAAAATAAATTGTTAGTGACATGTCATAAAGGAAGCTTACAATAAACAAGAAGAAAACAGCAAGGTAGAGAGAGGATGAGGGGGAAAGACTGAGGGTAAGCAGGAAACGCACGTGTGTCAGAAAAACAATTTGAGGGCAGATAAAGACCATTGTGAAAAAACTTTATCATTTTAAAACAACAAGTGAAATGAGGCCTAGGAAGGTTAAGAGGCTTTTTTTAAACCTCACAGCACACTAATGGTGAGATGGAAGAAAACTGAAAAGGGAAAGGAAAAAAAAAAAAAACACAAGAATTACAAGGCAAAATATTCTCACAAGAACTGACCCAGGAGGCCTGGTAGAACTTGCCAGGTCCTCTCACTAGCTCTGGAAATGCTCCTCTGCCTTTGGAACTCAGCCCGGGAAGCCCATATTAGACCATGGTTCCTCGCTCGGTAATTTCCCTGAGGCTGTCAATCAGATAGCAAGGTTAAGCCCTCCCACTCCCCATGCACACCCCATTCTATCCACATGCCTGTCCCTCTCCAGGCCAACATCCAGAGATGAGAAATCAGGAGAAGGACCAGATGTGACCTCTGATTGCTTTGCTTTCGTCCTTCTGTTTTTCACAAAATGAAGCTACCCAAAACAACAACAAAAATCCTTTAGATTTCTTAACTTAGGGATTCAAATTACTATAGAGATTAAAAGAAACATACACTCTCAAAGATTTTTTTTAAGTTTTTTTTTTTTTTTTTTTTTTTTGAGAGAGAGAGAGAGGGAGCACAAGCGGAAGAACAGAGAGAGAGGAAGAGAGAGAATTCCAAGCAGGCTCTGCACTTGTCAGTACAGAGCACCAAACACTAGATCATGACCTGAGCCGAAATCAAGAGTTGACCACTTAACTGACTGAACCACCCAGGTGCCCCTCAGAGATATTTTAATTGGTGCTTGAACACCAAAACATCTACTTATTTGACTTACGTGAAGAGGAATGCGTCTATTATTAAAAAACTTGATTTTTTTTCTTTTTATGGCAACTGAGTCAGTGAAACTAACAATAATGGGACAATATGAGTCTTATATATGGAGCAGTATCTTTAGGAATAAACATGTTCTCTATATCATATAAAAAGATATAGAAGTTTTCCTTATTAAGCTGTATCTTATTATAGAAATGAAGATGATGGGAGAGATATTCCCATGAAATAATTTTAGAAACAAGAAAAAAGAATCCAACTCTCAGACAAACGGTATGTGGGTCTCTGGGGTTGGAACATGGTTGCCAGAGATTTGTTAGTTCAAATAGTCACAAGAAAGATTTGTGTGCAGTTCTCGTTATTCAAGTATTCATTGGAAAGCCTTTTTTCCCCTATAGTTAATATTTATTTAATTTTAGAATTACTAAAAACAACCCACATAGTAAAGAAATAAGAGATGGATCCAATGATTTCCTTAAACTGTTGTTTTTGTCAATGAGATAGATCTTCCAGCAGCCCAGCAAATCGTTGATGGCGCATCATAAATTCCTTTGCTTTGGGGCACCTGTGTGGCTCAGTCAGTTGGGTGTCTGGCTTCAGTTCAGGTCATGATCCCACAGTTCATGGGTTCAAGCCCTGCGTCAGGCTCTGTGCTGACAGCTCAGAGCCTGCAGCCTGCTTCGGATTCTGTCTCCCTCCCTCTCTCTCTGCCCCTCCCCTGCTCACATTCTGTCTCTCTGTCTCTCTGTCTCTCAAAGATAAATAAACATTAGAAAGATTTCTTAATAAATAAAATAAATTCCTTTGCTTTAACACAACTCCCCTAATAACACAAGTTCATGGTTCCATGGGTTAGTTCTGAAAGTCCTTGCCCAGAAAAGAAAAACAGTTCATGAGAAGTAAGCTAGACTTCAGGAAACATAACACAAAGTTATTTACCCTAATAATAATTTAAACTAGTAAGATAAATGAATAAAAAGTTTTTACTTTCTCCTTTTCATGTCCAAAGTCAAGGTGTCAGGAACCATCAAAGCTACTCGATGACACTGGACACATTAGCAGCAGTAAGAGTTAAGCATTCATTTGAAAGCTCTGCTCTAGAACTCAGAAACGTACTGTTGACATTATGACTGTAAGCAGGGATAGTTAGGGACTTTTGGGCTGAAATAACCGGTATTAGTCAGCTCAGTGTGATTAGCTAAGTCAAATGTGATCATCAACCAAGCTGAGTCTGTCTTAATTCAACAAGCAACTCTTAGTCGTACACAATTCATTTACTTCAGTATTACATATAGGACTTTGGATAACTAATCAAATGCACATGAGTTAGATGTAAAATATAACCATAAATATAAAATGTTGCTCCTTTTCGCTGCCTACATTTTGTCCTGACCCTAGTAGTTACCAGATTGGCACCAAATCCCACCACGTCCGGCCACCTCTGCCCCTGGAGCACTGCACCAGCACCTCCCACCTGACCTGCTCCAGTGGCCTCCTGCGCTTCTACTCCATTCTCCCCTTTAATAGCTCCCACCGGAAGGACCATTTTAAAACATAGATCTAATCACATCCCCTCTCCTGGTCAGAGTCCTTACCTCGCCTCCATAGGCCTGTGTGAAGTGGCCCGAGACACCTCTCCAACCTCATCCCTGCCATTCTCTCCCTCTCTCATTCCTCTCCAGCCATGCTGGCCTCCTTGCGGTCTCTGGACCACACCAGGCCCACTCCCCCCCTCAGGGCTTTTGCACTACTGCTCCCTTCATGGAGATACCTACAGGTCTCAGACCTCTGCTGAAATGCCCTCTCAGCAGAGAGGTTTCCTTGACCATCTTATCTGAGATAATAGCCCTTCACCCTCCACATTGCTCTCTATCCTGTTGACCTTGATTTTCTTCTCAGGGTATGTTTTGTGTGGTAGTATTCCTTTTTCTTTTTGTTAATAATGGCTCTCTCCAGGGCGCCTGGGTGGCTCAGTCGGTTGAGGGCCGACTTCGTCTCAGGTCATGATCTCACAGTCCGTGAGTTCAAGTCCCACTGTCAGCTGCGCTGACAGCTCAGAGCCTGGAGCCTGCCTTGGATTCTGTGTGTGTCTCTCTCTCTCTGACCCTCCCCTGTTCATGCTTTGTCTCTCTCTGTCTCAAAAATAAATAAATGTTAAAAAAAAATAATAATAATGGCTCTCTCCACATTAGAAAGTAAGCTGCATATATAAAAGCAGAGAGGGAGGCAAACCATAAAAGACTCTTTTTTTTCTTTTAATTTTTTAAATCTTTATTTTTGAGAGAGAGAGAGAGAGAGACAGAGTGCTAGTGGGGGAGGGGCAGAGACAGAGGGAGACACGGAATCCAAAACAGGCTCCAGGCTCTGAACTGTCAGTACAGAGCCTGATCTGGGGCTCAAACCCATGGACTGTGAGATCATGATCTGAGCCAAAGTCGGATGCTTAACCAACTGCGCCACCCAGGTGCCCCATAAGAGACTCTTAAATACAGAGAACAAACGGAGCATTGCTGGCGGGGTCTTGGGTGGGGCAATGGGCTAAAGGGGTGAGAGTTATTAAGGAGGGCACTTGTTGGGATGAGCCCTGGGTGTTATATGTAAGTGATGAATCACTAAATCTTTTCCTGAAATTATTATTACACTTTATGTTAACTAACTTGGATTTAAATTTAAAAGAAGAAGAAGAAGAAGAAGAAGAAGAAGAAGAAGAAGAAGAAGAAGAAAGCAAGTTGCATGAGGTGAGGGGCTTTCCCCATCTAGTGGTCAGTGCTGCATCTCTGTGCCTACAGCAGCGCCAACACAGAGCAGGCCCTCTCTACTTACTGGATCTGAAAAGATTGCTTGAAGGAATGATAAAGTAAATGCCTTCCCACTTTAGCGCAACTGTTAGAAGCACAGCAACACGCAGTGACTGTGATAGTTCAAGTGTGCCAGCTGCAAGCTAATGACACAAGGACAAAAGGGAAATGAAGCAAGAAGAGTGAATGCTAAAGTTTGGAGCAGCTTTGCAAACGTCGTTCCTCAAGACCAGCATCTAGACGAGGTCTCTAGACAGCAGAGGTTTACAAGCCTTGCCAGCTAAATTATCCTTCAGTCATGGACTTGTTTGCAGAGGACAACAAGGGACCATACCGATTCCGTTAATCATCCAAAGTAGACTTCAGGGCTAGGGGACAGCTCCACTCCGTAAAGTCATCCGGGGGCTCAGATTCCTTCTGTCTCTTTTGCTGTTCTTGTTTTGCCTTCTTTGGAGTGCTTTCCACACCAGAATCATTAGTGCTGTCTCGCCAGTACCACTTCTGCAGGAATATCCTGTAATCAACAAAATTGGGGACAAGCAAACTCCTTTCAAGGAGGTGACACAGTAGTTTTCACACATCACTTTTGATCATAGCCAAACTTGGTTGCATTAATTACCATGTTTAGATGCAAGGAAAGTTGGGAAGTGTAGTCTCTGGCTGAGTGACCATACACTCTGCTAAAACTCTGGGTAGAGGGAATGATTCTAGATGGAGGGAACAATGGATACTGGAGATAGTTAATAGTCTCTACTTGAATGGTTAGTTGGACACTACTGGGGCATCCTATTCTGTTTCAGACACTATGCAAGGCACTACAGTGGATACAAAGAGAATTCCTACTTTCAGGGGGTTCCCAGTATTATGTTATTATGTGTGTGACAAGACAGGTGCACACTGTAACACAAGAGAACCAGCAAACCCATAAGAGACGCACAAAGTGCTACCACAGTGGTTCAAAATAGAGAGATTTCCCATCAATTTGGAAAGCTCAGAAATAAAATTACTTTGAGAGACAGGTAGGGAGAATAGGGAGGACATTTTAGATAGGGCAAAGGGCCGGGAGGGAGACAGTGGAGGGCATGTCTAAGAAAAGCAAGCCTGATAGTTTGGTTTAGCTACAGCGTAGAGCACAGATCAAGGAAGTATGGAGAGGAAGCTGGGGACTTTGCATTTCTTTTCATTTGGCACAGGAACTGGTGAAGGGTTTTGAATAGGGCAGGGATATAATCAGAGCTGGCTTTCCAAAGACCATCAGTGGATACAGAATGAGTGAGAGTAGGGAGGGATTCAATGTGGGAGACTAGACGGAAGGCCAGTGTGAAAGTCTGAAGAGGGTTTTGTAGTAAGACAACTTCATAGGAAATAAACAAAACACCTCTGAAACCACCCTGGTTAAATATTAGCTGAATTACATGTTATTGACATACATTTATTGAATGCCTTACTATGCTCTAGACTAGTGGCCTTCAAACTTTTCTGACCATATACAGGAAGCAATCAATTTCTTCCCCCTCAATCCAGTTTCACAAACATATTTCGAAACAAAGGTTTCATAAAATGATACCTTTTTACTAGAGTGGAAAATGCAGTCTGTTGTTTTTCTACTCTTTTTTCTTACTTCTATTCCGAACCAGTAAATTTATTTACAGTTTGAGAAAGTTTCTTTAGGCACCATGAGGAAGACAGGAGGAGCTATCTGAATCTTAACAAAGTTATACTTAAGGAAGGAAAATAGGCACACACATACAAATAAACACAAAACGAGACAAAGAAACCGTAGAGTGTGGGAGCTAGATGGGACCTGAGTAGCTATCTTATCTTAATATTTCATGTAATTAGTGAGAAAATGAAACTAAAAACCTTCTTTAACAGCTCACGGCAAGTTAGTGCTGCAGACCCAAAACAGGCAGAGCTTCTTGGAAGGTCCAAGTCTCTCTTATGTATTTAATTTTTTTTAATTTTTTTAAATGTTTTTATTTATTTTTGAGACAGAGAGAGACAGAGCATGAGCAAGGGAGGGACAGAGAGAGAGAGAGAGACACAGAATCCAAGGCAGGCTCCAGGCTCTGAGCTGTCAGCACAGCTGACAGTGGGACTTGAACTCACGGACCGTGAGATCATGACCTGAGCTGAAGCCAGACACTTAACCAACTGAGCCACCCAGGCGCCCCTAATTTTTTTTTTAATAAATAAAAGTAAGATTATAAAAAGTGTGATATATTTTCATTTTAAGCCAATTCAATTTGAATTGTGCAAATGATGCTGTTTAATAAACATACCAAAAATGCCATTCAGAGGTTCTGTTTATGAGCTAATATTTATTTCAATACTCACAGTTTATTCTCGATCATATGGACCAGCAATGGGAAACTGATGTGAAGTTGTGTGCTGGCTTATTTCGGTCTGGTCAGTGGAACTCAGTGGAAATGAATCCTCTCTCATGTGGAGATAATACCAAAATATAAATTTGAAGCTGTTAAGCCCTTCAGGAATAAGCACTAATCAAATGGGTCGCTCTACCCTTATCCCCCAACTTCCATCTCCATCGAGAAAACATGGGGGTGTCGTGATTCCCAATTTTACCCACCATTCAACAATGTGATCAGCTCCTTAAAAGGTTCTGTGCTCTTCTGAGTCACTGTGTTCTTCTTGGATTTTCCATTTTCTGGAACCATCTAACTCCTGAGGCTATGGCTTTGATGTGACTGCCAAAAAAGTACTAACCAAATGCTTTAGGTAGCATACCTTGTTGATCTTTTTACATATGCTCTCACCTTGACTGTTTCCCACTTAGAAAAATATTATAAACTAAACTTTTTAAATTTTACCAGTTAATGATGTCAAAACTTTCCATTAAATAAACCATATTCATGTCTTTCATACTAAACACTCTTTATTGTTTTTAATTTTTAAGGTATTGCTCAATTAAATCATTAATTAAGCTACTCTACCCTTTTCTTTTTTTTTAAGTTTTTATTTACTTATTTTGAGAGAGAGATATGGGGGGGTGGGTGCACCGCTAGTGGGGGAGGGGCAGAGAGTGAGGAGGAGAGACAAAGAATCCCAAGCAAGCTGTATACTGCCAGCACAGAGCCCGATGTGGGGCTTGCACTCACAAACCAAACCATGAGATCATGACCTGAGCTGAAGTCAAGAGTCAGATGCTTAACCAACAGAGCGACACAAGTGCCCCTACTCTACCCTTTTTAGAGAGTTTGGAAAAAACTGATCGTGATAGTCTGCATTCTTATTTGCCAAATGTAGTAAGAAAATTGGGTATTTTGTGGGATAATTGCAACAGAAATACTGTTATGTTATATTATCTGATTTATTTAGGCTTATAAAGAATTATAAAAATCATGGGACAATCACATTTTGATAGTACAATTTTTGAAGATTACCATATGGTGCTAGTTTTTGTGTAAAATTTTTTAAAGGGGAGAGTTACATATATAGTCCAAGCTGTTAAATGATTTATTGTAAAATAGGTAATTTATCATATTTCTTCGTAGACACTTCTTTTGTCAGCTTTTTTGATTAGAAATTTACAGAAACTTTTCGCAAAATATAGCAAGCCAAGGTTCTTTACAGTTGTTTTTCGGTACTTGTGGTTTGAACAAAATTCTATTGCATTTCTTAACAACTAAATGAATTCATGAAGAGTACTATGCTTACTGTCTCTCTTCTCCCTTGAAACCCACAGACGTCTTTCTGGAAACGCTTTGACGCACATTCCCAAGGGAGCATTCGCTGGCCTTTATAGTCTTAAAGTTCTGTAAGTAAACAGGCTGTTATTTGCTATATTTCTGATTTTAGTGTCAAGTGGATGCTAATTAACTTGTAAAGACTGAATCCCTCTAACAAGCTGTTTAGAACCACAGGATAATTCATTTCAATTAAAGTCTACCTTCATTGGTACCATAGGACAGTATGATACCAGGCTGGATTTGTGTGTGAAAAAAAAGTTCATCTCTCCTGTTCTACTTTAAACTCTAAAATTGCCTCTAAGGAAGCAACTTATCAACTCAAACTTTTAAAAGAGTATTTCCCTTTCCTTTTGTGTAATGAAGTTGGGGACAGTCTCTTGAATCGTCTTGATCACCAGGTGAATAAACCCTTACGATGCTTACATAATGAGATCACAGCCTCAAACCATTTGTGAAGCTTGTCTCCTTACAATGCACCGAATAAGGATCAGCTAAAAAAACTACCAAGTTTATGTTCCACTTGTGAATAGACGTGGAAAAGCCTAGTGCCTAATAGATATACTGAGTAGTTATTTAATTGAGAAATGCTAATTCACTAAGACTTGTAAAAGTGGTTTTCTTAGTATGTAATGTGCAATTTCCCAGTTCATCAGAAAACTCATTATTATTGAGTGCCTCCTTCTTCTAGTACCCATTGCTTAATTTTCTTTCATTTCTTCTGTGTAGGAAAAAAAAAGTCACCTAGGTAGAGAAAATAGGTAATGTAAGTTGAAAGTCATACCAGGAAAATTTTATCTCAGAGACTATCCTGATTTTATTTCCTTTCTTTGAGATGAAAGTTTTAAACTCGAAGAAGGCATTTGATACATTTCTCCATAATGGAAATTGCATTTCATTGACCTGAGGGATCCATAGGCTTTTAGAAAATCAGCTTTATTTAAATTTACTATTTTGTTAAAAATTAAACGTAACAGCAGAACCATCATTTGGTCTGCTTAGGTGGTTGACTTCAGTCCCCCTACGCTTAACTTGTTTTTGCTGTTAGGTAGAAATTTTTTTAATGTTTATTTATTTTTTTGAAAGAGAAAGACAGAGCTTGAGTGGGGGAGGGGCAGAGAGACAGAGGGAGACAGAATCTGAAGCAGGCTCCAGGCTCCGAGCTGTCAGAACAGAGCCTGACACGGGGCTCAACCCACGAACCACGAGAACCTGACCTGACCCAAAGTCGGACGCTTAACCGACTGAGCCACCCAAGTGCCCCTAGGCAGAAATATTTTTAAGTTGCCATACCGCCAAACCCTAATGTGTTCATTCATTGTGTGTGCTAAAATTCTGAGCTGTAGCACCAACTCTTTAATGTACCTATGTCTCTATGAACTCATCAGAATATTTGGAACCATTCAAAATGCATCATAAATAAATCAAGTTTAGATAAGACAACTTAGATGATGTGTTTTCGATGTTTTGAGTTATGTACCACAAAGTATTTTGGATACATGTTAAATAAATTATACTAGAATCCATTATTTTAACTCACTTAACAAAATGTATTTTGGAAGTACTGAGCGAGAGAGAGAGAGCATGTGTATGCATGTGTATGTGTGTGTGTGTGTGTGTGTGTGTCATTGAACAAATTATTGCTAAAAATACAAAGATCAATAAGTATGGCCCTTGCCTTTGAAGAGTTTATAATGTAGTGATAGGTTGTGGGATCAAGATAGTGGGACAAAGCCAAACAAACAGGTCTCCTCTGATTCATCTGAAAAATGTGTCTAGCGACCTGTGCAGGACACTGCATCCAGAAATTGGAAAGCATTTAGTCCAGTCTGATGGTTCAGATTTGGCTTCCTGCAAGAAATGTTTTTCCAAACAGATGATCCAGGAGCTGAATCTTAGCACACCTGCGAAACAACCATAACGTGATCAACTGAGGGGATAAATGCAGAGACACGGAGGCAGGAAGTACCTGGGATGAACAGGCGTCTCTAAGAAGATTGGTACTCAGGCATTTGGGGAAAGATGAAAAGTATCTGCAGAAGAGTGTGGAGAGATAGAAAGGGTCCCGGTCCCAGGGATCCTGTATGTCATGTCAAAAATGCATGAGCATTGTTATGATCTAGGCATGATGAGAAGCCAAGGAAAAGTTATAAGCATGGGAATGGCATTTTCAGACTTGGCAGTGTAGCTAGATCACTGCCCCCGTGAAGAGAAATTTAGAGGAGCAAGACTTCTGCCCAGAATTATATTTGCTCTTCCTTTTGCTTTGCTGACTTAAAGACTAATATTCAATGAGCAAATTCAATCATCAAATGTTTTGAAAGTATTTCATTCAGTAGTAGAACAATGGTTCTCAACTGTGGCCACTCTGCTTGCCCCAGAGTGTTGGAAAACCAACATCTTTGGTTTTCTGGATGATTGGCATGTAGCAAACTGTCCTGTGATGTGCTACTCAGCCCAGTGCATATTGACCAAATTTGAGTCAATAATATATTCATGCATAATAACACTAAAAGGTTTTATAAGAAGTTCTGCATAGGCCTAATAATTTGTACAGGAAAAATTAAATGGAATAAATGTATTCTCGTAAAATCACTGAATAATTCAGTGTATGCATCCTGTCTATTCCAGGTATTGTATGATTTAGTTGAAAACAGTATTAGTGCAGTAGAAGAATTACCTCAACAGCCACAAAATAAATTAAAAATATATAACCGTGGAGGTATAAAACTTCTTCTTAAAAATAATTGCCATTTGAGGCGCCTGGGTGGCTCAGTCGGTTAAGTGTCCGACTTCGGCTCAGATCATGATCTCACAGTCCATGGGTTTGGGCCCCACGTCAGGCTCTGTGCCGACAGCTCAGAGCTTGGAGCCTGCTTCGGATTCTGTGTCTCCCTCTCTCTCTGCCCCTCCCCTGCTTGCTCTCTCTCTCTCTCTCTCTCTCTGTCTCTCTCTCTCTCACTCTCAAAAATAGAATAAAAAACATAAAAAAATTTTTTTAATAATAATTGCCATTAAATTAGCAGAGAAATATGAAACATAAGGTTCCATTGAATTTCATTAACAAAGTTTGCTTTGTAAAGATTTTGTATTATAGCCTTAAAATTTTTTGGAGAACAGTCATAAAAATCTGTTATGACAATTGTGTAATATATATATTTATTTGGGTGGCCTGTTGCTTTTCTAATCTTGCTCTTCCATTATCCAGCAGGGTCTGCTACCCGACTTCTATGAAGGCAATACTGTGATTTTTTTTTTCCAATTTGGCCTCAATTCTCTGTTGCCATTAGGATCTCCAGTACTGGAGAATGAAGGCTTGCTTCAGCATGTGATGGAGCTTTGAGATAGGATAAATGTGCTTTGTGATATTTCAACCTTATCTTGTCCTAAAAGAGAATTATTTTTACACTATTCTCCTCTACAAGGAACAGGCATTTCTGAAAATGTCATGCTCGTTTGTGAGAGTGTAACACTTCCTAATTTTCTCCCCTACAACATCTATCATTTATCTTAGCATGTTATCCTTATTTTAATAAAGGTTGTTTCCTTCTTTCCCATATAAGCATAGTCTGTTATGTATCTTAAGAATTCTAGCTCTTATTCTAGTATCCATGTAGAACTCTAATCTCACTTCATGGTTCTTGTACAAAACAGCTTCTGGTCATGTTGTTTCTCTCACACCCAACCTTATTCATTAAAAGTAGAGCAAACATGAAGGAAAAAATCAGTAAAACTAAAAGGCAACCAACAGAATGGGAGAAGATATTTGCAACTGACATATCAGATAAAGGGTTAGTATCTAAAATCTATAAAGAACTTACCAAACTCAATACCCAAAATAATAATAATAATAATAATCCAGTGAAGAAATGGGCAAAAGACCTGAATAGACACTTCTCCAAAGAAGACATCCAGATGGCCAACTGACACATGAAAAAATGCTCAACATCAGTCATCATCAGGAAAATACAAATCAAAACCACAATGAGATACCACCTCATACTAGTCAGAATGGCTAAAATTAACAACTGAGGCAACAACAGATGTTGGCAAGAATGCGGAGAAAGAGGAACCCTCTTGCACTGCTGGTGGGAATGCAAACTGGTGCAGCCACTCTGGAAAACAGTATGGAGATTCCTCAAAAAATTAAAAATAGAACTAGCCTACAACCCAGCAATTGCACTACTAGATATTTATCCACAGGATACAGGTGTGCTGTTTCGAAGGGGCACATACACCCCAATGTTTATAGCAGCGCTATCGACAATAGCCAAAGTATGGAAAGAGCCCAAATGTCCATTGATGGATGAATGGATAAAAAAAAATGTGGTATGTATATACAATGGAGTATTACTCAACAATCAAAAAGAATGAAATCTTGCCATTTGCAACAACATGGATAGAACTGGAGAGTATTGTGCTAAGCGAAATTAGTCAGAGAAAGACAAATATCATATGGCTTCACTCATATGTGGAATTTAAGATACAAAACAGATGAACATAAGGGAAGGGAAGCAAAAATAATATAAAAACAGGGAGGGGGACAAAACATAAGAGACTCTTAAATATAGAGAACAAACTGAAGGTTACTGGAGGGGTTGTAGGTGGCAGCGGGATGGGCTAAATGCGCAAGGGACACTAAGAAAGACACTTGAGATGAGCACTGGGTGTTATATGTAGGGCGTGAACCACCGGATTCTACTGAAATCATTATTGCACTATATGCTAACTAACTTGGATGTAAGTTTTTAAAAAAAATTTTTTAAGTTTGTATTTTAAAAAAAAGAGCCCAACATCTGACTCGTTCATAAAGATGTCTCCTATCTGAGCATCATTTATATAATGATACATGTATCACTTTATTATAAATTTTTTTTATTTCTCCTTTATAATATAGTTAGGGCAGTACATTCTATTGGTTTTTTTCTTTGAAGCGATGTGTGTAAATAGGCTATATTTTTATGAATTTTATCTAAATATAATAGATGGGGCATTATAAATACTTAGTATTAAAGGGAGAATTGAGTCTGGTAGTGTTGAGACCACAGTGCTAGGGGTAAAATGCTGAATAAGCCTGCTTCTTTCTTCATGGCAACTCTTCCAAATGTTTTATAAAACCCAAAAGCCACTGAAAGAAAGAGATAACTGATTATTGTATAGCATGGTAAGAAAGGTAGTGTAAAAGTTATGTTCATCTGGGTCCCTGATCAGCATAGAGAGGGTAAGGAGGGCATTTGATTAAAAAAAGAGAAAGATAATAGTAAGCCAATCCATTAAGAAAATGAAGATAGTGGTGCGCCTGGGTGGCTCAGTTGGTAAAGCCTCTGACTTGGGCTCAGGTCATGATCTCACAGTTTATGAGTTCGAGCCCCACATTGGGCTCTGTGCTGACAGCTCAGAGCCTGGATCCTGCTTCGGATTCTGTGTCTCCCTCTCTCTCTGCTCTTCCCCCACTTATGTTCTGTCTCTATCTCCTTCAAAAATAAATAAACATTAAAAATTAAAAAAAAAAGAAAGAAAGAAAATGAAGATAGCAACAGCCCTCCTTAGCTAGGACTCTTTTATATCTGAAATCTTACTACCGTTAACTCTGGAAGATCACTAGTATTTAAGATTATCTCTATAAATACTGGCTTCATAGAAAAATAAGTTATTGGTTCTATATTGTAAAACACCCAGTCCAGTGGAATTCTGAACCAGGCTTTCTTCAGCAAAGGTTCATTTTCTCCTGTCAACCGTTCAGTCAAGGAACAGCTCATCTTTCCGCCACCCAGTAGCAGAACCAAAGCCATAGAGGTGATGGGTAAAACTAACCATGGAAAAGTCACGGTTAGCCAAAATTCTCTGCTTCCCACATAGGCTTACAACAGAGTTTCGACAGTTACTTTATACCTACCTAAACACAGGACAATTAGGCAGAAAGAATACCTAAGGATCAAGCCATCGACTGTGATGAAGTTCCCCTGTAACATATGATTTCATCTCCCTCTGCTTCACTGTACCTGTTCTCACGTAGCCCTGTTGGCAGAAAAGAAAACCAAATAAAGTACTGTTAAGAAGCGTGGGATGCTGTATGAAATATTTTAAATTTTAAAACTTCAATATTTTAAGACTTCAATAATTTCAACATATTTAAATTTTTAATAAATTTTTAAAATAAAAGCATTTTCAAACTTGTAATATTTTATTTTATTTTTTTTGTTAAAAAATTTTTTTTTTATTTTTTTTTTCAACGTTTTTTATTTATTTTTGGGACAGAGAGAGACAGAGCATGAACGGGGGAGGGGCAGAGAGAGAGGGAGACACAGAAGCGGAAACAGGCTCCAGGCTCCGAGCCATCAGCCCAGAGCCTGACGCGGGGCTCGAACTCACGGACCGCGAGATCGTGACCTGGCTAAGTCGGACGCTTAACCGACTGCGCCACCCAGGCGCCCCAAAATTTTTTAACATTTATTTATTTTTGAGACAGAGAGAGACAGAGCATGAACAGGGGAGGGGCAGAGAGAGAGGGAGACACAGAATCTGAAGCAGGCTCCAGGCTCTGAGCTGTCAGCACAGAGCCCGATGCGGGGCTCGAACTCACGGACCGTGAGATCATGACCTGAGCTGAAGTCGGATGCTTAACCGACCGAGCCACCCAGGTGCACCACTATCTTCATTTTCTTAATGGATTGTAATATTTTAAAATCAGGGAAAGAAATTAAGAAAATACTGGGGCACCTGGGTGGCTCAGTCAGTTAAGCATCAGACTTCAGCTCAGGTCTTTATCCCGTGGCTGGTGAGTTCAAGCCCTGCCTAGGGTTCTGTCCCGACAGCTCAGAGCCTGGAGCCTGATTCTGCATCTCCTTCTGTTTGCCCCTCCCTCACTTGTGCTCGCGCGTGCTCTCTCTCTCTCTCTTGATCTTTCTCAAAAATAAATAAACATTAAAAAAATTAATTAAAAGAAATATGCAGCCATTCTTTGTCTCTAGAGAAAGTGGAAAATTTTCTTTTCTCACCCATATGTGAATGATAAAAACGAAGCCAAAAGTGCCTAAACCCATATTCAGTTCATGGTGCTTTCTGCTTCTATTGGATGCACAGAATAAAGGAGTATTTGCAAAAGAAATCAGCAGCTATGTTGTGAATGCTTTCTGTTTTAATTGCACTCCAAAGTGCTGTAAACCCTTTCATTGTTTTGTCTCCCACTAGGATATCTTAAACAAAAACAGAATTTTCTAATTAACTTACTGGAGACTTGTGGAGATAACTTGTGCTTGTTTTGTCATTTAAAAGTAATTAAACAGGGGCGCCTGGGTGGCTCAGTCCGTTGAGCGTCCGACTTCGCTCGGGTCACGATCTCACGGTCGGTGAGTTCGAGCTCCGCATCAGGCTCTGTGCTGACAGCTCAGAGCCTGGAGCCTGTTTCAGATTCTGTGTCTCCCTCTCTCTTCGGCCCTCCCCCCGTTCATGCTCTGTCTCTCTCTGTCTCAAAAATAAATAAAAATGTTAAAAAAAAAAAAAAAAGTAATTAAACAGAAGTTCTTTAGTTTAGGGAGAGATCAGGACTTAAGTGATTTCTAAATTATATTTTTGATATTTTACTTGTAGAAGTAGTTCAAAAATTAAATTGCTGGGAGGTAGTTCAGGAGTAGCTTTAAAAATTATCATTAGCAAAGTTCATATAAGTTCTGTTTTCTGAAACCAGATATATAAAACTTTGGAGAAAGTTTGCCACTGGTTAATGGAGGAAAACCATCTGAGTATCTCTTATCCTCTACTCCAATTTTCCACTTGTTTTAGGAAGACCCCATTTTAATAGTTTCACTCTTTGGTTAGAAAGCGTAGAAGGACTATTCAATACTTTATAGAGTAATATATCACCTACAAAGTTTAGACATCAATGAAGTCTATTATCTGAATCTTACCAACATTCACATTTATCACTCAATTAGTGAGTGACTTAGAAAACATTTCTGTGAAGGTAAAATTTTATAATATATTAAAACTACTTGGAAAAGTATAAAATAATATAGAAATGTAAAATTTTAATACTCAAGTAAATTATGTAAAATATGGAATTCAAGCTATAATTTTACCAATTCCTTAACAGATAAGTGAAATGTGAGATCTTCCTAAAACTTGACTTTTCTCATAAGGAACAATGGGGCATCTGGGTGGCTCAGTTCGTTGAGTGTCTGACTCTTGATTTCCGCTCCGGTCATGATCTGATGAACCATGAGATCAAGCACCACTTTGGGCTCTGCACTGTCAGCCTGCTTGGAATTAATTCTCTCCTTCTCTCTCTCTCTGCTCCTTCCCTGGTTGAGCCCTCTCTCTCGCTCTCTCTCTCAAAATAAATAAATAAACTTAAAAAAAAAGGAACCAATACATTTGACACTCTTGATTTATGAAATGTTAGTTGAGTTCAAGTTTAATAATGAAATTACTTCAGTAAAACTATTAGGATACAAGTGACATAATTATATTCCTTAGTAAACAGAATCTCAGCCATGATAAGAAAAGTGTAAGTTTTATGACCTCTAAAGTATTTTCGTGTCTTATTTGTATACACACTCATATTTGTATATATGAAAGTATTACAAGTACTTTCATATTTTTAATCCTCAAACACCTTATCTACCAGATGATATTATTCTATTCTCATTATACATGTAAATGACAAATGGTCAGGGAGAGTAAATGGTTTGCTCTCAGAGACTTAAAACATAGGCCTTATCAAGGGTGCCTGGGTGGCTCAGTCAGTGGGTGTCTGACTTCAGCTCAGGTCATGATCTCACAGCTGGTGGGTTAGAGCCTCGTGTTGGGCTCTGTGCTGACAGCTCAGAGCCTGGAGCCTGCTTCAGATTCTGTGTCTCCCTCTCTCTCTGCCCCTTTCCTGCTAGCACTCTGTCTGTGTCTCTCTCTCAGAAATAAGTAAACATTAAAAAAAAAATGTTTAACTTAAGACTTCTCTCCAAGCTCATTGCAGCCTCAAGTTGTGAAAATACTCCAGTGGAAGCAATTTAGGATAGCACAGGCGTGTGCGTGAGTGTGTGCTGCCTTACTGTGCAGCACCAGTATCACCTGGAAGTTTGCTAGAAACGCAGGTTCTCTGGCTCCTACCCAGACCTACGGAACCAGAAACTTTGATGGTGGGGCCCAGCAGGCTGTGCTTTAACAAGCCTTCCAATGGATACTGATGAACCCAGAAGTCTGAGAACCACTGGCACGGATTTTTTTTTCCCCATTTTACTTTCTGGTTAATTAAAATGTCACATCCAGTACAATCCCATTATATTGTTAGTTTTGAGAAGGGAGTCTATCAATTCATACAAAAAGGGTCAGCCTTCATTGAACGCTTACCACACAGCAGGTATTGTTCTGTGTACCTTCACCCATCGGATCATAACAGTAAGCCCTGGGGGTGGGCATTATCACTGGTCACCGAGAAGTTGAGAACTTGGACGATTTCCCTGAGGCCACACTGCTAGGGGCAGGGACGGGGTAGACAGATTGGAGAACCCATACTCTTACCCATACCTTAATCATGCCATATACTGTACAACCTGAGAATTTGCACATTCACCAAATACGCCTCAAGGTAATGCTGCAAGGTGTCGTAGAAAGTGCATCGAGTCTGGAGTTAGACACACCTAGGGTTGGGTCCCCAGCCAGTCATCTAATGGAAAGAAACTTCCATTGTGGAAGTGAAGGAACCAAACTATTTCAGAGATCCAGATATAGGTTTGTGACATAATAAGTAGAGGCTTTTCTGTAAAATGGCTGCTTTCTTAAAATGGTCTTCTGCCTTTGGCTTACGTAGACCACGAAATACTGGGAGAACGGATGCAAAATTATTGCCTTATAAATATTTATTTTTTTTTACTTTTTTTTTAACGTTTATTTATTTTTGAGACAGAGAGAGACAGAGCATGAACAGGGGAGGGGCAGAGAGAGAGGGAGACACAGAATCTGAAACAGGCTCCAGGCTCTGAGCTGTCAGCACAGAGCCCGACGCGGGGCTCGAACTCACGGACCGCGACATAGTGACCTGAGCCGAAGTCGGACGCTTAACCGACTGAGCCACCCAGGTGCCCCTAAATATTTATGAATAAAATAGCAAAATATGAGGAATCTAATGGGAATTTTTTTCCATGCTATTTCCCTACTAACAATGATAGATATTTATTTCTTTGTTGCCAGCTGCTTCTGTTCTGTAGTCATGTTCTGAAAAGAACAGTTGAACCCAGGCAAGCAAAAGCTCAATACTTCACAAAAAGAATTTAATTTACATTAAAATATGGCTACACAAGAAAGAAGATCTTGAATAGCTTCCTGCTGTATCCATATTTCCATTTTGTCTAATTTATACAGTCCTCGGAGTGGTCCTTTAAAAACATAAATAAAACAAGTGTTGGTGAGGATATGGAGAAAAAGGAACCCTCTTGCACTGTTGGTGGGAATGTCAACAGTATAGCCACCATGGAAAACAGTATGGAGGTTCCTCAGAAAATTAAAAATAGAACTACCATGTGATCCAATAATTTCATTATGGGTATTTACCCAAAGATAACAAAAACACTAATTCAAAAAGATACACGCACCCCTGTGTTTATTGCAGCATTAGATACAATAGCCAAATTATGGGAGCAACCAAAGTATTCATCAATAGAGAAGTGGATAAAGGGTGCGTGTGTGTGTGTGTGTGTGTGTGTGTGTGTGTGTGAATATTATGCAGCCATGAAAAGGATGAGATCTGCCATTTGAGACCATATGGATAGACTGAGAGAGTATTATCTAAGTGAAATAAATAAGACTCGGAAAGACAAATACCATGATTCTACTCATAAGTGGAATCTCAAAAAGGTGAATAAACAACAACAAAACAAAAACAAAAAAAAATACAGATTCAGACCTATAAATACAGAAGACAAACTGATGGTTGCCAGAGGGGAGAAGGATGGGGGTGTGAGCCAAATCAATGAAGGGAAGTGGGAGATAAGGTCTTCCAGTTATGGGATGAATAAGTCACAGGAATATAAGGCACAATACATTCAGTGATCTTGTGATAGCAATGTATGGGGATAGACGGTTGCTACACTTGTGGCAAACATAGCATAATGTATAAACCTGTCAAATCTGTAAGTTGTACAGTTGAAACTAATGTTACATTGGACATCAACTGTAGTCAAATTTTTAAAAAAAGAAAAACATAAATAAGATCGTGTCATTTCCCTATAAACCTTTCAACAAGAGTTTCTTGTCACACTTAAAATAAAGCCTCATTGTGGCCTGCAAGTCCTCCATGAGACAGCTTCAGCCTCTCCCAACCTCTTGCTCTCACTCGCTCCTCCTCACAAGTGATCCTTTGCTGCTCCTTGAACAAATCAAGCAAGCTCTGGCCTCGGGGCCTTTGCACTTACTCCTCCCTCTTCTCAGAAACTCTTCCCAGATGTTCACAGGATTTGCTCCATGACTCCATTCTGGTCTCCGCTCAAGTATCAACTCCTAAGAAAGATCTTCCCTGACCACCTTTAAAATAAAAATCTCAACCCTTGTATGCATCTATCCCAAATCCATATTTTGTTTTTTATTCATAGTACCTACCATTTGCCTGATGGTATATACTCACCCATTAATTTTTAATTATCTTTCATTCCACATAGGAATTCAAGCTCCCCAAGGGCCAAGGCTTTGTCTGATGCTCTGCTGTTTCCCTGACACTTACAACAGAGCCTGGCAGTGCTGTGGCCAGTTATTATTCATTACTGTTAACTTTCTTTAACATTTTTCTTCATTTGTTTTCACGTGCAGTATGCTGCAGAATAATCACCTAAGACAGGTACCGGCGGGAGCACTGCAGAATTTGCGAAGCCTTCAGTCCCTGTAAGTACAGTTAAAATTGCAAAATGTTCTCCGGACCAATATGGGAAGGAGCAATGAAATGTCCAAATGACCATTTTCATCAACTCCTTGGTTGGGGACCCTAGCTAAATAAGTTGTGAGTGAATGAGACTTTTCATTATGGCAAAAATCCTTTGAATCTTCATTAAACAATACGGGGTGGGGGGGACCAGTGTTGGAGTTTGGATTTTCAGATCAGACACTCAATCATAGCACCTGCAGTGAAAAGCCTCTTATATATGCTGGTATCACAGGACAGAATCTTGCGGATCCAGGATCTTGTCCTGCATTCTCCTGTAGTATTTTGTTCCTGAGTTCAAATCAGAAATAATGCTTTCTCCTCTTGTCTAGAAAAACCTAGATGAGATTGGCATCTTCAGTTTATTCCATTTCTAGATGATCTGAGCTGACTTGTAATGAAACTTTTGCTGAGTCAAGGGAAGGAAAAATAAGATGAAAACAGAGAGAAGCAAGCCATACGAGACTCTTAAATACAGAGAACAAACTGAGGGTTGCTGGAAGGGAAGAGGGGCTAAATGGGTGATGAGCATTAAGGAAGGCAGTTGTTAGGATGAGCACTGGGTGTTATATGTAAGCAATGAATCACTGGGTTCTACTCCTGAAATGAAGACTACACCGTATGTTAACTAACTTGAATTTAAATGAAATTTTAAAATGACTTAATGTTTAAGGTTCTGTATATACATCAGGGGTCCTCAAATCAGTGAGCTAAGATCTAATGGTATATCTTAAAGTCTCACTGCACAGCTTCCCCATCACCACACCCAAACATACAAACATACTCACAAACAATCCCACTGACACACAGACACATACAGACACACGAACATACACAGCACTGGGGTTATTGTTCCTTATTCTGAGTATACAAGTTTTCTATCAGGAGTTTCCACTCTTCATTGACTTAGAATCTCTGAATAAGTAAAAATTAGTTATTTCCCACAAAAAGAACTTTCATACCAGCTGGATATTTTAGAGCTTGGGTTGTAAGCAAGTGTTTACAGTGACTGTTTGGCAAGACTGCCGTGAGTAGGTGGTCAGTAAATCTTCATCTCCTGAGAATGTGTAAGTGCTTGCAATATATCGCATGATTTCCAATATATGCATGTGTAATATGTGCTTCTATCTTACTTACACTGAAAGTCCTCATCTGTCAAACAAAATACTGGTTTCTGGTCTGGAATGATGAGGGAGATGCATTTAAAAAGCACGTAAATATTGCAGACTCTAGTTGAAAAGTATCTTAAAGAATCCATCGGTTAATAGTTACATAGCATTTGCTTAATGCCTTTTACTGAGGTGATACAAGAGGAGGAGAAACATGAGATTGAAGATGATACTTTCCTCCTTTGATCTTTTTTTGTTGTGGTTGTTCTTTTAATGAAAGCAAATCTGTGCTTGAGACCATTTTAAGCTTTGTAGTCCAGTCAAACAAAGTGACTTCCTAGGTTTTCACGAGCCTATAGATAAACAAGCCCACAAGGGCCCCTTTGTGGCATGGCGATAGGTCTGTTGCATTTTCAGGGGCTCCTTAATGACATCACAGTATCACTCCTCCTTTGTTGCACAAGCATTTTCCTGAAGGAAAGAAGCAGTCAGAAGGCAAAACACTCTCAAGTTGGGTTGTCTGCATCAGGGCACGGGGTCTAGTGGCCGCATTGAAAAACGAGATAATAGCAGTAGCCAATAGGAACTTTAAACAGCTGTGAGGCAGGCAGAAGATAGAAGGATAAGAGTCGGTAACCAAAAGCCCCTATCAGCTGAAAGAAGATCACAAACAGAACACCCAGCAAAGTGAACTCTTTGAGAAAGAGAAAACCATGAATCTTTTGTTCACTTGAACTGGGCGGTGCCTCCCTGATAAAGGTGTTCAGATTTGGTTTCTTACCGTCTGGAGATTCACTGTTCACCAGGTGTCTCTTGCCTTATGGTTTCTGATTCACAAACACAATTGTGTTTGAAACCTTATAAGTATGTGTTCCCTGTGAAAAAGCCAAGGGTTAACTTTCTAGTATGATGTTTATCGCATCCAGATAGATACTCGGCCCCCGGTGCATGCTGAATTTTATCGGCTGACTGTGTAATGTTTGTCCAGCGGTCCCTTTGCCCGGAGCGCAGACAGGCCCATGTGAGGCGCTGAATGTTGGCACTGTGTGCTACCGCGCCACATTTTCTCATGGTTTTTTGTGCTGCTTTGATACAAGAGTTAAGATTGGACAAAAAGTGTTATAAACATAGACTCTAACCACCAACCGCACAGACACTGTATTGTACCAGCTGAAGGAGCCCCTATGGGGTGTGTGGGTTTGGGCCACAGTGAACCCTTGTAAAGTTTTGCCGTCGTCCCAGACTGGAGATGTTTAATGGTACTTCTCCCGCTTCCTTCATGCGGTTCCAAAAATGAAACCATCAGGTTTTGTTTTGTTTTTTAAATGTTTATTTATTTTTGAGAGAGTGCATGCACGCAAGTGGGGGAGGGGCAGAATGAAAGGGGGACAGAGGATCCGAAGCAGGCTCTGTGCTCGCAGCAGAAAGCCTGACACGGGGCTCAAACCCACAAACTCTGAGATCATGACCTGAGCCAAAATCAGAAGTTTAACTGAGCCACCCAGGGGCCCCGAAAGCATCAGTTTTGAGACTAGTGATCATTACATGATTGCATTACATGAATGCATTACATGAATGCAAACATGCATTCCTCTTCCTGTCTCCATTCATTGTCCGTGCTTTCAGGCCACTTCTGTATCAGTACAAGTAACAAAGAGGATGAGACCTGCCTCATCGTCCATGCTGCCCACACCTGGGAGGCCTCCACTCCGTCAGTCGGCTTTTCTTTTTCTTTTTTTTTAACGTTTATTTATTTTTGCGACAGAGAGACAGAGCATGAACGGGGGAGGGTCAGAGAGAGGGAGACACAGAATCTGAAACAGGCTCCAGGCTCTGAGCTGTCCGCACAGAGCCCGACGCGGGGCTCGAACTCACGGACCGCGAGATCATGACCTGAGCCGAAGTCGGCCGCCCAACCGACTGAGCCACCCAGGCGCCCCACACTCGGCTTTTCTTGAACTATAGTCAACTTTTAGACTATCACTCGGCCCTTTTTCTAATGTTTCCTCTTTTTTTCTGTCCCTGGAATTCACTGTTTCTCTTCACTTTGTTATTTTCCTTGTCTTACACATTCGCTCTCTAAGCTGCACTCCAACCTCCACAGGAGCTGTGAGTGCATCACCCCCCTACATGCCTGGCCTTGTAATCTCCAAAGGGGATTTCTCAACCCTGGCTGCAAAGAAGAATCATCTGGACAGGCCCAAAGCCCAAGGCTGCACTCTCTGAGTGTTTTCTAACTGGTTCCATTATACCGTTAAGTGCTTCTTAACCGAACGTTGGGAAAACTCGTGTCAGGCAGCACTTCTTCAGATGTTCTGCAAATATTCCCCTGAGCTATGTTCAAACCTGAAATAATCACATAATCCATACTTTGCATTCCAGTGTGAACTAAAAAGGTACTCGGAATATGAAATAAAAGTCTGGGATTGCATTGTTTGTGTTTAATTGAAACAGCTCATACATACCTGCCTATTAAGTCTACTGACGATCTGGGGCAGATAAAGACAGGAGGCCACATGCTGTGTGGATAGCACACCCTCCTATCCGAATGTGTTTGTCACGGCACCAACACCTCCCAGATATACAGGACAGGATGTTGGGCCTCATCTCTGACTTACTTAATCAAAAACTTCATTTCAACAAAATCCTCCGGGGATTTGTATGGCCAACACATTTGAGAAATTAAGTGTTTTATTGTGCTATGACACAGACAAGTGGTCTACCAACCAAGTGGCTGATAAATACTGAAATAGATCCAGTATACTTTGCCCCACCATATAGACTTGGCTTCATTGAATATAGTTTGAGAAACTTGATACATTAAAATTGGTCACATTGCTGTGAGGAAGCAACAAATTGTACTCACGTTTCAAGAGATGTAATTTTCATTTATTTTACATAAACAAAAGATATTTGGCCTTGTTCATAATGAAAACACATAGGTACGTTTGTGTTCTTTTAACTCTCTCCTGATGTTTACAAATTGCTTGTCTAAAGAATAAGAGGTCAAGCCCATGTGCCAGAGCCCAATAGCCCAGAGCCTGCCCCTGTACAATATGTATGTTTGCTTCTGACATGGTAATGACTGCCCAGACACCAGTTGGATTTTTTGTAATGTAATCAAATATAACTTAATTTCCTTTCTGTTTTTTTGGAAGGGAATAGGAAATGTAATCAGAATTCACAATGAGTTGTATTTCACCAAGAAACTTTTGGCATTATAGACATTTGAGGACTAGGTTCAGATTACAACGATTTGATGGAAACTCAAAACTTAACCCTCCCCTGACCTCATACCTTTGTATCTGTAGCTAAGAAATCGATCTATGGGAAAAAAAATCGTTACTTCATTTGTTGATAGTCATCAATGACGTTCAGTCATCTCACTGTCATTAGTGAAGTTCAAGGTGATCAAAGAGAATGACATATTCATCTTTGTCCAGTTAACCAGAGTATTATTTAATACATGTTGGTTTTCATTTCAAGTTCCCACTAGAGAAACAAATTGGGTTGGTACATAGAAAATAAAAGAATCAGACATATCTTTGGTATTGTCTCTAGTCTCCAATTAGAACACCAATTGGTGTTCATCTTCGGGGTGTAAGACATTGTTTTAAAACCTAAAAAGAACATGTAATTCTTGCCTGGAACGTGATCAGCCTGTGCATCTTGTGATAGCAGCTTCAGGGCTACCGACTCCTCTGCCCCTGAGCCCTGTGAAATGTTAATAATGTCACCCAGACTCTTCGTGGTAAGGTTTTGCTGATAATAGTCCTCAAAGAGAGTAAGAGAAAGAGATGAGGAGGAGAGGCAGGGTTCATAGTGCTGGGCAGAAAATAAGGCAAGCCTAGAACCAGCCCCAGTTTTCTCCCATGAACATCCAGGAGCCTATTCAGTTTCAGACCTTGGATAAAGAATGGGTAGGAAGTAACAAAAGACAAGGAGGTGTAAGCAGACAAAAAAAAGTAGAGTGAGCTAACCAAGAGAATAAGATTAAAAGATCAAAGAGGTTAAACACACACACACACACACACACACACACACACAATGGTTTTAGTATTAGTGACATTATTCTTCCCACTAAAATAGTCTCCAGAAAGAGAAATTGCAAGCTTACACAATAAAAATGCATGTTCAATAAATTAAATTTTGGTTTAGTTTGGTTTGTTTCACCAAAGTGCCAGCATAGCAGGTACGTCTTGGGATGGAGGTGGACTTCGGTGTTCCAGAGGCCAAGGGTTTTGTCTAGTGCACCATTAGGAGGTCATTTCATAGAACCACGTGCAAACCAGCACCCAATGCATTGTTATGAGAAGTTTTCCTTGTCTCCCTCCCCGATTAAACAGCAGGAGAAAACTATTTTCAAAGGTAAAGCCCTTTCTACACAGTGTCTATAGCAAGAGAGAACTCAAATTGGAGCGCAGTCCTCAGAATCATGTATGGAAAAAAAATGTGAATACGTAATGCAAGACCCCATGTACAAACCATTCGTACATCAGTCTATCTGCCAGTGCTCTGATTAAAATCGTACATGTGACAGTCACATCAGATAGGTAAATAACGAAAAGAGAACATAGATGTTATAAATGAGAAGTAGAATACCACTTTTCTCAGTCTTGTGATGTGAAATGAAGGTTACCTTTGGAAGTGGGTTAAACTCTTCGGAGAAGCTAAAGGGATGGCACCAATGGAAGGTATACTGTTTGTAAAAAGGCACATAAAGAGGGGCGCCTGGGTGGCTCAGTCGGTTGGGCGGCCGACTTCGGCTCAGGTCATGATCTCGCGGTCCGTGAGTTCGAGCCCCGCGTCGGGCTCTGTGCTGACAGCTCAGAGCCCGGAGCCTGTTTCAGATTCTGTGTCTCCCTCTCTCTGACCCTCCCCTGTTCATGCTCTGTCTCTCCCTGTCTCAAAAATAAATAAAACATTAAAAAAAAAAATTTTTTTTTTTTTTTAAAAAAGGCACATAAAGAGGGGTGCCTGGGTGGCTCAGTCGGTTAAGCATCTGACTCTTAATTTCAGCTCAGGTCATTGTCTCACGGTTCGTGAGTTCGAGGCCTGAGTCAGACTCTGTGCTGACAGTGTGGAGCCTGCTTGGGATTCTCTCTCTCATCCTCTCTCTTTGCCCTTCTCCCTCTCAAAATAAATAAATAAACTTAAAAAAAAAAAAAGAGAGAGAGAAGCAATAAAGCATGGGAACACTGCCAGGACAGAATCAGAAACACCCAGGGTGTTTAAACCCACATGGTTATCAAAGCAGCAGCAGCTGTTTATGAAGCACCTTCTTCATTCCACTCATCCTCAGACAAGGAGGAGTCACATGAGGTAGGAGCTGAGATTACCCCTTTCTTAGTGATGATGAAGCAGAAAGCTCAAAGATGTTAAATGACCTTCTCAAAGTCATATGGCTTGAAATGGAGTCAGTCTAGAAGTGAGTCTGGGATACGAACTCTGGGCTTCCTAGCACCAAAATCTGCCCATTTTACCACCACGCTCTCTCCCCCTCCCTCCAAAATCTACTTCAGAGAATGGGCACACAGCAGGATGCACTAATGTGAGGGAAAGGAGCTTGACAGAATCACATCTTACTTCTAGACCTATGTTGTGAAGGTTTACAAAAAGAAAGAAATTTTCAAAAAGAAGAAATTTCTGCAGGACAGAAATAAATAAGTTGAAGAAGAGAAGAGAACAATATTATTAATGTGTGGGCCAGTCTGCTTTTTTTAGTGTTTCCCTATGCTTTTGGTTGTCTGTTCCCTCATTACCTGTGAGGTAGAATTTGCCTCCACTTTCCTGATAAGGAAACTATAGGTGAGAAAAGAGTATCTTGTCCCTATTGCAAAGGTGAAAGTTGATCAGACAATGACAGGAGGGAAGAACATTCCAGACAGAGGGAACTACTTGTGCACTGCCTTGTAGTGGAGGTGGCTGGAGGCGAAGCTAGTACATCAAGAAGCAGAAACAAGCTCCTCGTGGCTGAAGCAGGAAGAGTCCTGTGTCACTAAGCTCTTCTTGTGCAAGAAGAGCTTAGTGAGACAGGTGGGGTCAGACACCTTGAAAGCCATTTGGGACATGCCAAGGATTTTAGCCTTTATTGTGAAGTCAATGGGAATCCACTGGCGGATAAAAGGCAGGGAAGGGCATGATTTGATCTGTGTTACTGAAATAGACTAGGAGAGAAAGGAGAACTTTGTCAGGATGGGGGCAGTGGAGATGGTGAAGGGGAAATGAATTTGAGAACTATTTAGATGAAATTACCGGTGTTTGGTAAGGAAACGGCGATGAAGAACGATGGAGTAAGAGATGTCAGGATGATTCCTAAATTTCTGGTTTATAACCATGTGCTTAAGGAAGCCCATCACTGAGAACAGGAAACACCGGCAAAAAGCTATGTTTGGGGACAATGGAGGTGAACGATAATGAGTTTGGTCTTGAACGTGTGTGTTTGTGGAGGAACAACTGAGTAGAAATGTCACAAAGACAGCCTGAAATCCAGATCTGGATCTCAAAAAAGAGTGAAATTTAGGTTAGACCCTCCTACCATGCATTTGCCTTCACCTAACACCTCCTTGTAACGATTTGGTTGTCTGACTACACTTTAGGAAACATGCTGCATAAAGGTTGGATCAACATGCTTAGAAAACAGGCTCATGTCTGCCTGGTTTACTTACTGTTAGATCTCAAGCACCAGGAACAGTACCTGCAAAAACGCACACTCCAGAAATATTTATTGAACTGAACTAAAGCCTCAAACGCTAAGTGATGTCCTAAACATCTGCTTGGGATCAGCTCATCTCTCCCAGTTTGACTGTAGCCCACATTCCCTGATATCTCTGGCTCCAAACTCTTATCTCTGTGCCTGGCTTTTTCTACCTGCCCTTCCTAAACTGAGAGTTGGACCCCAGTGGTTCCTTCAGGGATTTTGGAGTTGATCTATCTACAAGATTTAGCTTTCTATTGTCTTAGCTGAGGACTCTCCACTTAAAGAATTCCAGGCCTCAAGGCAAACTAGTGGTTGCCAGAGGGCAGGTGGGAGTGGGGTGGGAGGGGATAAGCAAAGTAGGTGAAGGAGACGAAGAGGGGCAAACTTGCAGTTATAAAATAAATAAGTCACAGAGATGAAAAGTACAGTATAGGGAATGCAATCAGTAATGTCATAATGACAGTAGTATGGTGACAGTTGGTGACTACCGTTACCGTGGTGAGCACTGAGCGACACCTAATAACACTGTCTGTCAACTATACTTTAATAATGTTTTTTTTAAGGGCCCCTGGGTGGCTCAGTCGGTTAAGCAGCCAACTTCCTCAGGTCATGATCTCACAGTCTGGGAGTTTGAGCCCCGCATCGGGCTCCGTGCTGACAGCTCAGAGCCCGGAGCCTATTTCAGATTCTGTGTCTCCCTCTCTCTGACTCTCTCCTGTTCATGCTCTGTCTCTCTCTGTCTCAAAAATTAACGTTAAAAAAAATTTTTTAATAATTTTTTTTTTTAAAGTGTAGGGTTTGGGGAAGAACCATAATGCTAAGTCTTGGAGGGTTGATGAGGTTCGAATAGGCAGGAAGTAGGGGATGCTTATGAATACAAGGCTCAGAAGTACTGTGGGAGGGAGCTAAATAAGGACAAGTTGACTTAGGACAGAGAAATAGGAGAATAGCGTGGCCAGTGAAGGCGGATGGTGAACTTTGAATATCAGATGGGAAGTTTGGGTTTGAAGGAACGGTAATGTGGCAAAACCATGGATTCCTAACAGGGGAATGACATAGAGCATGGTTTGAGGGAGATTAATCTGGCAGCAGCCTACAGGATTAATTGAAGAGATAAGAGATCAAAGGCAAAAGGCCCAGCTCAGAGACTGTTGCAGTAATGCAGGTGTTAAGAGATAAGAGACTTAACTAGACAGTGGAAGTGGAGAGTTTTGGAGATAAAGATAAATGGAGAGGACTTGGTGAATGATTGGCTGGAAGGCAATGGAAGATTCAAAAAGGACCCCCAGATTTCAAACCCTGATGGTACCCGAGAGACTAATGGGGCCCTTGACCCCCCCACCCCAAAAAAAGTCTTTGTTTTCTATGGAGAAAAATGAAACTGGAGAAGTTAATGCTTGTGTTACTCGTCTCCTCGTTACAAAATTCACAGCAGCAATGACCTCTGAGAAAGGGAGCAACATACTGTAAATTGACTCTAAGATATTTCTCACTGGAGCCATGCACTCTCCAATAATGCCAGAAAGACAGGTTTGGTTCTGTTAGGCACTTCATCTAGCTGTTAGTCAAGCCAACCGACTAGTCTCTAAATTATTGCTCTTCAGTGAGCCTGTCGGTTTTATCTCTCCCCAAGCTGCAGAGATGAAAAAACTTTTTTACCTTTTCAGAAGTAAGTTTAAAGAGATCATTTTTCTTCCTGGTTTGCATTAAGTTTACCAATGAATAAGATGGAGAACAGAAAGGTAGAAGCAGAAATTCCCATTATATAAATTCATATGCTTAATGTCTTCCTAGGATATAAATGGGAAATTTCATTAAAAGGTAGAATCCCACATTGTGGTTACTCCATCAATATTAAATAACAATAAATAACAATGAAAATGACTCATTATTATGAAGAATTCATATAAATCAGCATTACTTCAGTCCATAAGAGTTCATATAGATAAAATTGTATCCCAATAGTATTATTATAATGATCTGGCAAATTCAATTCCAGTGATCCACTGGTTTTGGTGCAATAAAATTTCCAGGCAGTAAATTTCACTGTAATAAATATTTTAGAGACCTTGTCAAATTGTATTCTATATAAGCTTGGAAATCCATAACTCTCATTTCATAGCAAAGTAAGATAATAATGGGAAATGCTTTCATTTCTTAAAATGTTATAAATGAACTAAATGATTGTGCTCTTTTGACTATTCATGAATTATTCAAAATGGCCTCACAAAATGTACAAATGTATGTATAAGTGAGTTTGTCATTTTTTTTAACTTACAAAGAAAAAAATGCTCATCCAAATATAAAATAGAAATGTCAGTGATGAAAATGCTATGCTTCGGCTTCTTTTTAATATATTTTTTAAATTTTTTATTTATTTTTATATTTTTCAATTTTTATTTAATCTATTTTTTTTAATTTACACCCAAGTTAGCATATAGTGCAGCAATGATTTCAGGAGTAGATTCCTTAATGCCCTTTACCCATTTAGCCCATCCCCCCTCCCACAACCCCTCCAGTAACCCTGTTTGTTCTCCACATTTAAGAGTCTCTTAAGTTGTCCCCCTCCTTAAGTTGTCCCCTCCCTGTTTTTATATTATTTTTGCTTCCCTTCCTTTATGTTCATCTGTTTTGTCTCTTAAAGTCCTCATATGAGTGAAGTCATATATTTGTCTTTCTCTGACTGACTAATTTCACTTAGCATAATACCCTCTAGTTCCATCCACATAGTTGCAAATGGCAAGATTTCATTCTTTTTGATTGCCGAGTAATACTCCATTATATATATATACCACATCTTCTTTATCCATTCATCTGTCAGTGGACATTTGGGCTCTTTCCATACTTTGGCTATTGTTGATAGTGCTGCTATAAATATTGGGGTGCATGTGCCCGTTTGAAACAGCACACCTGTATCCTGTAGATAAATACCTAGTAGTGCAATTGCTGGGTCGTAGGGTAGTTCTATTTTTAGTTTCTTGAGGAACCTCCATACTGTTTTCCAGAGTGGCTGCACCAGTTTGCATTCCCACCAGCAGTGCCAAAGAGATCCTCTTTCTCCATATCCTCGTCAACATCTGTTGTTGCCTGAGTTGTTAATGTTAGCCATTCTGACTGGTGAGGTGGTATCTCATTGGGGCTTTGATTTGTATTTCCCTGATGATGAGTGATGTTGCGCATTTTTTCATGTGTCGGTTGGCCATCTGGATGTCTTCTTTGGAGATGTGTCTATTCATGTCTTTTGCCCATTTCTTCACTGGATTATTGGTTTTTTGGGTGTTGAGTTTGATAAGTTCTTTATAGATTTTGGATACTAACTAACCCTTTATCTCATACGTCGTTTGCAAATATCTTCTCCCATTCCGTCGGTTGCCTTTTAGTTTTGCTGATTGTTTCCTTCACTGTGCAGAAGCTTTTTATTTTGATGAGGTCCCAATAGTTCATTTTTGCTTTTGTTTTCCTTGCCTCCGGAGATGTGTTGAGTAGGAAGTTGCTGCGGCCAAGGTCAAAGAGGGTTTTCCCTGCCTTCTCTTCGAGGATTTTGATGGCTTCCTGTCTTACATTTAGGTCTTTCATCTATTTTGAGTTTATTTTTGCATACGGTGTCAGAATGTGGTCCAGGTTCATTTTTCTGCATGTCGCTGCCCAGTTTTCCCAGCACCACTTGCTGAAGAGACGGTTTTCATTCCATTGAATATTCTTTCCTGCTTTGTCAAAGATTAGTTGGCCATACTTTTGTGGGTCCATTTTTGGGTTCTCTATTCTGTTCCATTGATCTGAGTGTCTGTTCTTGTGCCAGAAAATGCTATGCTTCGTAATTCTGTTCACTGGAAGAATCCCCAGGAACTATACTCTACCTGCAGCTGCAATATTCTTCACACCTTTGACTTCTTTTTTCTCAAGTCATCTATGTTAATAATTGACATCATTACAGTCATGTCAGATATGGAATTAGCCAAGATCTATGGCTTATCTTTTGACTAACGCTTTCTTCCTTGTAGTTAATGTCTTATCAAAGACATTCTCAAACAGAGATATAAGCCTGTGTGATACACTGGCAAGGTACCATATTTGAGATCTATGTAAAGGTCCTTTTTCTGGAAAAACAATAGCAAGAATGATCTCATAGCTTCTATAATCCGTACAATAATGCCATTTATAAATCAAAAATTCCTTCCAGGAGTATGGAACACATTGGCCAAATGTTTCTTTTGAAAGAGAAAACTTATAAAACTAAGGTTTTATACATGAAAATATTATGGAAAAAAACTTTAGACAGAAGACAATAAAGTGAGTTGGGGTTTTTTTGGCCAGTGCCTGACATAAGTGATTTTTTTGCTTGTTACCTTCTAAGTCTTCATCACATAGGATACACTGATATTATAGAACTGCATTCACAGGTAACATGCAGTTTTGTTTTATTTTTAGTTTACATAATACTGGATGACATTCATCCCCGCTCTTGCATGGTCTCCATCCGCTCAGTTGCCCAGAATGGAACATGGAGTCACAGTAGCTTTCTTGCCTCCCCCTGTGGCCACAGCTGACAAGTCACCACATTCTGTTGAGCCCACTTATTTAGCAATCCTCCCACCGGGCCTTCCTGTCCATCTCCATACTTCTTTCAGGCCCTCGTCTTTTCTCACCTTCATGACTACAACTGCCTTGGTCACTTACTTTCCCACCAGTCCATCTGCACAGTGCTATCAGAGCGATCTTTCCACAGCACATGAGGTAGCCAGTCAGGAGACAGTATAGCTGCCCACCCCAAAGAAACATTTTGATGTAGATTCTGCAGATTATTTGGAATACAATGGGACATTGCTCATAGGTAGATAACCCAGAAATCTTCTGAAAGTAGTTATCCAGACTCTAAGTGCTTACCTTGGACACTCGAGAGTATTGAAGCCGGTCAGGATCTGGATGATCCTGACAAGGTCCCAGTGGTGAGGAGAGACAAATCCAGATCCACGAGGGACAGTCCCCTTGGCCAAGCAGTTTGCACAGCAGAATCCATTTGGTAGTTATGGAATCTTCCAACCTCAAGCCCTCCCTCCAGAGAGGGAGTTATTGCAACATATGCCCCAAAGTCATGACAGAACCATTTCTCATCGGTTGTAGTTCTCTAAGTAACACTGCCAAGACTCATACTTGATGAAAATTATGTTCATGCACCAGATGATGTCCTCGTTTTCCTCAGCCATGTTAGCCTTGTGAGCTAGGCTCGCTAGGCTAGCTCCAGCTTGGACGTTTGCTGGCCTAACACAGAAGATGCGTGCATCTTCTTTTCTCTGTGTTGGGAGGCTACCTACAACTTTAATCCAAACATGCAGTGTAGCTACTGAATTTACATGTGAAGGATTATGGTGAGTGGAAAATCAGCAGTCCCGCCAGCCCATATGACCCCCCAAAATGTCAGTCTCCTTTAGAAAGATTTGAAATTACAAAGGATAAGTTAAAGAAACTTTTAGAGGAAGGGGAAGCACTTCCTAAATGTGAAGATTTTTCTCAAATAATAACACCTAACATTTGTAGAGTGCTTCACTGTTTACAAAACACTTCCACATATGTTTTCTCTAATTCCCATGGCAATTCTGTGACCTGTTATGATTCTGCTTTACAGATATGAAAGTTGACCCTCAGAGAAATTAATCAGTGTGCCCCCAAATATCAAAATTAATAACTGACAGAGTCTTGACTCAATTTGTCTTAATTTTTCTAATTCAGTGCCCTTTCCAGTTTACCATATGTCTATTAAGTAACTAGTTGTTTGACATAAAAAGTAGCGTAGGGGCACCTGGATGGCTCAGTTGGTTAAGCTTCAGACTGTTGATGTTGGCTCAGGTCATGATCTTGCAGTTTGTGAGTTCAAGCTCCACATCGGGCTCTGCGCTGACAGTGTAGAGCCTGCTTGGTATTCTCTCTCCCCCTCTCTCTCTGCCCCTCCCCTGCTCATGCTATCTCTCAAATATAAATAAATAAAACTTTAAAAAAAAAAAAAAGAAAGTAGTGTAAAATTTTATCTATCAGATTGCTGTAAGTTATACGTAAAATAAGGAGCATAAAATGGGTGCCATTTCCCTTATAGTGATTACTTTTCTGAATGCATTTCAAGATCATAATTAAGAAGTTTTATTTGTCTGAAAGATAGTCAGGCCATTCCCATTGTTAAAGTGTTTGTTTGGCTACAGCTGTCTGCATCCAAGTTCTGTGCTACCTGTGTCACATTACTGATAGATACTTAAGTGTCAAGATCATTGCTAGGAATTGTCTCTGAGAATGTGCTATCACATGTCACCACTTCTCCTTTGCCTTTGGAGTGAAGATGTTCTAGTCAGTAATGTATCAGGAACAAAACGATTGGCCCTTTGTGATTACACGTGCGCACATACACATGTGCATGCACACGCATGTAATTGTAATACTGAAGACCAAAAAATGAGGATAACTTCTATTAAGTCTAATTGCGGATACCTCTTAATTATTTGTTATGGAAGATTAAAAAAGTAGCATTTTTCAGGATCAAAATTCACTGACAATGCAGTACTCCTTTTAACCAACTTTTGACTAAGGCAAAATTTGAGTTCACCTCTTTTACTCTGAATGGTTTCCATGGTCATAAAACAAAAACACAAACTGCTAACCAGGCTCAAGTAATAATAATTTAAAATCCTTAAGGAGAATTACAATTTACAAAGCTGTGTCATACCCCTTCCTTCATCATAAAGCAATCTTATAAAATAGAGGGGTGTTACCCCCATTTTACGGGTGTGAAGGCTGAGATCTGTTGACTTGGCCATGATCACACAGCTACTATGTATATACTGGCTTAGATCTAAGATTTCTCATCCCAAATTCAGATTCTAAGCTGCCTACACGCGCACACACACACACACCCTTTATGATTTGCATGAAATGGAAATGATAATAAAGAAACACTTAAGGGGTAGGGCCCCTGGGTGGCTCAGGTGGTTGAGCATCCGACTTCAGCTCATGTCATGATCTGACGGTTTGTGAGTTCGAGCCCCACATTGTGCTCTCTGCTATCAGCACAGAGCCCGCTTCAGACTCTCTCTCTCTCTCTCTCTGCCCTTCCCCCCTTCTCAAAAATAAATAAACATTAAAAAAAAAAAAAAAGAAAGAAACATTTAAAGGGTGCCTGGGTGGCTCAGTCAGTTGAATGCCCGACTTCAGCTCAGGTCAGGCGATGATCTCACAGTTCTTGAGTTTGAGCCCGACATCGGGCTCGCTGCTGTCTGGGCAGAGCCCACTTCCGATCCTCTGACCCCCGTCTCTCTCTGCCCCTCCCCCACTCACATTCTCTCTCTCTCTCTCTCTCTCTCTCTGTCTCTCAAATACACATTCAAAAAGAGAAACACTTAAAAAGTGGAGCTATATAATGCAGTTGTTTTTGTTGCTCCTGACAATATCATAAAACCACATTTTTATGTGTGTTTTTGTGTTCTCTGTAGTGATGTTTTTCTTATACAGCACTACTTAAATATGACATTTTCCAAGCCTATGCATAGACCATGCCAGCTGCCCCAAAAGACCAGACTGACATAATATGAGCTCTTTGTTTACTCAGTGAATAGGCACAACTTGTGCCCTGCCAGCTGCTTGGCCCACAGTCTTAACCTTGTTCTGTGAGAAACACCTGTATGAGTGGCTGGATAATTAATTCCATACTCCAGCCTTAGGATCTTCTGTTAAGATTAAATCAGATAAGGCCTCTGACTGTGAACAATATACCACTCTCTGGATTAGGTTTGGACCACTGAGGCCAGGTGGACATGGACTTCAAAACACTGCATTCAGAGGGAGTGTGGTTTATTGGGAGCTTCTTACATGAAGAGACTATTAAGGCAGAGAAACATTTTAGTGCTACGCTCAGGATACCCGAGTGTGGGGTCTGGGAGTATTAGTATGTGAAGTGTTAGGACTGGGCAGAATTGCCCCTGCCTTACTCAGTTCATTACGGATAGTAAATTGCTCTAAGATTACAGCATGGAGGCAGATTACATTCCTTTTTCGGGGGCGGGGTGGGGGTGATTCATTAAAGGCATTTATCCAGAGAAATGGGCTTATTGACATTGAAAACTGAGACCAAGGTCACTTCAAGTTCTAGCAGGAGCATTAACAGTAATTTAAATATCGAAGACAAGCCTGTGACTCAATGCTGAGAGAGCCTTTTCTGTAAAGGTATGTGGACGTTTGCACTGAACCTTAAGATGACTCATCTTCAAGACTCTTGGAAGCCACTTGTTGATATCTAATGTATAAGCCACTGGCAATTATCAGACAATATGTCACCTGAAACGCGGAAGCTCATGTTATTTCAGTAAAGTCTTCTTTCTTTAATCGTTACAAAGAGTTTACATATGTGCTTTGCTTCTGGTTAAATAAAAACAATCACTTCCTTACCCCTGACGAAAAGTATACCTTATTTGAACCTGGGCCAGACATGTTATCACCGGAGAAAGGGGGAAGAGGCAGTGTTGAGTTTTCCTAAACATTTCTGGTTCCCCATTGATAGAACCTGGAGATATTTATTTGGAACCTGTGTTTCTGCTGCCTGCAGTAATTGTTGCCCTCCTGGAAATGTAATTATGAGTGGGCCGTGACACCGAACTCTTCAAATTCATTCCACGTGACCTGATCTCAGTTATTCTCAAAACTTGGTCCAGGGCCTTCTTGGTCCATCACTTGTTCCCATTCGGTCAGTAGAGGTAGGAGCTAGAGGACAAGTGAAGTGACTTATGTGACCAAAAGTGAGGAAGCCGCTTTCCAAAGAGATTAGCTCCCTACCACAGAGAATTCTGTTTCTAAATTGTTTAAATTTGGTTTGCAAGGGATTATTTCATGATCCTGGTGCACTTCCTGCATCTGTTTAGTCTTAAATGCTTCCTAAAACGTTTTTCAAAATCCATGCGTGATTTTCTAATCCTCCCTAATACATGGGCTACTTAAAATGCAACTCCTCTTATTCTTTTTTTTAATCCTAGCTTTGGAAACAAATGTGTGAGCCTTAAGAACGGATGAGAAAAATGAGAGAGAGCCATCGGAAGCATTGCTGGGTGATGGTGGTTCTCTTGTTCGTGCACCTTACAGGAAATTTCAATTTCCAATAAGAAAAGCTCAGGCATTGTCATCACAGCCTCTGTTTCTGTTGGGTAGGGGCGAAACAAATGCATTGCACTCCCTCTGCTGGCTCAGAAGCTGCAATAGCTCATTAACCAGATCTATATTTAGATGGAGTTCCCCATTTAAAAAAAAAAAATGGTGTGTAGAAGAAAGAAGCAAAACCTGGGACAGCTGCTAATTTTACTATTCATTTAAAATGTCAGGAAAAACAAATATCTGCCCAATGCAAATGGTTACATGAGCAAGAAAACCAGCAGTTTTTAGGCTTTTCGGCATTGTACTAGGAAAAAAATAAAGGCTGCCTCTTCCCTCCCCAAGGCGTATCTCCAACAGCCATTAAAAATTACTCCGTTCTTTTCCAATACTGAAATGATCTTTTCCCAGAGCTCAATGAGCAAATTAATAGAATAGTATGTTTCATATGTTTGAAACACTCCAGAGAAAGCAAAGGCACGGATTTGGCTCCGGGTGAGGGGGAAGAGAAAGGGTGTCTTTCTCCTGGTGTCAGAAAGGAAAACTAAAAGATCATCACACTGAAAGTCTATACCTCAGGGGAGGCCACTTTCGTGCCTGAAGGCATGTTACCCACAAGCCTGGAAGGGAATCATAGCTCCGTGGAATTTTATGGCCCAGCAGACCTAAGAAGGCATGGTTGTACTCATGAGTGAGGACAGCCTACCAGGAGAGCAAGACGTTCCAGATGTCAGGGCATCCTGGGGGCCCGAGCCCTGCTTCACTCAGGTTCAACAGCATATTGAGAGTTTTCCTGCAAGGCAGATCTTCTGGCCCGGTTTTGCCCTCTTTACCTTCTCGCTTGCTTTCTTCCCCAGGCGTCTGGATGCTAACCACATCAGCTACGTCCCCCCAAGCTGTTTCAGTGGCCTGCATTCCTTGAGGCACTTGTGGCTGGATGACAACGCCCTGACAGAAATCCCTGTCCAGGCTTTCGGAAGTTTATCAGCACTGCAGGCCATGACTTTGGCCCTGAACAAAATACACCACATACCAGACTATGCCTTTGGAAACCTCTCCAGCTTGGTAGTTCTGTAAGTTTATTGATTCCCCGCCCCCCTTTTATACTTTTTAACTTTGGCCTTCAAGTGCCAGTCTTTCAAACCTTGAATAGGGACATTTTCAGGGAGGAAAACCCCCTGAACCCCTCCCCAAAATGACTCACAAATGTTCTAATTGTATAAAAGAATTCAACAGCTTTTAGCAAGCACCTGCTAAGTGCCAAGCACTGCAAGCAAAGGTAAACTATGACCTGTGTCTTCGGGAAGCCGATGAATATTGTTCAGGCAATCCTCACGCTGTACAGTTAGTCCAGTGACTGAAGTTAATAAAAACTCCTTATTTCTGGCAATAGTTTATTATTCAGGTCAAACTGAAATATGCCTTCATTAGTTAATATTTTTTGAACCCCTACCAGGGGGGAGAGAAGTAACAACAAACCATTGACAGAGAGCTGTGCGTTTGTGGGGCTTTCTTCCTGATGAGTCTAGATTTCTTTAAGTAAACCAAAATGATTCTCGAGTAAGTTTGAAAAATAATCAGTCTTCTTTAAGAGTGTAGTGATATACAAAAACATTAAAAAAAATTTTTTTTTAAAAAAACCGACTTCAGCTCAGGGCATGATCTCACAGTGTGTGAGTTCGAGCCCCGCCTCGGGCTCTGTGCTGACACCTCAGAGCCTGGAGCCTGTTTCGGATTCTGTGTCTCCCTCTCTCTCTGCCCCTCCCCTGCTCATGCTCTGTCTCTCTCTGTCTCAAAAATAAATAAAACCATTAAAAAAAAAATTTTTTTTAAGAGTGTAGCGATACGCCCCCGGTAATATAATGGTCCCTCAAGGCTGATAGAGGAAGACAGCAGCTGCTCAAAAGGCTGTAAGATCAGTGTGCGTAGGAACTGAAGAGGGCTTCTTCTGCCCTGTTTCTTCCCTTTGCTCCACACCCGCCCCCAGCCTGCCACTGCCTTCCATTATTCCAGTTTTCTTGATTACCCGTCTCCCTTGTATTGTAGTACATCTTCCTTTGAGGGCTGGCCAGCTTCTTACCCCTTTCCGCATGTGTTGTATGTGGAAGATTGTCAGTAAATGTCACATGAAACCAACATGTACTTATTAGAATAAAAATCTTAGTCTAAGAGGATAACAAGTTTGGGGTGATATTAGCAAATTTCTATACGGACTCTCACATATAAAGATGATGCTACCGACCCACCAGAGGCTGGGTATGTGCTTTAATTTTTTCCTCCCCCTGAGGGAATGGGTTTACAAGAGATCCACCCATTCTTTTTCACCCCGTTCTCCTTAAGCCCATTTTCCACAAATCCCTTTGGGACTTGGTCCAGTTTTCAGTTATGTACACAGCTGCTCTCACTGGCCCTGACTTAACGGACTTACCATTGAGCCAAAGATGATAATTTGTACACACTAATACTGCGTCGAGATAACTAATCTCCCTGGGCAGCCAAAAAAAATCTGATCGCCATTCTCTGTGGCTAAAATTGTTGTTGCCTGTTAACCTGTGGCCCCACCCTGGGAATGTAGACATTATAAGCCAGGAGCTTTGCTAGAAAATATGCTTCAAACGCTTCCTTCCATCCTTCATTTGCCAAAGATGGTCAGAATCTCTGCTTAACATCCTACAACCCAAAGCCGTGTTAACAACCTGAACTTCCTTTTATCAGCATGTTGCCCATAGTATTATACACTCCCTGATATCTCAAACCCAAAAGATAAAACTGTCATTGCCTATTAAATTCTCAGGTATGTAATCATCTATGGTAAGAGCGGATGGGTCATATAGACCTTTTAAAAAAAACAACAAAGTTAAACAAAGCATTTCTTATATATAATTAGTGCATTCTTTACTCTAAGTTTCTTTGGATTTAATCAATCTGAATGCTGTGCCTAAGTTTCCCTGTGCAGCATGCCTTCCTGACTGTGTCTGTAATGTTCTTCTGCAGGCATCTCCATAATAATAGAATTCACTCCCTGGGAAAGAAATGCTTTGATGGGCTCCACAGCCTAGAGACTTTGTGAGTTGACCTTTTATTTGTTTCCCTTTTTTCAGTGTTTTCATGAGTATTCTGAAGGAATCAAAATAGCCTTAAAGTCAAACTTGCTGTTTGGTTTGGTTAATTGCCTGAGCTTTAAACAGATATTTACGGCAGCTTTATCTTACACACACACACACACACACACACTCACACACACACACACACACACACACACTCACACACACACACACACAGAGGTAAGCAATAAAACTGATATTTTATTTTAATCTAACAAGAGTGGTAAATGAGTTAGAATCATTATAAACTAAATGAGATGTTCTCTACTGAGCAGTGACTGTTTGCTTAGGAATGTGTACTCTGTGTCAAGGATCAATTCTATACTGTCACTCAGGCTCACTATTCATGAGTCTAGCCTGCACTCCCTGCTCCGCGCCCCCGCCACCACTGCCCCCAATGAGAGGACACCAACCAGGCAAATGCCAGGACTCTCTAATCTGAGATGAACAGGTGTCTCATTAACAAACCACAAAGGTTCACACTAAAGCAATTCAAAAAACTAAAAAATAATAACAGCTACCATTTCTTGGGCATATCTATAACCAAATATTGCACTGCGTGTTGGCACACATTGTTTCATTTAACAGCCATCTGAGGAGAGCG
The DNA here is from genome assembly GCF_028018385.1 of Neofelis nebulosa. NCBI lineage: Eukaryota > Metazoa > Chordata > Mammalia > Carnivora > Felidae > Neofelis > Neofelis nebulosa. The sequence goes on along the minus strand of NC_080789.1, from coordinate 46,299,277 downwards.
GCCATCACTGTCCCACTTTCTGCTCTAGTCAGGCTAAGTTATTTTACGAACATGACATATCTAGTCAGTAGCATAGCTGGGATTCGCTTCTTCCCTAGTTTGAGTCTGAAGTCCATGCTTACCAGTATACACTGCTTCCAAAGAATAGGTCAAAAGTTCAGTTCTGAATTGGTACCTATAATAAAAATAGAGTCCAGCCAGCTGACCGCCAAGAGCCTTTCCCAGAGGCACGGTGAGAAGAATTCTCATTGACCTCACCAGGCTCCAGCCGTTTCCCAGGGGAAGAGCTGCTACTCATTGCCCTAGCTGAGTGCGAGAGGTATAATGAGGGTAAGGTGACAGGCAGTGAGGGTCCTGAGTGTTCTGGAAGAAAGGGCATGCTTCCATTTGTGCCCCCTCTCACTCCCATATTTTTAATATTCAAATACAGTAAGTCACACAGGGCCTGAATCTACAATGTTGGCTCTGACCCAAGAGATACCAAAGACCATCTCTTCTGTGGCCTTGGAGCCCATTATTTATTTGAATACAGAGCTTAGCATTCGTACATGGTCGGTTTAGCTTCGAACCAGGTCTGGGTCTGGTGATTTCTTGAGGGACCATCTGTTGTTAGTGGTCTTCTCCAGGTCAATGAGTGCTCACGCTCTCTTTCCAGGGTTACTTAAATCACCCTGTGCCTCCTCTTAGAAGAGAGGAACCATCCTCATAAGGAGATGCCAAAGATGAACTTATCCAGGACTTTGAAGTCAATTTTATGGCATAAGCAAGCCATTCCCATGAGCTGCTTGGTAAAATTAGAACTTCTCCCTTATCCACACAGGGCTGGGCATGATATCTTAGCAATGCAAAGCACCTTCCAGTCCTTTCCAACAGAGGAGGAACAAAAAACAGTATTGGCTTTGAAGGGTGTTTCCATAAATAGTGTCTCCTTTATTCCCCCCCACATTTGAGATGAAGACCTTGGATTTCATGTAAAGAGTAAAGCATTTCTGGGCAAATTCATATGAGTCTCATTCTCCCCCTCCCCTCCCCTCCCCTCCCCTCCCCTTGCCCAGGGCTACAGAGGATCAGTAAATTGGTTACTCCCAACCTCTTCCTTTCCTTCACTAGAAACCCAAGTAATTTATAAGGACCCAGTCCTCGTTTAATCAAAACAGAGCATCTGGAGAGATTTACAAACAGGAAGAAAATTTATGTCCACAAAAGACACGAGTTTCCTGCCTGCAGTATAGCTTAAGGATGGTTTGTGCCAGACAAGTAGGAATCCTGATTCATGTTTAACTCGGTCAAATTATCTCTCTTAAAATTAAAAAGCAATTCTTCTCCATAGAGGAAGATCTAACCACATCTGATTGCCTGACCAAAAGGTTTTTCTGCGTCATCTGGGAAATCTGACATTCCCAGAGACTAGGAGGCAATTACTTTTTCATACGAAGTTGTAGGCATAAGGTGGAGTAAGTCTATAAAGCGCTTGTGAGTAATGGAATTGAAAAGCCATTTGTGTCATAACAGATCGAGAAATTAATGTTTCAAAATTGTTTGGCCATTCCATCTCTGTGCCTGAAGGATAACATAGAGCTCTGCCTCACAGACCAAGGAAAACATACTTCTGATCTGAATCATTATTTGTGACCCTGAAGAAACTCTAGACCCGATGCCCTTCCTGAAGAGTACCCAGTACCACATAAACCTCTCCAGAAGCAGGCTATCATCCTGGACCTCAGCCTGGGAGAGACACATGGACTCATCAGGAGTCAGGGACAAAGCAGCTTTCCAAGATGCCCTCTCAGGCGAGACTCTGAAACGCAGGGGGTAGGTCAGAGGGTGTAGGTGGGAACAAGAAAGGAGATGTGATTCAGGAGCCAGGACGAGAGCACACACAAGCTGCCAGCTTGGTGAGCCGGGTTCAGGTGAACGGCTACATCAGCAAGCAGCCAACACCTGGCCAAACGTCCCTTTTACTTGAACGTTAACACTGTCATCTGTCCCTCCCTTTTTTTAAATGCCTCTGTGCCACTGAGACTTGACTCTGAAATGTCTCATGATCAGTGTGATGACCAATTTTAATGCACATACTGGTCAGCAAACCAAGAAAATCTCTTTCCATAAAGAGAAGGAATGAGAATTTTTATCAGTGATCCTGCCCCATTGGACGGCATGTTAACTTTCTCTGTATAAGTAGTATATTCGAATTTTTAAATGAGAAACTGAAAATACTATTTACTTATTTTCAGAGATTTAAATTATAATAATCTTGATGAATTTCCCACTGCCATCAGGACACTCTCCAACCTTAAAGAACTGTAAGTATTTAGGACAGATTTAATGGGAGAATTCTATTCTTTGTGAATTCACTTTAAAATATGTTTGATTATTGTACATAGTGTGACTGACTAGAAGATTTTTAAAAGCTTGTATAGGGGCACCTAGGTGGCTCAGTCGGTTAAGCATCTGACTCTTGATATCAGCTCAGGTAGTGATCTTGCAGTCTTGAGATCAAGCCCCAAGTTGGGCTCCATGCTGAGTGTGGAGCCTGCTTGGGATTTTCTCTCTCCCACTCTCTTTCTGCCCCTCCCCCACTCTCTCTCTCTCTCTGTCTCTCTCTCTCTCTCTCTCAAAATAAATAAATAAACATTTAAACAAATAAATAAGTTTGTATAAATAATGGTTAAGTAAACCTGTAATATATTTTAATTTACTCTACCATCAGATAGTCTTTTTTAAATTTATAATGGATTTCTCTAATATGTGTATATTAAAAAATATATACATAGTTCTCTAAATCATACTCTTTTCCTAAGCTATATTTCCCCAACATTTATATACTTCATAGATTTATAGAAAATTGCTATGGAATTCAGTTATTTGCCAAGCATTTTGAAAAACAAACTTCTCTAGGCTGCATAAGTCTAGGACTAGAGAAATCAAATGCATGTGCCTAGTACTATGCTAGATGCTTTCACATACATTATTTCATATTCTTTAAATACTCTGTGAGTCATATTTAATTTTTAAAAACTTACAATTTTACTAAGGTAAAGCTAACTTTCAGCTCCTAGGTTGCATATATTGTCTTTTATATACTAAAATTTAATTGCCTTTTCTTTGTACCTAAAAATATGAATAATGTATGAAAGGAATGTTCCAATATTTGGAAAGAAAAATAAACATAGAGCCTATCCTCTTGGCTGAGAGAAATAAGACACACAGCTAAAGGAGGCAGACAACAGGGCTTGTTTGTAAGAAAAAGCCTTTAGGAGGGGGTTCTCCCTCAGGAACCCCACGTGTGGCTGAACCGGGAAGTCATCGTGGTCTCTGCTTAGGCAACCCAAAGACTGTCACTCACCTTATCCAGCCACAGGCCCACATGGGACCCAGAGATCATTGACTCTGCCCCTCTGCCATTCAGACAACATTAGCACCGACAGAGGAGAGTCAATTTGTTATTACACACTCACTGAGCAACTTCCCTCAGCTCAGGAAATTTTGCCCTCATAAGGAGATTACTTAAATCTCTGCTTCACAGCAGCTTAAGTCAATTTTCTCTTCTCCTAGCTTCAAATGGGGTCAGAAGGAGTGATCATAATCCCCTCTCCAAAGATGGTTCCCTCTCTCTCAAGTTGTTATACAATGGTGCTCTATTGGATATTAACAGATGGAATTTCTTTTTATAACATTAGATTGTAAATTTCCATAAAGCACAACTATTATTTTCAGATTCTTTATTCCTCTTTCAAGATAAGAGCTCGTGATTTCTTTTTCTCCTAGTGAGCACATAAGCTTCAAAATGCATAGAGGAATTTAACTGTATCCTCTAGTTACCAAAGATGTTGATTATTGCCACAGGAAGGGGGTGGGGGGAGGTACCATTACATAATTTTACCCTACACGTTATTTTCTAAAAAAAAATTTTCCCTCTCTTTCTAGAGGATTTCACAGCAACAATATCAAGTCAATACCTGAGAAAGCATTTGTAGGCAATCCTTCTCTTATTACAATGTAAGTGGCCATAGTTCTTTTTGATTTTTCCATCCTGAAATATAATACATAATGCACTTTTAAATATAATACAATGAGTGTCCTATATTTTCCCAAGTTTGGTCTTTGTCAGTGTAAGAATCTATACAGAGAAGTGTATGGAGAGATGTTTTGTCAGGTTTTAGCTGAATGCTAAAATAACATCAAAGATTCTTTTTTTTTATACCCTACAAGTGTGCATTGCATTATACTTCGTATCTTCAGATGCCTTGTCTCACTTCACAAAAATCTTGTGAAATAGTTTTGCTTATCTCTATTTTCTAAGGAATAAAACTCATTTTCAGAGTATCAATGTCAAGGTCACCTAATCATTCAGAACTTAAATCCAAGTATACTCGAAATATAAATTATTACGTACAAATGGGAGTCCTTTACAGCAATAGACTCCATTGATGGTGGGGGTTTGGGGCATACTGGCTTATGCTAGGTTTCTATATCGATTTGTTACCAAGCCCAAGCATTGAGTCACATTTATAGAATTACAAGCTAGGTTGTAATCCTAGAAAGATGTGTATATTCTTAAAAGGTGTATTGGGGATTTATATGCCATCAAAGCATAAAATAGAGTTACAACTACAGCTTATAATTAATTGGTTATATGTTCACATTTTAGCAGAGACAGAAGACTGATCATCTGTAGACATACATGAAGATGAAAATAGGCATTAGGATTGTTCTTTGTTAAAGACCCCTGGCAGATTTGGGGCGTAGTACTGGCCTGAGGTCTGCAGGAGGGGTCTTGGATATGCAGGAGGAGAGTAAGGACAACTGTTGAACCTGACTCTAGGGGCATTTCTTGGTAGATATTCATCCTGTGCCAACTTAAGAGGCTTTTTGGAACCGGGTAGCATCTGTCACCAATGAGCTGGAATCCCAATTAGCCCTGACAACTGAAAAAAAAAAAAAAAATACCATTCATCGTTTCTGAAATATGTTGACAGTATGTTGGCAAACTAAGGGTTTTAAAGTCTATTGCCAATAAACATTAGGCCTCATTAGAGAGTATTTACATATTAAGAGTTGGCAAATTGCATTGCCTTTGCTTCTTTTTCCTTGCAGCCACAAGCCTGGGTTTGTTTTTTTAATCGCTCTTTTGATATGCTAATACCACTTGAGAAAGGACTTGAAGCCCCCAAAATTTATTAGTGCTTCTATCCAGTATTTTATGGTATTCACTGTTTTCTCCCTGAAACTCTCCTCTCCTTGCTTCTGCCTCTATCTCTTGCCACTGCCACCCCATCAAGGATCCCCAGCTCCCACTCTGTGTGAACGCTTCCCTTGTCCCATTGGCTACCCAGTCCCCATGTCTACCTCTATGGTCCCCGTCCTCCGTGTGACTTCTTTTCATGCCCACTGCCCCCAGCCTCTGCCAGCCACCACCTCGACATTTTTGCCACCCTCCCTGCCTCTACCGCTAACAGACCTGTCACCCTGAAGCACAGCATCCATCACTCTCTTGCTGTGAAACATACGGAGATTCAGGATTGTCTAGAGTGAGTCTCCTGACCAGCTCCCCAAAGCTCTCCTCAATTACCATATGCCATAACCCAGATGGACTAAGCTATCCTCATAGAACAAAACTCTTTTATTTCCTTTGCTCCTATGATTCCATCCCCTCACAATGCTTATTGAAATTCTGTCTTCCTGGGCCCATTTCCAATGATATTCCATTAAGTTTTTCTTGATCTCACAAGAAAACTCCCTCCTAAGAACCCTTTAACTCCTTATTTGTATTTGTGATACTTAGGTACACAAGCATGTGTATTCATATCTGCCCAGGATACATACATACACACGTGTGAACACAATTATATACATACAAGCATATTGTCTAGATAAGGGACAGTGTCATATTATGATGAAAACTCCATTTTTAATCATAAGACCTTCTAGCTCTAGCTCTTTCTCTTACCAATTGTCTAACCCAAGAGAAGAGGTTGGAGGGTAAGAGGACAGAAGGGGACTTAGGTTGGTTGGGTGACAATTCTATCCCAGGTACTATACCAGATGTCACACAAGCATTAGCTCTTTCAATTTTTACACAAACCCTACAACTAAGATTTATTATTCCAGCTTAACAAATTAGGAAAGTAAGGCTCTGGGAAGTAATGTACTTGCCAAAGTATCTGAGCTTTAGTTTCCTCCTCCAAAAATTAGATAAATAATATCTAAGTATCTGTGCTATGGATCTCATAAAGCTGTTGAGTAGACCAACTGAGCTATACATGTGAAAGTACTTTATCAACCAGGACATTGGATGCTGCTATTTATTTGTTCTGTCCCAACTGATTCCAAGCTTCTTTAGGGCAGGGACATTTTACCCATCTGCAAACTCCCAGAATCTAGCATAATGTCAAGCACATAGTAGATACTTAATTACGGCTTCCCTAATGAATCAGTCTCTAAATTCCCACAGTACTGACCCTCATACTTTGAGCACAGTAGACACCAATAAATATTAGTTGAATTTCATTGAACTAGGATGTGTCAACTGAGAACTTTTTGTAGGGCTCCATTGACCAGACAATTCAAATACCATTACATTGAAAACATCTGTAGGACAGCCTGGGTGGCTCGGTTGGTTCAGTGTCTGACTCTTGATTTTGGCTCAGGTCATGATCTCACAGTTCATGGGATCAAGCCCCACGTCAGGCTCTGTGCTGACAGCGCAGAGCTTGCTTGGGGTTTTCTCTCTCCCTCTCTCTCTGTCCCTTCCCCACTCATGCTCTTTTCTCCCTCCCAGAATAAATAAGTAAACATTTTTTTTTAAATCTGTAAAACAAAATATCATTTAAGTTCTAATAATGTCTTACCTTTAAAAGCAGTCATGAATTTTTTTAAAAAACTAAATGTCACCAAAAAAAAGCAGAGTAGCAAATTTTCTCTCAAATAATTTGAGGAGTCCTTCTTGTATGTTGTAAGATTTGACTAACTTTCATATAAATATATGTACTCATCTTTGTTTATTTAATGATATGACTGGCAACCCCTTGAATTACCTTCTTGCCACTTGATGAATGGTCCTCGGATGTTGGAGGAAGAGGAAGATTTTTAAGTATACCTATAGTCTGCTCACTTGCTTTTCTCCTTAGTAACTATCACTCATGTCTACCTTGTTATCAGAAATTTTCATTTTTATATAGTATGGATTTCTTACCCAAAGCCTCCTCATGTGAGTTAAAACATTTTTGAGGTTTGCCTGATACCAAGTAATTGGGATGTTATACAATATAGTATAATCACGGTTACACACACTTAATATAGTCCCTGAAATTTTGAACAGGTATTCATTTGTCATTCAACTTTTATACTAAGACATTGGTGTTTGGATTTTTTTCAGACATTTCTATGACAACCCCATTCAGCTTGTTGGAAGATCCGCTTTTCAACATTTACCTGAACTAAGAACACTGTAAGTTTTTCTCTTGCAGATCGCTTTCCCTTGTAGGGTTGTTGTAAAAACCACATGCATATTTTAAGTTAAAGTGCTTTGAAAATGGCACTAAAATTACCCCTTTCTGGAAACTTCTTTTGATAGTACTCATGTACCCCTCCTTCTAGGACTTTGAATGGTGCCTCACAAATAACTGAATTTCCTGATTTAACTGGAACTGCGAGCCTGGAGAGTTTGTAAGTACTCGAATAGGCTCTTGACTTGGCCCAGCACACACACTGCCCTTGAAGCCTGACCAGTCTTAAAGTCAGTGAATAAAAATATGTCACTGTGCAATGCCTGAATAAAAGAATTATGTCTGGTTTGTGTTTCAACAGGACTTTAACTGGAGCACAGATCTCATCTCTTCCTCAAACCGCCTGCGATCAGTTACCTAATCTGCAAGTGCTGTGCGTATCAGGAAGGCAGTAACATTGTGTAAACAGGCAACTTCTATCTAGGAGCAAAATGGCAGGCGTTATTTCAATAATGCTTTAAAAGGGGAGAAAGTTCTTTCCTTGCAGGGCTCCAGCAGGTCGGTCCTCCCTCGCCCCCGTGGGGGGTTAGGGAATTGACTCTCTCATGTGACCCCGGTAATGGTGGCGGCACACCCTTTGTTCCCAAGTTCCATCCAGTCTCCCATTAGAGTTTCAACTGGCACACGTTTCCTGTCAGAAAATGGATATGAACAAGCCTAGATAACTTAATTTCCCCTTCTTTGCAGAGCAGAAAAAAATTACCTAATGGATTAAAAACCCAATATGGATGCCAAAATAAAAAATTAAGTTATCAGACCCATACAAACCTTGATAAAGGTGACCAAACATTCTTCCAGTATAGTTGTGGGTGCCATGTTCTAATGTTTCCACTAATGGTTAAACAGCTTGCATTTATTATTTCTGTTGACTTGGGTTGTTGGTTTTTTTTCCTCTGCCTTTCCCTTTCTGAAAAGTAGTTTATAGGAATTTGAAGAGCTTTGTTTTGACCTTCCATTTTCAGCCCTTCCCCTCAACTCCCAACCCTATTACCATCCTCTCATGCATTGTGGGAACTTAATGAATGGACCCTTAGTCTCCAGTCATGGCTGTGTTCTCACAGAGGAGACATCTGTGTCAGTTGAATGCCTCTAATTCCACCACAGGCTTCACCCAGTAGCAGAGGTACAAGCAGCACTACAAGTGTAAGGGGAAGAATGGGAATGTCTGCCATAATGATTCTGCCTTCCCCTCTCCCAGCCCCCTAGCCACTTTAGACTTCAGTTGTTCAGTGATAGGAGATTGTAATAACACCACGTGACAGCCTTGGAGTCAGTCATTTGTGTGTAAAGGGAGGGAACATAGAGTAAGTCTCCTCCTCTTCTCCCACATCGCCCTCTGAGGTATAGATACAGATGAGGAAGCTGAGAATTAGGACAGTTAAGCACATTTGTCAAAGTCACACAGCAAGAAAGTAGCAGAGTCCAAATTCAAATACAGGCAGTTTGATTGAATACCAGGAGAGAGTGCATGAACACCAGGTAGTGGAAATCTTAGGGGCCATTTTAGAATTCTGCCTACCCACCCAAAATGGCATAATTACCCTCATTTCTCAAGGAAACTGGCTTAATAACATGACTAAGATTTCACAGGCTATAGCTAATACTTAAGGAGCCAGCATTTAAACTGCATCTGTCTCCACTATGTCACATAGCAAATGGTAAACCACCCAGGTCTAGAATTGCATAAATTGGCTAAGAGCAAAGTCCCTGGTCTGTTTTTCTGGTTCAAATCCCGTCTCTCTATACACCAGCAAGAGATCTTGAGGAAGTTATTTATCCCTTCTGGGGTTCCATTTCCCAGTCTATAAAATAGAGACATAGCCATTTCCTTCAGAGGATCATCATGAGGATTAAATGAATTACTACATGTCAGACACTTATACCAGCACTGGAACATCGTAAACTCTCAGGCAGTGTTAGCTCTTATCAACTTCTTTCTTGTTTCCCTTAAACCATTACTCTTTCTTCAAGCTAGTCTTTCCTCAAGCTGAAACTTGAAAGGTCTGAAAGAATACAAATCCATTAACCACAGAAGCTTGTCATTTTCAAAGCACTTCAACCTGTAATTTTGATTTGTTCTTCACAACACTGCAAGATCAGCAGGTATCTTCTCATTTAAGGAGAGAACTAAAAAGCGTATAATGCTTTGACCAACATATTGACCAAGTTGAAGAATCTAAGTTGAGGCTGAGAATAGGACTCAGGGTCCCAACCTCTACTACAGTCTACTTTATGTTCTGGAAACATAGGTCTGCGAGCTTCCACCCTTTGGCTGAATCATCCACTGAGTACTTGTACATGAAGAAATTGCCCCCAAGTTGCTTCACCTCCATGGGAATTCCCTGGCTGTGTGTGGCTTTCCCCACTAAGTAGCTGGTGATCTTAGGCAAATTATTTCACATTGTATGGTAATAATCAGTGTCTCCCTCATAAGGTGACCACAGGTCAAATGAAATAATTTAGGTAAAGCTGTAAATATGGTGTCTATATTTAAGAAGTGCTTCATCAATGTTAGCCATGAAAATCATTAGGTAGAAGGTAGGTAGAAGGTGACACTGGGTCTTTACATGGAAGAAGGTTTTATGTATCCTCTACTAAGAGGTGCACAGGAAGGATTTGTCTCCTTGCAGTGTGTGGAGATGAGCGAACCAAATTATTATCAGCTTTGATGATATGTATGTCCATTTTATCACATTTACTACTTTTTAAAAATATACACCGAATTTTTAACCAGGTGTATTTGTGCGTAGGTGTGGGGTATGGTTTTGGGTTTTTTCATATTTTGTTTGGTTTAGTTTGGTCTTTCAAGCCTCTAGTATAAACTACAAACTTGTGTTTGCAAACAGCTTCGTTTGCATTATTTGTGTGTGGTAACTGAACTGTATTTCTATATGAATTCCATTTATTCACTAAATGTAGAAAAAAGTGATCAATTACAAGAACAAGATAATTTAAAAGCCTCTTAGAAAACAGTATGGATTTTTCAGTTCCATGGTGGCGATCTGGTTTGAAGAATTAGAATCAGGCATGAAAGTGTGTTAGTTGATTAGCCGATAACTTTTAAAACATGAGACAAGATTTTTTTTAAATATCTATGTTACTTTATCTACCAGCTTTCTTTTTTTAAGCTTTCTGCAAATTACCATGGCTTGTTTTAGATTAGTTATATTATACTATAAATATGTCCAGATGTTTTTGTTATTCTGTAATTTGTTGAGTTTTGGCTGAAGACTTTCTTAGATTTTTTTTTCCCCCTTGTAGTGATTGATTTCAAAGTTAGTGCTATGTTTTGACTTGTTGTTGGATTTTTTTTTAGCTGATTAGAAAAGAACCAACAATGATTCTCTTAGCTGTAGAGATATAGCAGCTCCTAGAAAGAGAGACACAATTATTTAATTTAATTTGGACTCATTTCAGCAAGATAATAGCTAGAACATTGTAGATCATCACTAACAAAATATAAATAAATTTGTTAAGTAAATTATTTAAATCAATTAAAGAAGTACAACAGCCACATTTCAGTAAACGTTTGGATCTATGCTTAATCCAATAATGCCTCTGACTACCTGCTCCATGTCAGGGCTGGGGAAACGTTCAGAGTCTGCCTTTGGGAGATATATCATCTTGGAGAGGAAAGGAGAGCAAAGCATGTTTCCTTAAGATTAATATATAACAGATTTTCCCTTTTGTACCTTCTGTTTTTCAGAGATCTATCTTACAACCTGCTGGAAGATTTACCCAGTTTTTCAGTCTGCCAAAAGCTTCAGAAAATGTACGTCTATAAGAGTTTCTAAGTCACTTAGCAAAGAACAAGAGCCAAAACTCACTTTTCCAGGGGTCATTGGTTTGCTTGCCCTGCAGGTCGCTGGGGAGGCATTTGGTGCTTTTCCCTTCTTATACACACAAGGTGTGACTGTGTAGGATGCCTATTAAGTTGGGAAACACAGATAATATTATTTTTCTATGCATTGTACTGTAAGTAAAGCATTTATTATGCTTTTTTTCTTTCTTCCCCCAAACTTGGTGATATAAGAACTGAGTTTATTTGAGCTTTGGAATTTTTCTAAACTTATATATCCAGTGAGTGACGTTACTTTTAAATACAGGAAGGACTTGGGTTTGTTGGGGTGTTGGTTCCACATAGTCATCCTTAGAGGTGGTGCCCTATTTGTCTGTCATATTTGAGGTGCCATGGATGCTACTTACACATGAAACATGCTAACCTTCTTGCCTCCTCTACAAAGGATCAGCCTTATTGCTTTTTTTCATGTTTATTTATTTATTTTTTCGAGAGAGGGAGAAAGTGCACGCAGAGTCAGAGAGGGGCAGAGAGAGGGAGAGAGAAAATCTCGAGCAGGCTCTGCGCTGTCAGCCAGAGCCCGATGAGGAGCTTGTTCTCAGGACCGAGAGATCATGACCTGAGTCCAAACCAAGAGTTGGATGCTTAACCGACTGAGCCACCCGGGCGCCCCAGCATTATTGCTTTATAGACATACTTCGGTTTTGATCAAAACAATATTAACCATCTGGGGTGCCTGGGTGCTCATGGTTTCCACTCAGGTCATGATCTCATGGTTTTTGCGTGACGGAGCCCCCGTCGGGCTCTGTGCTGACAGTGACAGCCCTGCTTGGGATTCTCTCTCTCTTCTTTCTTTCCCTCTCTCTCTGCCCCTCCCCCACCCTCTCAGTCTTTCTCAAAATAAGTAAATAAACTTAAAAAAAAAAAAACAACAATATTAACCACCGGTATTTTCCCACTTAATTTTTCCCTGAATGCCTTTGGGTGATTAAGAGAGAAAAAGAAAGACAAATCCGTCTTTAAAAGGTAAGGATTTGACTCTCTTGAAGACCCCCAAAGAATACTAGAATGACTCACAAGGCAGAGCCAGCAGGCGCCACATGATTGAATGATGATGGCATTTGGAATATAGTTTTACATCCACCCGAAAGAACTCGTTGCTCTGAAAGAGCGGCAACGCTTAAGTGTATAAATTGGAATGTTCTTCTTTAAACAAAACAAAAAATTTTTAATCAGTCACTTGACACTCATATTTCATGTGTTCCTTTGATTGAGGGCAGGTAATCTTTCTGTAGAAGTACTCCGAAAACTAATCTTTGAAACCAGTGACTTTGAAATCAATCTTTGGAACCCTGTCGTTTCAGAGACCTGCGACATAATGAAATCTTTGAAATTAAAGTTGACACTTTCCAGCAGTTGCTCAGCCTCCGAGCTCTGTGAGTACTGCCTGCCAGCGCCTTTCCCAACACAGAGCGCTTTCTCTCTCTTTCGGGTCTTCCCCAATGTTTTCTTTCCACTGGACACTGGAATTGTTGGGCTTTCGTGCCTGTATTTGCCATCAAAGGGCAAGTATCCTGCTCGTGATAATTTCCAGGAGTATATTCAAAAGTAGTAAATTTGCAGTCTGCTCTCTGATATGAAACTTGAATGAAGAGGAAGGAGGCCAAGCTGTTGAATCACCTACGAAATGCGTTTCTGTCAGCAGCCTGGAATTGGTAGGGATTTCCACACGGAAATGGGATGACCACACAATACTTCCTGCCCATTCGTTTTTCCTGGGGAAACAGTTTTCAAGATGTGTCTCAAAGTGCTTAAGAGCCGTCATGGGGCCACCGTCAAGAATGCAGGTTCCAGGTCCTTACCTGCCTCATGAGTTAGAATCTCTGAGGTGGTTCAGGTGGGTCCCGACGATCTGCTTTTTAACAAGTACCCTGAGGTTTGAGCACAACTGCCCTGGAAAGGCTTCTGTTGATCAGATGAGTAAGAATTGTAAATACAGTATCTAATTCCATTTTATGAATGAAAACACCATGTATTAACCATAAACTTAAAAAAGAAAACCTTGGTAACAGATTGTTTTCTGTGTCAGTTAACTCTTTTTCACCTCCAAACTGAGTTTCAATGTAGTTTTGATGAATAATGACAATATAGAATGTTTAAACTCGGTATATTTTGATAAAACCCCCTTTTTCCCTAAGGTTTTTCTTTTTTCTTTTTTTTTTTAATGTTTATTTTTGAGAGAGAGAGAGTCAGAGCATGAGTGGGGGAGGGGCAGAAAGATTGGGAGACAGAATCTAAAGCAGGCTCCAGTCTCCGGGCTGTCAGCACAGATGTGGGGCTCGAACTCAGGAGCCATGAGATCATGACCTGAGCCAAAGTCGGAGGCTTAACCGACTGAGCCACCCAGGCGCCCCCTAAAGTTTTTCTGAATACTTAAGAGACTATATCCTTGTAAAATAATACTATTCCTCAAAACATTTTAAATTTAACTTTAAGAATCATCTTCTAAAAATTTACCTTGAAAACTATCTCGTTCTGAATTTAAGTATGTTGCCCTTCCCATTTGTTTTATATCAGCTTGTGAAGTTCTTCTACTTTTTTTTAAATAAATGTAAAACAAAAAATACATTACCTCCTTTCATTACCTGCCTTTTTCATCCAGTTGGAGTTCTGGCTGTTTCCAAAGGTCAGTTCCATTTTAAAAGGCTGAAACAGTTGATAACACTCTATTATGTCATTGAATTTGCTAATAGAGTAGAACTTAAATGTTCTCATCAAAAAAAAAATTTTTTTTTCATATGCACATGAAATAGAAGACTGATCTCTAACGATAGCAAAAGAATGGGATCCTGAAGGCTACATGTATGAGTGTCGCTGAATTCTTCCAGCCCCTTAGACCTCACATCCATCACTCACCCAACTCTGCCAACTCCAGTTCAGCTGCTCTTCTGCCACTGGCCCATCATTGGTCTCCACTCATCCATCCCATTCTCTAAAGAGAATCTTTCTCAAACAGAAGTCTAATCATGGTACTTTCCCTGCTTCAAGAATCTTTTTAGTCCCCTATTGTCTTCAAATCCACACCAGACTTCCCAGCACCACCTTCAAAATCTGACTCCAACCTCCTGACTCTTACCCAGGCATTCCAGTCCCCTGACACATGGTGGCCATTTCCCCTATTCCTGTTGCCCATCGGATTCCTCTCCACCCTTGACTCGTCCCCTGCCCATGCCACAAGAACAAGATCTGCGAGCCCACTCCACTCTGATGCACTTTGCACGTTCTCTGCTACGGGACTCAACACTCAGCTCTGCCACGGGTAGACTATGCCCTGGCCCCCAAATGACAAGAACTCTTTTATCTTCTTATCCCCAGGGTCAGGTGCAGTGGCTCTCATTATTTACTTAAGAATTCCAAACATATTCCAAGCGAAACATCATCAGGTTCTCTGATGTCAGTTAGCTTGAGTTTGAATCCCAGCTCCTGAGATTATTCTGTGACTTTGAGCAAGTCACTTAATACTCTGTGCCTCTCTTCACACCAGTAAAATGGGGCTAATGACAATACCTACCTCTTAGAGTTGTGTTAAGGGTTATGAGACAATACGTGTGAAAAAACAACTCATAACCCAACCTGGCACATGGTAAATATGCAATAGTATCATGATGGTGTTTGTTGTTATCATTATTACAACAAGTATATATCCTCTTAAGATGTATCAGTAAGGGTCTTGGCAGGAAATGGTGCAAATGAAGAGACATTTGCATAGGTGTTGGTGGGGAGTAAGCAAGGGATGGGCTCTCGGGAACCAACAACATGGCCAAGACTGAGGCTAACGGAACACAGGCACAGAGAAGGGATGCTGTGGTTGAGAAACATGCAGCTGCCACCAGACAAGATTCCAAAACAGAGAAGGAGCACAGGTGCCCAAGTTGTCTCTCCTGGGCTTCTGACTGCAGACAGTAGGGAGCCCCTGGGCACGTGGCCTGCAGGGTCAGCCCCAGGCACAGAACAGGGTAGGAGAGTGGAAGTGGCTCCTCCCGGGGCTGCTGCAAACATTCCAGCACACAGACATACCAACACAAGTGGAATTACAGTCCTTTGAACATACAAATTCTCCCATATTTGTTTTAAATCCAGTCAAATTGCTATAAAGCCCCATGGCAGCACTTGGCCTATATTCCTGATAATTCCTCTCTGTGAAGCTCCCTGGGCACCCATGTTCTACTCACAGCCACCAGAGACTTTGACAGATGGCATGACTTGCTTCCCTCACCGGACATAAGTTTTATGAGCAGCTCAGGAGAAGACTGTGTCCTCACTCAATTACCCAACCCCCAAATGTAGCTCCCCCACTGCTTCCCTACCATATCCTCCCCTTGTTAGCCAAAATTTTTTTCTGTTCTGGCAGCAGGAATGGATCAAAATAAAAAGCCTTCCAGTTTCACCCAGTTTAGGGAGACTTTCAAAGGAATATAAATGTTCTTCGAATACCATTTATCCAAGATAATTCAAGAGGCTCAGTACCATAAATAAATCACTCATTTGTGCTAGAGAAGTTGACAGTGATCACTTTCAGTTTCCTCAAATGTCTATACCTTAGTTATACTTATTAGTTAGGCATTTTAAAAATACAAGTTTTAAGTTCATTGTTTCTTTTTTGAAATGTGGAAGTTCTTATTCCTGCTGAATCACCTACATTTCAGTGTGTATGCGTGTGCATGTGTGTATCTGTTTAGTGAATTTTATTTCTCCATAAATTGTAGGTTTTCTTTTATCAAAGGATTTTATTTCCAACATATTAGCACCCTTTTATATTTATTTTGCAGCTAAGAATTTAAATGTACATCTCCTTTACTGGGAATTTATTTATTTTTTAATGTTTATTTATTTTTGAGAAAGAGAGAGAGAAACAGAGCGTGAAAAGGGGAGGGGCATAGAGAGAGGGACACACCGAATCCAAAGCAAGCTCCAGGCTCTGAGCTGTCAGCCTGGAGCCCAACACAGGGCTCAAACTCATGAACCAAGAGATCGTGACCTGAGCCAAAGTCGGATGCTTAACCAACTGAGCCACCCAGGTGCCCTTTATAAAAAAAAAACAAAAACAAAAACAAAAAACAAAAACCTTCTCTGTGTGGGGCCTGTGTGGCTCAGTTGGGTAAGCATCTTACTACAGCTCAGGTCATGATCTATGGCTCAAGTCATGATCTCATGGTTCTTGAGTTCAAGCCCCATGTTGGGCTCTGCACTAACAGCACAGAGCCTGCTTGGGATTCTCTCTCTCCCTCTCTCTCTCTGCCCCTCCCCTGCTCGCTCTCTCTCTGTTTCTCAGAATAAATAAACATTAAAAAAAAAAAAAAAAAAAAAAACTTCTGTGTTTCTCTTAAAGCCTGACATATCTGACAATGTACACAAAGTGTTGCTGCATTTCATTACATTTCCAGGGACATTTTATCTACTTCACATTTACTTGCTTGTCAGTGGAAGAGCCTCAGAAGTTCCTGTCTTACTGCTCCTCTACCCCTACTCACCTCAGAGACACCCTAATAAAATTTTACAAGCATGTTCAAGTCACCTTTTTCACAGAGAATAAAATCTAAAATATCCACCTGAATGATTTCTCCTTGATTGATTTAAAACAAGATTGATTTCAAGTCCGTTCTTTAGTCATTTTTACTACTGATATCTTTATCTGATGTGATCAACTAATTGTTTTGCCCTGAATGGAAGCTAAATTTTGGTAAGAGAATGAATATATATGGTAAAACTTCACACCATCTTTTTAAAATATCATCCTCTCGGGGCGCCTGGCTGGCGCAGTCGGTTAAGCGTCCGACTTCAGCCAGGTCAGATCTCGCGGTCCGTGAGTTCGAGCCCCGCGTCGGGCTCTGGGCTGATGGCTCGGAGCCTGGAGCCTGTTTCCGATTCTGTGTCTCCCTCTCTCTCTGCCCCTCCCCCGTTCATGCTCTGTCTCTCCCTGTCCCAAAAATAAAAAAAAAAACGTTGGAAAAAAAAATTAAAAAAAAAAAAATATCATCCTCTCATTTGCCTTATATATGTATTCTTTTTTTAAATAGGAATTTGGCTTGGAACAAAATTGCCGTTATTCATCCCAATGCCTTTTCCACTTTGCCATCTCTGAGAAAGCTGTGAGTATCTCATGACTTGTTTATGGCATATTTTAAGAAATTGGGGGCCACTTAACTTCCTCACAAATGTCGGTGTTGCTGAAGAAACCGCCACACACAGATTGCCCAGCCCTCAGTTCTCTCCACACTCGAGTGAAGTCAGACCAGGGAGGAACCCTGCCCCTCCAAGGCCATGTGGGCCCTGACTGCGTATTTGAAGAGCTGGGTGACAGCTGTTCTGCTTATTGAAGTGAAATTTTCCACTTTCGCCGTGCAGTCAGGTGGGGTGGAATAAGATGTCATTTCAGTCCCAAAGGGCTTTCGTTTTATATTTGCCATCCTAAGAGAAAACTTTCCTGTCCCGCGTTTCCTCCCCTCTGGGCCTCTGAACCCTTTCCTCACCCCTCTCCAGTGGCTAGCAGAGAAAGAAGGAGCTAGTCAGACAGAAGTTAAGGGGAGGATAGGGAATAAACCTGACAGCGTCTTCCCCCTCATCCCTAACTTATTCAGTCAACATCTCTTTTCAAATTAAGTGTAGCGCCTTCTATGGATTTTTGATGTCCCCACCTGGTAAAATACAGCTTATTATAGAAATTACAATTTGGATGCAATTAGGACATTTTCCCCCTGCAATTCTGATTGTAAATAGACATGTTATCAGTAGCTAAACCCAAAATGGTTATTTTTACCATGGAGGGTACAGACCCTGCTAAGAAGTTTTTATGGAGTTTAATAATCTTTAAGTTGCTTTTTTTCAACATGGACGCTTTCTGCTAACACAGACTTAAAGCCAATTGTTGTTTGATGTTTTGCAGGGACCTATCATCCAACCTCCTGTCGTCTTTTCCTGTAACTGGGTTACATGGTTTAACTCACTTAAAATTAACAGGAAATCATGCCTTACAGAGCTTGATATCATCTGAAAACTTTCCAGAACTCAAGTGAGTTTGTCATTAAAACTAATAAGATACATTTGTGGCCATGCGAAATAATAGACGTGTTATAGTAGTTTTCGAAATTTATGAGGTCAAGGGACTCTTTTGAATTGCATTTCATGCCCTCAAGTCCCCCACCCCTGGGGCATTGTTAGGATAAGCCCTGAGGGGAAGAACGTCTTCCTGACCACATTTCCTTTCTTTCTCAAAGATGCCTCCCAGAATCTTAGCGTTCATGGAAAGAGTTTGAAAACCATTGATCCATGGGATATAAACTAGGACACATAATTAAATAACATTATAATATTATTGTAGTACTGCTTACATTTCTAAATTTATCTAGCTTGTTATATGTTCTAATAAAATGTACTAAATTTATATTTCTTTGAAGAAGTAATGCTCTTTAAAACTTGCTATGCTTATTATTGTTAAAAAAAATCCCTTGAAAGACAATATATGTATATACACATATATATTATATGTGTGTGTGTGTGTGTGTGTGTGTGTATAGATATATTTTTAAACCACGGTACATTTTACATACTTTTAAAACTATAACCCCAAAAGAGAGTTTGGAAAGTAGAAGAGAGTAAAAATCTAAAAATATCCCCTAAACAACTTTTTTTTATTTCCTTCCAGACTTTGTTTCCAATGTATTTTTAATTGTTAGAATCACAGTACATATACCGCTTACATCATGTTTTCCTTACTTTCCATTATGTCATACTATAAGCACTTTTTAATGGTGCTACAATTTTCCTAGCCATCGTTTTTTTAACCTTTTTATTATGGAAATTTTCAAGCACCAAAGTAGAGAAAATAATATAATATATGCATCACTCAACCTTAGCAATTGTCAACATTTCATGGCAATAATTTTTAACAACTCCATTGTTATTATAAATAGTTCTGTAATGAACATCTTTATACACATAATTAATATTTTAGATTATTAATTAAGGCTAAGATCCAAAGACAGAATTATTGAGTGAAAGAAGATGAACGCTATATTTAATAATCCATTTCTTTAAGTGTGTGTTTTTTGTTTGGTTTTGTTCATTTAAAGGGTTATAGAAATGCCTTATGCTTACCAGTGTTGTGCATTTGGAGCATGTGAGAATGTCTATAAAATTTCTAATCAATGGAATAAAGATGACAACAGCAGTACAGATGACCTTCATAAGAAAGATGCTGGAATGTTTCAAATTCAAGGTAAGACCTATTATGTCACAGTGATGAAATTTTATCTACAATGGTCTTGAAAAGTCATCAAACAGGTCATCTGAACTCCAGACAAGTCCTTATGTAACCAGCCCAGCAAGTTGGAAATCAATCCTACTATTTTTTTTTTTTTAAGTTTATTTATTTATTTTGAGAGAGAGAGAAGGAGCAGAGCTGGACACGGGGCAAACTCATGAACTGTGAGATCATGACCTGAGCCAAAACCAAGAGTCAGACACTTAACTGACTGAGCCACCCAGGTGCCCCTCAATCCCACTACTTAAAGACTCCCACAGAAAGGAAATATCCCTTAGGATCATTCTAAAGGTTCATTTTTTTCTGGAAGTGATTTCTTAATATAGTACTTGTATTTATAATTAGATCTCCCTTGGCATATACTGTCCTCAGGGGTAATTCTTAATATTGATGTCAGTATTTCCGTAAGTTTTTAAAAGGGCCTCATCCTTATGGATATATTTTTTGTACGTTTCTGAGCACTTTTCTCCAGAAGATAAAAATCCATTTTTATTCTTATGGCCTGGGAGGAATGGACAACATAAGCATTTAGATGCCTCCATATGTCAGTAGAAAGGCCTAAGAATCCAACTTCTTATCCAACTAATTCTAAAACCTTCTCCCCTCCCACCCCCCATAGGGGTATCTGTCAGGGAGGTGAAATGAGATAATGTCTGTAAAGCACTTGGCTTTCCTTGAAGTAAGACCTTACTTAAACAGACAGCAATGCACCTCAAACCACACCTGTGATAATGAGGAGGCACCATGGCAGCCCCCACTTTCCTTTGCCTGCCAACCCTGCAAGTTTGCACACAGTCCAAACAGACTGGCTTTTCTTCCTTTGGACCCTAATGATTTGTTGATTCCCAAGCAAGTGTGTCTGTCTGATTCTGTCTGTCTGCACGTTACCTTAACATTTCTTCCTGTAAACATACCAGTTTAAGGAGCGGATATTTTGGCCCTTGGCTTTTTTGTTTTAGGCCACAGCATGTGTCTTTTGCTCTTGTTTTTTCCTTAGTTTTTGCTCTCCCTGCTTCATCCATGCTAATTTCTACTATATTTATTAACTCTACTATATTTATTAACTTAATTAAAAAAAATTAAGAGTGCCTATTATGTGCCAGAAGGTACACAATGAACAAGAAAAACAAAGTACTTCAAAGGAGTTTATTTTCAAGGGCAGCAATTCTGTATGTTAGATCACAAAACTCCTATTTTATGAGTAGCTAAACTAAGCACCACGCAGTAACTTGATTTGCCCTTTGTTAAGCAGAATTCCCCAGGAAAGATTGAAACTTACTATACCTGATTCTCCCTCTTGTGCTCAGAGAACACAGCCCAGGACATTTGCACTATAGCTATCTAACTGTTTGGTAATTGGATAAAGAGAGGCCCACAGCCTCTCTCTAATTTAAGTCAGTGCAATTTTGTGCTGTCATGAGCTAAGAACAGAATGGTAGAGCTAAAATGTTATCACCAGGAGTCTGGGGTTACCCTTCCTTACCCTCAGTTCGTCTGGAATACTATGTCATAGAGTAGCTCGATTAGAACTTTATAATAGACTTGCAACTTTATAATAGACTTGCAAGAAAGCCAGAGCCCAGGGAAAAGTGGGATGTCTGGCCTTCAGTTCCCTTCAGTCCCTCAAGGACAATCCAAGACTTTCTTCCCTGGGAGGTAGACCCCAAAACAAGAGCCAGAACTCACCATTCCAGGCTTCTCATTCCTGCAGATGAGCGTGATCTTGAAGATTTCCTGCTGGACTTTGAGGAAGACCTGAAAGCCCTTCATTCGGCACAGTGCTCGCCTTCCCCAGGTGAGAAGGGAATCCAATTTGACAACAAATTTCATATTAAAAAAAAAAAAGAAGAAGAAGAAGGGCATCGGCACTGCCTCAGCGCAGTACCCACCACTGACTCCGAGGCCATCAATGACATACAGGCTACACTTCCGAGCAAAATCTGTGCCACCTTTGTGGCTCTTAAATATCCCTCCCCATGGGGAACTTTAAAATAGAAATGTTCATTCCCTGGAGTTGGTCTCCATTCATAAAGAGGGTTTTTGTGAAAGACTTTTGATTCAGATTAATGAAAACTAAAGAATCAATCATATAGTTAGAAGTGTATGCAATTTTTTAAGAGATACTAGCAAGTTAGCCTGAACTAGTATGCAGGAATCTTGCTTCATGTAATCATTTTTGAAAGTGATTTCTTTTGTCTTCCCTAAATAGGTATTTGATTAAAGCAAATAATAGATAAGTACAGATAAGTAAAAAAAAAAAAAAAAGAGCTCTGTAAATATTGACTTCACATAACTGTTTGTCCCATTCCCAGGAACAGAATGGACCAGTTGGAAAAAAAAAAAAAAAAAAAAAGACAGCTGGGAAGGGTTGATATTTTATTTTCAACAACTAGATTGTCTCTGGCTCTCAAACATCAAATGTCATCAAACATCAAGCCAAACCTAAGATGAAATGTTCATGAAATGCATTTTCATGCTACCATTGCTTCCTGTTCTAATATTATAGAGTATTTCCCTGGGATCCTCTTTCTCTACTTCCAGAACCTTTTTGAAGCATTCTGAGAAAAATATAATGAAAAGCCCAGGAGATCTGGCTTTTTACCTGGCCCCAACTCTGCATTCTTTGAGGGATCTTAATCAAGTGATTTAAATTCCCCATCTCCATTTCTCTGTGTCAAGCTTGAAAATATGAGCACCTGGTGTTCATGTTTTTACGGGAGTTAAAGAAAGTAGAGCATGCCACAAGGGAACTGTGTGTTACCTCTAGCTGTTACTGGCCTCTCTCTTGGTGTCCTAATAAGAGAAAAAAAAGGTAAATTGGCAGAAGTTGTAAACCCTAGTTTGATACCCAGTCTTTTTCTTCCTTGGATTCTAGGCCCCTTCAAACTCTGCGAATACCTGTTTGGTAGCTGGCTAATCAGAATTGGAGTATGGACCATAGCAGTTTTGGCACTTACTTGCAATGCCTTGGTGACTTCCACAGTGTTCAGAGCCTCTCTGTACATTTCCTCCATAAAACTGTTAATTGGGTTAATAGCAGCAGTGAACATGCTCATGGGGGTCTCCAGTGCTGTGCTGGCTGGCGTGGACGCGTTCACTTTTGGCAGCTTTGCACAGCATGGTGCGTGGTGGGAGCAGGGGGTTGGTTGTCAGGTCGTCGGCTTTTTGTCCATTTTTGCTTCGGAATCATCTGTTTTCCTGCTTACTCTGGCAGCCCTGGAGCGCGGGTTCTCTGTGAAATGCTCTGCAAAATTTGAAAGGAAAACCCCCTTCTCCAGTCTGAAAGTGATCATTCTGCTCTGTGCGGTGCTGGCCCTGACCATCGCCACGGTTCCACTGCTGGGTGGCAGTGAGTTCAGTGCCTCCCCACTCTGCCTACCCCTGCCCTTTGGCGAGCCCAGCACCACAGGCTACATGGTCGCTCTCGTCTTGCTCAACTCCCTCTGCTTCCTGGTGATGACCATTGCCTACACCAAGCTCTACTGCAATTTGGAAAAGGGAGACCTGGAAAATATTTGGGACTGTTCTATGGTGAAACACATCGCTCTATTGCTCTTCACCAACTGTATCCTTTACTGCCCTGTGGCTTTCTTGTCCTTCTCCTCTTTACTAAACCTCACATTTATCAGTCCTGAAGTCATTAAGTTTATCCTTCTGGTGATTGTCCCGCTTCCTGCATGTCTCAATCCCCTTCTCTACATCCTCTTCAATCCCCATTTTAAGGAAGATCTGGGGAGCCTGGGAAAGCAAACCCACTTCTGGACAAGATCGAGAAACCCGAGCCTGATGTCTATTAACTCTGACGATGTCGAGAAGCAGTCCTGTGACTCAACCCAAGCCTTGGTAACCTTCACCAGTGCCAGCATAGCCTACGACCTACCTTCCAATTCTGTGTCACCGCCAGCTTACCCAGTGACCGAAAGCTGTCATCTTTCATCGGTGGCATTTGTTCCATGTGTCTAATTAACATGTGAGAGGAAAAGTTTTCAAACACTGAAAACCAAAAAATATGAGATTGAGTACATCAGAGCAGTAACTAAAAAATAGCTGAGTGGAAACTTGTTTGTTTTTAGTATCTCTCAGTGTGGAAAAAGCTGAAGACCTTGTTGATACTGGAGAGTGAAAAACAAGTCTAAATGCTGCTTGTATAATTCCTTCAGATATAAGAGATACATCAATCACATTATTTAGGTAAGCCCAGATTTTAAAAAGCAGACTGAAATGTTCAAAAAAGATTCTCCATGATTTCCACCGATTCTTTTTTAAACTCACCAATCTAATTATTTGGGGCGAGGGGCAGAACCACTTGCTTACAAAGGTTAGTTTCAGGTTTTCAAACCTGAAAACTCCTTAAAAGATGGTTAGAGGAGTTCAGAAAATAGGGTTTTAAATGGCCTACATTACTAAGTAATAGTTGTGACCAGTATGATTTCATTTTAATGACTATGTGGATGTGTTAATCCTCCTTTCCCTTTCCTCAGAAAGGATCCTTCCACAGCACCAATCCCCCATGAATGGATAATGTAGGACATTGTTAGTTTACTCATATTCACATCGTTTTTAGAGATGCCAAATTGTATGTATCGGCACTAGATGGTTCCACCTCAGTGAAGTAAAACTGCCTACAAATATTTTGAAAGGAAAATAAATTCTTAAATTGCCATGAAGGCAATCATGTAGAGGTGAGGTTTGCCGTGTCTAATTAATTTTTAACTCTCTGCTGTCCAGAACTCCAAATAAAAGTCCATTGCTGGCAATGGATACACCTAGAAAAGATGGTGTGCAACTCGGGGAGGTTGGGGATTGTTTTTTCTTCAGGTGCACACTTTTTGCAGGGGGCTTTGTGAGTTGATTCAGACTGAGGTGCATCTTAACATAATGATCAAATGCAGACCAACATGAATGAAATCCACCAACATAACTTCTCACACGTGTATCTCTAGTAGCCCTAGCAATGATGTCTGAAACCACTTTGGACTTAACAGGGACTTGGTAACATATCCTCTTTCTTTAGCTTGGTTTTAGCTGTGTTGTCTTTGGACCAACCCATTTGATGTCAGGAACATGACTTCTCTGCTTATTCCATATGTAATACAATACGATGTGTTAAGTATTTTAAGAAGCAAAATTATTAAATACTAAAGGTCAAAGGACTAATTTGTAACTTCCATTATACTACATTAGCTTCAATACATCCAAACCAAAAGACTGTTAGGTAGATTTATTTTTATATAAGCATGTTTATTTTGATCAGATGTTTTAACTTGGAATTGAAAAAAAATACATTTATGAGATGTTTTATAAGATGTGTAAATATAGCACTGTATTTATTACTACAATAAAGATTCGGTAACTCTAAGGACCATGATAAGAAACCATGTACAGTGGCATATTATTCATATATATTGTGTTTCTCTGCCCATTTTCTTTAAATTCATTAACTGTATATAATATGTGTAAATGTATAGTACTTGTAAATAGATTCCAAACCTGCTTTTCTGTTGGGTACAAAATAAAAGAAATTTGTAATAAAATGTGTGACTATAAAACAAAATATCTTCAGGCCTTTTACTGAGCCCACAGGCAAATATATGTTCTCCTAAATGTTTTTTTATTTTTGATGTATAAATACATTTGCTATCTAAGTATTTGCACCTTAATATTTTACATATTTTGGACTTATCTCAAGAAGTAAATTCTTTGCGAGCACAAATCAAAATATCTTTACCAGCTCCTGGATTGTGTTAAGTAGGACTAATAAGCCATTTTGTCATGGTAAATGACTTGGTAAAGTTTATTGTCTCTAATGAGAGTTTGGATTTCATAGCCAAATCCACAACTAGAGAGAAATATATAAGTAACAAATCGATCTTACAATTACTCAACACGAACATGAATTTTCTATGAATTCTTCCTTTAAAAAAAAACATATTTCAAAACCATATCAAGGCCAAAACGTTTTCTAAGAACACGTTGTTTCTCAAGGCACAAAGAAATGCACTGTTCTCCTTCAGTTCTCATCCCTCAAAACATAAGAAATGAAAATGATTTTCTAATCTCTTGTGCCAGACCCTCCCAGCTCCCTCAGCAATTCCTGGTGTCCCCATACAGGTTGCAAGACAAAACTGTCAGGCCTGGGTGGAGGTCCAGCATTATTGCTAAAATGAACCCATATTTACTGAGTGCCCTCAGGGTACCTGGCACCAAGTTTGCTACCTACCCATCAGATATAACCATATGCTTCAACCTAATTTAGCTAACAGGCATCCCATGGCACCAACTGTGCAGCCCACACTTGAGTTGTCTTCAGCTGAAACAAGGGCTCTAACACGATTTCACTCCTCTGAGCCCTGATGGCGGATAAAAAATTTGCTTCTAAAGCAATGGATCTCAGTCCTTCTTCTTAACATACTTGCTTTGGGCACCTAAAGTTAGGAACAAGTCCTTGGCAGCCCACCTCTTTCTGTCCCACTCAAGAAAACGCAAGTCAGTGATGTAATTTTTTTTAAGGGAAAAAAAAAATCCACTCTAACATATTTCTTTAAAAATCCACAAATTCTGTGGGGCACCTGGGTGGCTCAGTCAGTTGAATGTCTGTCTTTAGCTCAGGTCATGATCCCAAGGTTCGTGAGATCAGCCCCCCGTGGAGCTCTGTGCTGACAGCTCAGAGCCTGGAGCCTGCTTCAGATTCTGTCTCTCCCTCTCTCTTTGCCCCTCCCCTACTCGCACATTGTCTCTGTCTCTGTCTCTGTCTCTCAAAAATAAACATTAAAAAAAATTTTTTTAATCCACAAATTTTATTATCTATTAGCAAAACCTAGTTCTAGTGCACTTCACACCAAACACTGCTTTCCACTATAATACAGTAAATCAGAATGGCTGGAATGATATCCACAAGTAAATAAACCTACAGTGAGGAGGGGAAAAGATACAATAAACTGTTGACAGATGGAACAACAACAAAAACAAAAGCCAAAAGAACATAAAGTGGTAGGTGAGCCTAGAGTAAAACTTTATGTTTTCAAAATGGATTCATTCATTCAACAAACACTGTGTGCCTACTACACGCAGTGTTCTATACATGAGGATTTCTATGCAAAACAAGGTCTAGAATTTGTACTCCGGTAGAGGGGAGATAGACAATAAGCAAATATAAACAAGGAAATATGTGATAGAAACATGAATGAAGGAAATTAAGCTGAATAGCATGGCAGGAGTGAATGGCATGTTACTTTAGATGCAGAGCTTAAGAAAGGGCTCTCTGGAAAGGCACCTTTTAAACTAAGATATTATTCAAAAAGGAGCTACCTTTTTCTTTAGCATTCAACCACTTACATCAGTAAAACTCATCATTTTTAGTCTCTCTATTCATATGTCACCCACAACAAATCATTTTAAATGCCATTTTAATATAAATATATATCAGATGGCTGATATTGCACATAATTTTTTCTCACAACTGTTAGTAGGCAAAATCATTCTTGTACAAAATAGAAAACACCTTTTCATTTCTTTGTGGCCAAAAGTGGAAAAACAAGGTAGTAAAAAGTAATAAAATTAGATGGGGTGCCTGGGTGGCTCAGTCGGCTGAGTGTCCGACTTCAGCTCAGATCATGATTTCACAGCTCGTGAGTTCAAGCCCCGCTTCCCGCCTGGAGCCTGCTTCAGATTCTCTGTCTCCCTCTCTCTCTGCCCCTCCCCCACTCGTGCCATGTCTGTCTTTCAAAAATAAATAAACATTAAAAAACTTTTTAATTAAAAAAAAGTAATAAAATTAGCAACATCATGTTCATTTAGAACCAGAAAAGCTTCAACATCTGAAAAGATAACAATGTTTTGCTTTTTTTTCTTAATCTTATCACTACCTTTAGCTCAGGAGCCCATTAGCCAACACTAGAATAAGTTTTAGATAAATAGACGGGCTCACTGTGATCACACTAGCTCCATTCATGCTCTTCAGCATTTGGAAATTTCATTTTACAGTTCAACTATGTAGATTAAAGAGACAATCCCCCTCCAAGCCACTAAACACTGACAATCTTCTTTGTTAGGCCACAGAGGCCCTAAAATACAGTTAGGGTATGGTGGCTTTTCCTTGCAAATGAAGTGGTCAAGGAGTCAGTAATCATTTCAATGACCTCCTTATAAACATTTCTAAAGATGCTGGACTCAGATTCTACTCATTCATCTCAAACCCAAATTCCAGCATGTCTGACCCTTGAAGCCTATTGGATAGGATGATAACAAAGCTTTAGTTTGTCTGGATGAAGAAACTAGAAGAAAATGAATGATAGGCTGGAGAAGCATTGTGCAACATGGGTTTTCCAACTCTAGCCACATTAAGACGTGACTTCCCATTCTGATTACTACATTTTTAAATGGAATGTTTAAAACATGCTAGTCCATAAGGACAGTGAATTTAATGATATGAGATAGGGAAATGATAGCTCATCAAAGAAGAAACTGAGGGACACCTGGCTGGCTCAGTCGGTAGAGCATACAACTCTTGATCTCAGGGCTGTGAGTTCAAGCCCCACATTGTGTGTAGCAATTACTTAAAAATAAAATCTTTAAAAAGAAAAAAAAAGAGAGAGAGAGAGAAAATTGAGAATATTGCCCCTGGAGAAAAGAAAGTTAAAAAAAGACACTTGAAATATTTGAATAATTGAAATTCACTAAGTGCTTTCTTAAGTACCCGCTCATAGCAGGCAAAATAATAAAATGGTTAAGCCCAGGGATTTGCCATCGGACAAACCTCCATTCAAATCCTAGTTCTATTACTACCTGTGTAGTAGTAGGGCAAAATATTTAATTTTTCTTAGCCTCAACTTTGTCCTCACTCAAATGGGCAAATAACAACAGCCTCATAGGCCTGGGAGTATTAATAGTTCAGTGTGCATAAAGTTCTTATCAAAGCACCTGGAACAGAGTAGATGTTTAATAAGTGATTGCTGTCTTTTTCTCCTTTCCCAAAAGTCCTATGACATAAGCAAAGCAGGACTTGCCATTTTGCAAATAAAGAAACTGAGAGTCAGAATGAGAAGTGACTCTCTAAGGTCAAAAGTGAGGAGTCATGAATAAAAGTTGGATTTTATTTAATAGCACTTAAAAGGCAGTCACAGAATGAGCCAAATTACTTTTTCAGAGAACAAAAACCAATCGGTGGATAATTCAGGGAGACAGAGCTGGGCTTAATCAATCTAAGCAAGACTCACTTCATCAGATGTCTTGGATACCAAAGAAAGTCTATTATATTGAGTGAAAAGCTAGATCAAATAATGGTTAACTTCCCAATTCTCAATGTTTTAGATGAATTCTTGTGTTAGTCTTCTTGGAAAGTGTAGTATTGTGATTTATAATAAGAAATACGAATTTGGTCTTATTCCCCATTCCTGGCCAGAACTCCTAAAACCCTTGGAATTTCTTAAATTATGAGAACCAGGAAGGTGTGTTTTGTTATGTTAATGAGGGGCTTTGGGAGATCCCTAAATCACCTAAGGATGGAGACTGGTTGTGAGGGGAGCCAACCCTGTGATTGGAGGGTTGGAACTTTCTGTCCCCACCCCCACCAGTCCCCACCCTGCCCTTGACCTCTTGGGAGTGGAAGGGACTAGAGATTAAGTTGAATCACCAACGGCCAATGATTTAATCAATCAAGCTTCTATAATGAAGCCTCCATGAAAATCCGAAAGGATGGGGTTCAGAGAGTTTCTGGGTTGGTGAACACACACAGATTTGGAGATAGTGGCTCCTGTGTAGAAGGCATGGAAGAAGCACCTTTCCCCATCCTTTGCTGCATGCATCTCTTCCACCTGGCTGTTTCTGAGGTATATCCTTCTATCATAAACTGGTAATCTGGTAGGTAAAATGTTGCTCTATATTGTGTGAGCCCCTCTAGCAAATTGATTGAATTCAAGGAGGATGACTTTGGAACATCCCATCTCTAGCTGGTTTGTCAGAAGCACGGGTAATAATCTAGGACTTGCAACTGGCATCTGAACTAAGAGGGTAGTGGGGCAGGGAGGGTTCATTTGTGGTTGCAGGAAGGAAACCCACACATGGGACTTGATGTCAGAATTGTAGAGGAAATTTTAGAGATTTAGGAATTTGCTGGTGAAGGCAGTGAGACCTTAAATCAACATCCTGAAAGCTAGAGCACATAGTTGTGTGTAATGAGTGATGGACATTCAGTCTGTTCATTTAGTGATGATGAAGAATAAAGACTTGGGACTTAAACCCCCTTCTTAGAGACCTGCTGTGGAATCCTGAGCAAGTCTCTTAACTTCTCCAGCTCTTCACTGTCTCTCATTCTTCCTCAAACTACTGATGAACTAATATCAATTATATCAATTGATATATCAATATCAATCTCTAAGATTACAGTAAGTTTGAAGGCTGTTCTTTCTGCTTCTGTCTCTCCCCAGGAAGTGAGAGAAGCAGGTAAAGGCCAAGTAAGTTAGAGAATCACAGCACAAAGTCACAGAACATACCAGTCCCAAAAGCATGGGTAGTCAAGTTGATACATCACATATCAAATCTCTCTTTAGCTGTTTCAAATCCTTATACTCCCCTTTTTACCTTTTTTCTTCCTTCCCTTTATTTTCCACCCTAGGCTATCCATATCAAAATACTGAAGTGAGGTAATCAGTAATGGCGGTTAATTAGGCTCTTTGGATTATAAGTAATGAGGGAGAGTAGAGACTGGTTGGGAGGACACCTGTGGCAATAAGAAAAGAAGGAATCTCATGGGAACACAGGGCCTCAGAACTTTAGCATGGTGTTGGAGAACCAGAAGCCTTCACCTCAGGTCTAGGAATGGAATATTCTTGTTACTCCTTAAATGTATGGATCTCTCACTGTTAAAGTGACCCAGTCTTTGTGCTTCAACTACTACTGTTGCCACCCATTGATCATCTCTATTCTGTAACTTCTCTTTAATTCATGGTTTCGTTTATTTATAACTTGGGATTATTCATGACTTCAGCCTAGTGCTTCCCAAGGGGACCCCACCATCCCCCAGGTTTCACTTTAGGACTCTCACTTGCTATCACTGACTTGGCTCGTTCTGTATCTTCCACTCCTACTCTAGAAGGGAAAGAAGTTGATTGATCACTGTTGTCCCTATGGAACAGAGCTTTGGGGGCTAAGCAATCAGAGAGGTCAATGTCCAGATGATGGATAGGTTGCCCTTTCTGATCCAATTAATCATTTGGTAGTGATAAGGAGAAGTCAGGGTCACATGGTCAAAACCTTTAAGTGTTGACCATCAGTGCTTAAGGAACCAGCCAGAGTTCCCTCCCTCTGGGCAAGGATCTTTTAGAAGAGTTTGGGGCTCTTGATCGGCCTGTTCTGCAGATGTGACTAATTTTGATTTTCCTCACTAAGGGAGACAGATTGGAGGTACTTGTCCAGCCCACGCATGCACAATGTTTGCAATTGCTTCCCAGCCACAACCCCTATCAAATTCTCCTTGACTCAAGCCAGATCAATCAGATACTCTTTCCAAAGAATTTGGAATTAGGACATTAAGACAATCTAACTAAGTCAGATGATGATGGGATGGGTGCTTGAACAGAAAGATCAAATGAAATTTTGGCTAGCATTGACACCCTGAGAAGCCAAAACTATGTGTAAATTTAAGTTTTGGAAAGCAGAAAAAGGCACTCTGAAGAGAAAAACAAAGGACTGGTGTAGCAAGCAGAAAGGAATAGAAGTGGCCAGTAGCCCCATGAAAGACTGAGTTTCTAGAAAGTTCCATTCCCTGGGTGGCCTGGTCATGCTTTCTGTCCTATTCTTAGATGTCTATGAAGTTGTTGTATCCTCTCAATTAACCTTCTTTTTTACTTGAGTTACTCTGAAGGGCTTTTTATTGATACTGACCTTCACAATCCCTCCTCAACTAACATGCCTAACTTCACTGTCCAAAGTTTTTAAATCTTTTTTAATAAGTTGTATTATCTTTCCTAAGTTCCTAGGTAAGATCTTCCCCCTGCTCCGTCTCCCAAGTTCCGCTGGCATAGGAAATATAGCAATGAACCACCAACCCTTCTACAGATCATTATTTTCTCTCCCATTTGGTTACTTACTGGTTTATTGGTTATGTTTATTACAATTTCCAAAATGAAATCTGCATCATCATAAAATACATACAATACATAGAGTTTGGGGGTTTTTTGTTTTGTTTTGTTTTGTTTTTACCTAAAACTCTAAACTATATATTTTAAACTGCCTTTCTGTTCTCAAATAGGAAATTTGGACAAAGGGAATAGCAGGGCCCTGGGTCAGACAGTCATACATATGAGTGTCAGAACAGCCATTTTACCAGCCGAGTTGGCATATTACTTAATTCTGGGTGGGCATATTCTTTAATTAATCATGAGCATATTAATTAATTCCTCTTAACAGCCATTTCTCCATCTATAAAATGGGGATAATAATGGCATCTACCTCATAGCTGACCTCGAGGGATTGTTATTATGCAAAGTACTTCATAAGTGCTTAATAAATCCTTAACTACTGGTGTTTGGGAAGTTTCAATAATAGAAATCTCTTTTCCTGCCTTTGTTTGGAACCTGTTGAAAACTGGGACAAGGAGTAAGGCAGCAAAGGTTAAACATCACCTTTATTGCTGATAAAGCTGATGAAAGACAGCAGGGCTTTCATCCACAGACAAGCAGCTTTCTAATACGTAACTGAGAACTAGACAGACTTGTCCACTGAGTCACAGAGAACACTGGTCCAACACAGATCTCCCCATGTGAGGGTGAGTTTCTGTGAAATAACAACACGAAAGAACAGAACCTTCTAATGTAACCTTCAGGAGGGCACTAGCAAAGGGAAGAAAAGACTGAGTACTTCTACATGCTAATCAGATATGTCACTTATCCCTTCTACAGGACAAGTCAGCAAGAGGACAGACTGCTACCAGGAGTATCCTCCACATGGAAGGAAACAGGCAGCAGCAAGGAATATGAACCCCACCCTTCGACCCCAGCCTTCACCGTTTCTCTTTTTTTAACTCAATCCTTTCGATGTAACCAGTAGGGCTGTGATCAACCCTGCGTGTGGCTGTCTTGTGAGGACAAGATACCAGCTGCATATCTGGGCAGTTTTATTCCACCTTTGTAAAGCTGCTCCCCTACGGCAAGCACAGCTTCTGGAAATATTCCTGAGACCACCAGGACCAGGATATTTGATCTCCAGAAGGCTCTGTGATGCCATGTTCTCAAAAAACACCAGTGTTTTCTCATCCTTCAAATGCCCCAGACTTCCTTAACACCAGTGCAGCCTGTATAAACACATATACTCACCTGTGGATGCAGCCTCTATAAACTTCAGTAATCTGCCAAGGTCAAAACACTACATAGCTAAAGGCTCAGACCTTGAACTGGATTTGAAGAGTTCCCACAAGTAGCATCCTTTCTCTCCACCTGAGTTCCAAGGAAATGAGAAATAAGAAAACATAAAGCAGATATGGATCAATGTGTCACATTTTCTAATGAAAAACTTAATATTACAGAACATGTCCTAAAAAATCTCAACAAGTGATGGGGCAGCTGTGCGGTTCAGTCGGTTAACATCCGGCTTTTGATTTCAGCTCAGGTCACCATCTCACTGTTCATGGGTTCGAGTCCTGTGTCAGGCTTCATGCTGACAGTGTGGAGCCTGCTTGGGATTCTCTCTCTCCCTCCCTCCTTGCCTCTCTCTCACTCACACTAAATAAATTAAAAAAAAAAAAAAAAAAAACTTAAAAAAAAAATCTCACAAGTGAGCTTTCCAGAATTAGCCATATTCTTTTCCCAGATACAGGCAGCACTGGATGACCATGGCCTCCCCACATGGAGGTTGGGTTTTCTATAGTTACCTCTTGGAACAGCAGAACTGATCGTTCCTATGGACAGAGTAGTTCCAAAAAAAATTTTTTAAGGTTTATTTATTTATTTTGAGAGGAAGAGAGAGAGGGAGAGAGAGAATCCCAAACATGCTCCGTGCTGTCAGCACACAGCCTAATGCTGGGCCTGATCCCATGAACTGTGAGAGCATGACCTGAGCCGAAATCAAGAGTTGGACACTTAACTAACTGAGCCATGCAGGCTCCCCAGTTCCAAATTTTAAAAAAGAGAGGAGGGGGATAACACAGGCAGGCCAGAAGCCTCTCCCAAACGTTCCATTATGACCTAGCTCTCCTACTCCCCTGGAAGAAGTCAGTGAGTAGGCTGAGAGGCCAAGATAATGACAGAAGAAAAAAAACTCTGACAAGTAATTATCAAGAATGAGAAACACCTTTTTTTTATTGCTAATAGCTATTATTTTAGTTGTAAATGAATTCTAAGTGTATGCATGTCTACAAAAGCCAGCTTGTAATAGCTGTTACTGGAGACTTGAATATGACAGGCAGTGTTAAGTGCTTTTATGTACAATACTTCACTTCATTAGGAGACAAACCCATGAAATGGGTCCTGTTGTCATTCCCATTTTACAGATGAGGAAGCTGTGGTACAAAGTTTTTTGGTTTTGTTTTTTTTAAGATTTTATTTTTTAAGTAACCTCTACACTCAACGTGGGACTTGAACCTACCACCCTGAGATCAAGAGTCACATGCTTCCAGCAATGGAGCCAGCCAAGTGTCCCACAAAGTTTTGATCAAACAAAGGTTTGATCACCTGCCTAATAAATAGTGAAGGTGGGTCTCAGAGGCATTTCTTTGAACAGCTGCACTAGTGAGTTTCAAAGTGTGGTCCCTAGGAACTTAGAAAACCATATTCTTGGGCCTCACTCCCGACCTAGTGAATGAGAAACTCTGTGCTGGCACCCAACAATGTGTGTGTGTGTTTTTTTTTTGTTTGTTTTTTTTTAACGTTTATTTATTTTTGAGACAGAGAGACAGAGCATGAAGAGGGGAGGGTCAGAGAGAGAGGGAGACACAGAAACTGAAATAGGCTCCAGGCTCTGAGCGGTCAGCACAGAGCCCAATGCGGGGCTCGAACTCACGGACCGCGAGACCATGACCTGAGCCGAAGTCGGACGCTTAACCGACTGAGCCACCCAGGCGCCCCTCAACAATGTGTGTTTTAACTGGCCATCCAGGTGATTCTGATGCAGGCTCATGTCTGAGAACCCCTACACTCTCCTGCCCAAGGGAGCTAAGTCTTTAGGGGGATTGAAGTATCACTCCTTGGACAAGGGAGAACAGGAAACAAAAGGAAAAGAAAACTAGCTATCCTGAGTGTAAGGAAAAGGGGAGTAGTAGAGACAGGAGAAAATTTATTTCAAATTAAAGAAAAATGAGTGAAAATGTTGGCTAAAGCATTGACTAAGAAAAATATTTATAAAACTCTATAAACATCTTCATCCTTTGTTTAACATTTGTCTACAAAGAATTTGTGTAGCACAGATTAAAATTAAACCAATTATTTAGTAAACATGCACTGAGTGGTTACTCTGGGGAGGAATATAACATAGTGACTGAGCATTCAGATTCTGAAGCCAGGTGGCCTGTGTTCAAATCCCAGGTCTAACGCTTAATAGTGGGCAAGTTTCTTCACTTCCCTTTTCAGAGCGCTTACTATAAAATGGGGTTAATAAAACATGCAGAGTATACTGCATCTGTCAGCAAAGTTCATTTTCCAATTAACTGCAAAAGTCAAGAGTAAAATGGGGCACAAAGCTATATCAATTATTGGAAAAGTTTTGTTTTCATTGAAAGGATTTGCAGTTTGTTGTACATCTGATACCTATCTGATTAAGTTCTCAAATTTTAAATCTCCATTCCACAGTAGAAAAAGATCTTGCTTGACATTCTGGTCAAAACTTGCTAACCACTGAGAGGTTTATTGAAAGCCACAATAAGGAAATGGTCCACAAAAAAGAAGAAGAAGAAAAAAAACTCATATTTTTTACCCAAGGCTTTTGTCTTAACAAAAGCAGAATTGGCCCTCTGGGGTATGGAGGGGCCTTTGATCTAAAGTAGACCAAATATCATTGTTTCTGATTAACATAACTTTATTTTCCAATGGAAAAATGAGAATTCTTGATGTGGTGCTTTGTTACAATAATTAGAAAAAGATTGTGTAGCTGATTTTGCCTGCTACAATCTCTGGAATATTTCACTTTTCCTCTGAATACCTTTGTAATGAGTAAGAAAGTTTAAATACTTGTCATGTATGACTGGAAGCATGTGTCCTAGCCAAAATCTAGTGGAGATAGACAATAGCTCCTCTATGAATTTTTTTTTTTCAATTTTAATAGTGTGTGGATGATGGGACGTAAAGTGATCATATGCTTGGCTCAGTGTGGGAGATTGCAGAAGGGTTCACAGAGCTGATTAAGAAGCAGGTGGCACCACCTACAAGCAAAAGGATGCATTTCATTTCAAAAGGAAATGATACCAAAGTGATAGAAGTTGTTTGTTTGTTTGTTTGTTTGTTTGTTTGTTTGTCTGTTTGTTTCCTATCTGCTGGCCTGGGGATAAGAGGAGTTGCAGAAGTTTCTCCAAAATTTGGTTATACTCATCATTCACTGCTTCTTTGGCTCTAGACCAAAAAAGCCAATGTTTGATGTGAGAAGGTCATTATTCATGACAAGTATGGCCTGTTTAGAGGAATCAGTTTGGCTATTTTCAGGTAAAACATCCCTCCCCACTTTTTGATACAATTATGAATTAAACAGCTGCTGGGACCACTTCTGCATCCAGATTTTTTGGAATATAAAGGCTGTCTTGACCGAATAGGTATTCTTTGCTACCATATTCTCTTTTCCCCATCGAATTAGTACTAAAATCCATTTGTGCTTGGATCGGCAGCTCTTGAAGCAGTTCAAAGATGGGTGTGAGATCTGTAAGTCATGTATTGGTTGGGCTCCTTCCTTTCCATGGAGACTGAAGAGGTTCCTAGCTACAAGCTCCACCTGTTACTGGAGCTTGGGTGACTTTCACTGCTCATAGGGAAGAACTTCCGCTACCGTTGTAGTAGCCAGGCTCCAAGATGGCCCCTCAGTGATCTCCACCTGCTGATATTCACACCCTTGGGTAATGCCCTCCCGTATTGTACCAAGGTTGGGTCTGTGTGACCAGTAGCATATGGCAGAAGTGATGGTTTGTCATCTCCAATGTCAGGTTTTAAAAGACAGCAACTCCCATTTTTTGATGCCCTCTGTCTCTTTTTGTCCCTTTCTCTGTGTGTCTCTCTTTCCCCTGGCTTACTCACTCGGGAGAGCCAGCTACCATGCCATGAAGCCACTCAGGCAGTCTACAGAGACATACATATGGGAAAAAACCTAGGCCTACAAACAACTATAAGAGCAAGTTTGGAAGTAGACCCTTCAGCTCTTTTTAGGCCTCAGATAACTGACTGCGGCCCAGCCAACAGTTGGATTCAACTCCTTACAAGACCCTGAGTCAAACCACCTAACCACCTAGCTAAGCCCTGCTGGATTCCTGACCCACAGAGACTATGATACAATAGTTTGTTGCTTTAAGTTGTTTGGCTTGAGGGTAATTTGTTACACAGCAATACATAACTAATACAACCTTCCTGTGAATAAACAAGGAGTTACCATTCACTTAAATTTCAGGAGCACTTAAAGATATAAAACTTGTGGAGCCAGAATTATTCCTTAGCATCAGTTTTAGAATGAAGAGCATTGATGACAATGTAGATCCATGGTTAGTACTGCGTTACCGAAACCTGGTAGGCACATACCTCGTAATGAGATGGAGCCTGAAGAAAACGAAGCACCTGGTAGCCACTATATTCCAAATATTTACGTAGATACTCCAATGATTTGTGACATTTCTTCTTCTTTTGTATTAAAAAAAAATTTTAATCCATTAATTCCTCTCTACCCTAGAGCAGTGCTTCTCAAATTTTAATGTACATAAAATCGCCCAGGAATCTTATTAAATACAGATTTTAGTTCAGTAGGTCTGGGGTAGGGCCTGAGATTCTGCATTTCTAACAAGCTCCCAGATGTTCCTGATGCTGTAGATCTAGAACCACCAATGATCTAGAATCATTGTAATCTCTTTAAACACTCCCCACACTAGCGAACCTCCAACAGAAAAAAGCCATACCTTATTTCCATCTCTTTGCAAGTGCTAGTCCCATCCATCAGCACCATTTTGTTTCCAAGCCTTCATTACAACTTTATTTTGCTAAATAAATATAGGTCCAAGCTAACTTGACAATAATATATATAACAGCTAACTTCCTTGATCATTCCACTTTCTTTGTCTCAATATTTTCTTCAGGTCTTCCTTACTCTCGGGAAGTTTATGAAGTAATTAGACACCCCCACCACAAGCCTTCTCGTTCCACTGAATTGCTGCCCTAACTTACATTGCTGAGGCTTCTTCCTCAAACTGTCTCTGTAATCTCACATATGCTATGGATAGCTAATGTTATGGAGTATTTTGTGTCCTAGTCACTGTTCTAAGCTCTTAACCTGTATGAACTTATTATCCTCACAATCTCAAGTGAGATAAATACTAATATTAACCTCATCTCACTAATGAACAAATGTTGGCTTAGGAGTTAAGTGAAATTTCCCAAGGTCATACAGGCAGGTGTTGAATCCAAAGTACAGAGATCTTAAGCACTAAGCTATACTTTTCTCTCTGAAGAGTGTCTTCTCAGCCCCACTTCCTGCGTTTTCTAAATACGCAACTCTCTGGCTGGTCTTCTTACAGACCCCTCAACTTCAACATAAAGTTATTACTTAAGTTGCTTTACTCATGTGGCTATAAGAACTTACTCCATTCTCTGTCCTCAGGATCTTAAACCGTGATGCTACTTATGTTCTTCAGGCATAGGTTCACAGGAGCTTAGCTGAATTCAGTTAACCTATTATGTTGTCAGAGGACAAGAACCTCTGCTGAATCTCAGCAGCTCATTTTAAAAAGGTAGGGGGAGGGGCGCTTGGGTGGCTCAGCTGGTTAAGCTTCAGACTCTTGGTTTTGGCTCAGGTCTTGACCTCACGATTCGTGAGGTGGAGCCCCAAATCAGGCTCTGTGCTGACAGAGTCAAGTCTGCTTGGGATTTTCTCTCACTCCCTCTCTCCCTCTGTCCCTCCCTGGCTCTGCTTGGGATTCTCTCTCTCCCTCTCCCTCTGCCCGTCCCTAGTTCACACGTCCCTAGCTCTCACTCAAAAATAAACAGACATTTGGGGCGCCTGGGTGGCGCAGTCGGTTAAGCGTCCGACTTCAGCCAGGTCACGATCTCGCGGTCCGTGAGTTCGAGCCCCGCGTCGGGCTCTGGGCTGATGGCTCGGAGCCTGGAGCCTGTTTCCGATTCTGTGTCTCCCTCTCTCTCTGCCCCTCCCCCGTTCATGCTCTGTCTCTCTCTGTCCCAAAAATAAATAAAAAACGTTGAAAAAAAAAAATTTAAAAATAAACAGACATTTAAAAAAAATGGTATGGGGTAAAAAGGAGGGAAGGGAGGTGGTTGATGAGAATGAAAATTTTTAAATGCCTGGAAAATCCAGGGGTATGTGGTTTCGGCCACAGTGAATCCTGCTGCCACCATGAATAGGTCTCTTTCCACCCTCAGCTGGGCTTCCCTCTTGGGCCTGACTCCCAGCATTCACAGAGCTGTGGTGAGGCAGCTATCACAGCTCCAGGCTTACATTCTACTAGCTTAGAAAAAAGAAAGATCGTTTCTCAATAATTCCCTCAAAGACCCCAAGATTGCTTCTCAGTGGACCAACTCAACTCACTTTACACTTTAAGTTGCCAGTTAAGGGCATGCACTCAGCAGTTAACTTCCTGGGTTGGTCATTTACTATGTTGGTGACTTAGTTAACTTCTCTGGACTCTATTTGCCACCTGTAAAATGGGGATTATAACAATATTTCATAGGGTTGTTGTGAGAATTTAATTAAGTTAATAAACCTCAAGCACTTGGCAGTAAGGCCTCAATTGTTAGCTCTTATTAAATGCCCACCCCTGAACCTACATTAACCTGCTAAGTCTGGGAAATGCACTTTCTGCTTTTCTATACCAAGCTAAAGATTTATAGAGTAGGACTATAGAACTGGAAGGGATTTTAGTGGTTTGCCATTAGAAAGTTGTTTAGAGATTAGAACAAGCTAGGTTCAAGTCACTAACCTCATCCTATAGTCTGTTTACTCTTTGATGGTGGTGTGGCAGAGATGCTTAGCTGTCCCCAAATTATGTATTCTGTTCTTCATCCTTGAATATCCCAGGCTCCCTTGAAGTGGCCAAGTGTCTATGTTCTAAACAATGAGACAAAGCAGATGTGGTTATGTTCAGCTTCTGGGAAGTACTCTTAAGAGAGGAAGTTTGTTCCCCTTGTTCTTCTTTCCTGCTAAACAGAATGTGAACAAAAGGGCTGGGGCTGGAAAAGCTGTCTTGAATCATCAGGACCACCAACCAGAGGGCTGTTGTGCAATTTAGAGAAAGGCCCACCTCCCCATAAAACTTGGGGTCCAGGTGATCCCTCTGTGTGAATTAAAAAAAGGCCCTCCTTCCCCCAGGCCAACTCTGCCAGTGGCCTAGGATGCTTGTGATTGTGGGCTTATTTCAACCCCTGTTATTTCAGGCTTTTGGCCATGTGCAGGAAATGACCAGCAGAACCACATGTGGCAGTCCTCTTGAGAACGGAGGTCACGCAGGACAGAGCAACAAGACAGAAGGTGCCTAGGACTCTATCACCATGGAGTGCCACGCCACTCAGCCCATCTCCATACTTGGATTTTTACCTCAGAGAGAAACTTCCACCTCGTTTAAGCCACTGCTTCGTTTTTCTCAGTCCTACCATAGAAGGCTCATTTGCAACATAATGGAAGCCCTGGATTTTACTCTTGGCTATTTTGACTCATCCTTTTTATTCTCCCCAGTAGATCACATTGCTTTTATTTAGTGCCACATTAACCAATAACCAAAAGTGAATGCTACCAATTATGCTCTGTTCATTCTGTGATTTTTTTTTCCTCTTTCCACCAATGGAAGCAGAGCTTCCACCAGGATTGGTCTCATTACAGTAAAAAAGTAAAATTATGGTTAAAAAGGAAAAAAAGACAATTCCCTTCTCTTTAAAGAATGTCCTGGAAGGATGGTTTTCCAGCTTGGGGATCATGCAAACTCTTGCCTGATTAAATCATTTGTTACTTCTGGCCTGCAAGAATAAGTTTAAATTGGCCAATGGTGCCATGCCCTTCATAGGCAACTCCAATAAAAAGTGTGGAAAGTGACTAGGATTATTGGCTACTCTCTACACTTATATTGGCCATTAATTCTTTCTAGACCCATCAAGAAGTGAAAACTCGGTCCTGAATTAAGTAGTTTTTATCCTCCTTACACCACACACAAAAAAGCCCAGCTAGCATGCTGAGAAACCTCGGAATTGGTAACAGAGGATCTTCATATTGATCCCGTTTTATTTAACCTGACGTTAAGACCATCTGCTAGTGGATAGTTTTACCTGTTATTTTGGGCAGTAACACCACTGAATTTAGATGGTAGTGCTTTCTGTTGTGTCTCTTACCGAGAGAGAGCAACTAACTCATGCTTGAGTATTGGGTACGGACATATGCTCCAACTGACAGTAACGAAAGTACATCCAAAACAAAACGACTTATTTTGTAGCATCTCTTTGCCCTCAAGTTTTGGAAAATGATCCCCAACTCAAAATACTACCCTTAGTCTTAAAAGATAATTTCTACTATACTATCTCTCAACACCACTGAGGTAAATGCATATATTTCCATATTTTATATATGTGGAAACAGACAAGAAGCGATGAAATGACCTGTCATGATTACACAGCTAGTGGTGGAATGAAATCTAACATCCAGATCTTTTAGATACGTGCTTTTCTCATTACGTGCTTTTCTCATTACTCACGTTGGTCCATACTCCTCTATTTCCTGAAATGATTTCTTTGTAGCTCCATTTCAACCAGCATGAAATGCCAAATCTATCCACAGGCAGTTTCATAATTTTGACTGTATGATGTGCTAAGTTGAGTGTTTGTTTTGGCCTTGGCAGCAGATATCCCGATTATCTCCATTAATGCAAACAGCTCATCAGTCCTCTATCTTCCTAATTGGTTCAGCTCCCTTAGGCTGTTGGCTATCCTTCTTTCACAATGTTTACATCACTAGGTAAGAACATTTGCAAGATTTAATTTGCTTGATTGACCAAACAATATTGTAAATCTACCTTTGATTTTGGCTGAAGTTGATCAAATCTTGAAGCTTTTAAATGACCAATTTAAGGGTAAGTGCCGTATTCTCTTCTAGGACAGCTGTGCAAATAGTTTCTTTCTTGTTTGGATTAGGCTTTTAATTCATAGAAGATAGCCCTTTGAAGAGTCACATTCATTTATATTTTGGGTGGCCCCCAAATTGATTAACCTCTTCCACAAAGGGAAAATATTCGTTATTCCATAGTGTTTGTGATACAATGGACTCAAGACACTCTTGATATTCTATTCGTGGTCTTCTATGCAGTAGTTGTACCTTACTAGAGGAAAAAAGTCAGGCCCACCAGCACTCACAGCAAAGTCACATCATGTAAGACCAATCAAATTGGCCTGTGTGGATCTTCTGCTTTATTGATGAAAGCAGGAAGCACATGTTCCTTCATGTAAATTTGTAATTCATGTAATTTCATGTAATTCATGTTAATTCATGTAAATTTTTTTGCTTCCCAACTGAAATATTTCAAATTCCCAGCATTACTGAATTCTACATTAAAACATTTGTGTTGGGCTGAAATGTGTCGTTTGGAAAAACCAGTTTAAAGCATTGAACACTGGGCTCTCTCCAGGTAGTTCTTCTATATAGATAAAAAATTAACTGAGTCTTATGAGTCATGGAACAGAACTTTGTAGCCTTGACTGGGATTAAAACAGGGCTCCATAGCATTTGCAGATGCTAGTAAATGTTGAGAGCAGCCTTTCATTCATGGATTATCCAAGGAGTTAGGGGAAAAAAAAGAAAAAAAGGAAAACTAGTTGCAGCAGTTAGAATTTAAATGACTCTCCACATCAAGGCTGTTTAAATTGGGCCTGATAAAACTGACTTCTATTCAGCATGTTCATGTGGATTTTGAAGTACAATGTGCCCTAAGAGTTCTTTCTTCTGGACGGATGTGGCTGCTATGGAGTTTTACATGCCATACCTGTCGTCATGTTTAATAAAGTCAGTTGTGAATGAATTAGTACAAAGTCAAAGCAGCTTTTTAGGAAGTTTTAAGAAATGCATAGGTTTCTAAACGTGTAAACCTTTCCATAATACTCAGGTGCAAGTAGCACGTAATTTTTGGAAATACTACGGGCCTTAATTTTTCCTATTTTATGACTTAGCCAATAATTCACTTAGCCAGGAAGACTTTCCCAACCTTTCTCAGCCCAAACTTGGAGCTCCTTTGAAAATGCTTCCTTGGCATACATTCTTCTGTTCTGTTAGACTCAAGAGCCTTTTTCATCTTTGTATCTGCAATGTCTAGCACAAAGCTCAAATTGATTCTGAAACCAAAAAAAAAAAAATGTGATTCTGCACTGTGAAGTCTCTGAAAACTTGTTGTGGGGTCTCTCTTGTGAAGATCAATGAAATGAAAAGCGGAGAAAATTCTACATCCATTTTACTACAAAAGACACAGCTATTATCTACCTCAAAGATGTCAGAAAAAAAAAAAAAACTCTTCACATTTATTGCAGATACCTCAACCAAGTAGTACTGACAAAATACAGCATAGCCATTACTGAGGAGGCCATGTGAGTGGCCGTGGGCCATGGTAACAACAGCAGGGTGGGGCAGCATTTCCTTAGGCAGCTGTCCACTGGCCCCCAAAATAAGAAACGCACAACTGAAGAACACCTGCAGAAAGGGAGGGGACTTTCTGGAAGTAAATGAAAACAGCCCTAAAAAAATAAAACAGCTTGGAAAGATAGACTGAACTGTGAAATTTGAGGTTGGACAAAAAAGCAACAATTTCAAAAATGTTCTTGAGAAGTCTGCCTTCTCTTGATCAGTTCTTATTCCAAAATGTTCTGTATAATTACTATTATTTCTCACAGAGGGGCAATGATACATTTTCAGACATAATATCCAAATCTAAAAGGTTACTAAAATTTTATTTCCCCGTTCTTCAGTCGAACTAATGTTAACGTGCAGATATGAAAGCAGACTAAGGAAATTATGACTTATCTGTGAACACATGACAGCTTTAAGCAAGAATATTGGCCCTGTTTTGTATTACAGCCATATGTTCCTACTTTTTCAACCACCTTGAAAAATAAATATTTGAACTACAATCTTCAATAAAGTCTCTCTACATTTGTTGTCAGTCTTAATCACCTTCTGCTTGTCTGCTTAGTGCCTTTAGCTCTTAGATGTTGCACCTGGAGATTCTTGCTTGCTTTATGATGTAGGTTTATATGCCCTTTAATTGAAAGCAAACCGCCTTAGATAATCCAGTGACAACAATGTTACAAGGTCCACTTTCCGTTAAAAGGCAAATAGAAATATTAGGCTGTTCTCTAAAATGAAGAAAAACACATAAAAATACACCGCAATCTGCCACACCACTTCCTTTATCAGAGATAAAGCCCCAAAGCCTAAAATGCCTCTTTTGTGTTTCCCCCCACCGGTAGGACTAAGGGAGTGCAAAGAACTGCAGTTCTCAATGACTAACCTTTCC
Source organism: Neofelis nebulosa (assembly GCF_028018385.1). NCBI lineage: Eukaryota > Metazoa > Chordata > Mammalia > Carnivora > Felidae > Neofelis > Neofelis nebulosa. The sequence continues at coordinate 46,254,989 of NC_080789.1, read as the reverse complement.
TGACGGTAGGCCATTTCTCTGCCCAAAGACTTTGTCATACGGTATGTTAAGTAGTATATTCATGCTACCACAGTAACTTTGTCAATTTATTAATATCAGGTTATTAAAACCTTTATCAAGTTTATTGAGTTTTAATATTCAAATTATTATATGTTGAAAGTACTTAATTTTAAAACTGATAAAAACAAATATAGAAGGATGACCAAAACATATACCTCACTTGTAAGCAGTACTTGCTTTTGGGGGGAGGGGAGATTAAAGGGAGTTTGTAAAATGACAGGAAGAAAGGGTGACATAAGAGGTATCTTAAAAGCAATATAATTTTTATACAATAGCTTCTTGAATTTGCTTTTTAAAAACATTTTTTTATTAAAATTTTTTTAAATGTTTATTTTTGAGAGAGAGAGAGAGAGAGAGAGAGAGAGAGAGCAAGAGCAGGGGAGGGGCAGAGAGAGAGGGAGACACAGAATCCAAAGCAAGCTCCAGGCTCCGAACTGTCAGCACAGAGCCTGAGGTGGGGCTCGAACCCACAAACTGCAAGATCATGATCTGAGCGGAAGTTGGACACTTAACCGACTGAGACACCAGGTGCCCATTTTTTATTTTTTTATTTTTTGAAGTAAACTCCACTCCCAACGTGGGGCTCGAATTCAGAACCCCAAGATCAAGAGTCGCATACTCTACTGACTGAGCCAGTCAGGTACCCCAAGCTTCTTGATTTTAAATAGCAGTATGACAACTGATCAAAAAGGAAACAGCTGCTTAACAAATGCTAGGTCTTCTGCATGACTATGCACAGTGTAACAGCGACTCCTGGAGTTGTCACTGTGGATAGCCTGCGTGGCAGGACCATGGAGCTGATGCACCAATGCAAAGTATTCTTTTTTTAAAAAGAGATAAAAGTTACTGCTGATGAATTGTTAATGCAACAAATGGTAAGTTTAAGAATATACAAAAGTTCAAGACTTATCACTGTCTGCAAAAAACTGACATTTCAGTTAATTAACATCAAAACTGTTACACTACGAGGGGACAGACTGGAAATTTTTTTCTAAGCACCTAACAATGGTTTCCAAATAGAGCAGGAAAAGCTTTCAGGATTAAACAGTTAAATGCATACAATGGAGGAACACACCCCTCTGTGATTACTGTCTTCCATCCAAATTTCTTTGGTTTTAGAGAAAAATCAATTAGCCTCTTTTGATTTAATGAAAGACACTAGATAAGTGGGTTTCATTCCTGACCTCACCCAAGAGCACTTACTACCAAATACGCACTGTCTGGTAGGCACACAGTTGGGCCTCAAAACATGATTTTATTTTGACTAAGCATTATACAAATACACATGTGTACAAATTTGCCTACTATTTCATGGGGCTGCTGCTCTGTCTCCAGTAATCAGATTGAACTGTAGCTATAAAACCAGATTTGTGAAAGTGTGTGTGTGTATCATTAACCAATTTTCTACCAGGTGCAAACAACCGACTATAGACTAGGAAAAAGACCTCCAAAGTCTCCTCTATATTTGGTCATAATGATATTCAACATAAGAGAGCATGTCACTAAGCAACTCATTCAAACTACAGTTGAGAGTTACTTTCTAAACACTGGGTTCTGAGAACAAGGAATTTAAAGGTAATGCAAACCTGCTACTGTCCTCAAAACAGAACAGAACCTATCTTCTCATAAATCAAGAAGTCATTGGAATGTTTATGGGAAAGCAGGCTAGGATATAATTACAGTGAAAATCCGTATCTCATATTGGAACCCTTTCCCACCATGTGTGTGTGAAAAGTGAATAAAGACAGCAACGTTTTTTAAAAAGTTAACTTATATTAAAAAATATTTTGTTTATAAACAATTTTAATACTACAAAGTAGTATTTCAATACAAAGCAGTTCAAATATTAACTGTTCTTTAAACTGTTAAACTTTATTATAAATTAAAATTTCTTTACAAAAAAATTGCACATAATATTTGACCACTCTTAGGTTCTGATGCACTGGCATTTGCAATAGTTTCTTTAATCTTCAAGTTAAACAGTCTCGGCAAGGAGTCCAGAACGTAGAAAGGGCAATAAACAACCCTGTTAGAGCATTCAAGTGCAACTAGCAGACTTGTGGCCATGGCAGTTACACTTTCCTTAAGATGGACTGCTTAAGTTTTAAATCCTGAAATGAAGAATCTCAAAGGTTTAAAAGAAGAAGAACTAAAAGGGACTGCCTGGTTTTTACTGTAAACACAGCCCTGGAAATTAAATCCCAACAAGAATCTCTCAGGCATCAGAGTGTGTCAAGTGAATCAGGAATAGCACAACGTAAAGAAAAGGGGGAAAGTAAAAAATAAAAACAAAAACAAAGCAAAATTAAAATAAATGTCAGTCACTTTGAGGAACTATACTTACGTACATGATGTTATGAGAATCTGGCAGGGCCTAGAAGTAGGCCAAACAGGAAGTTCATTTATCCAACCGAAGAGGGTCATGTTCATTGCTTCCGGTTTTGAGGATAGGATATTGTAGGGGACTTGATATGATCAGTAAAATGCTTGTCTGCCTTACGCAGACCTTAGCCAGGGATCAGCCTAATCTTGAAGGATCATTCAAATAATTTTGGCAATTATTATAAGGACTTAGAACTGACTGCACCCAGTGTTCAGTGATTCTTGCTTTCTGTTTTGTAACTGTTTAAATTTAAGAGCTCATTTAGGCTGACTCCAATCTCTTGGCACTTGGAAACTAGTTTTCTCAGGTTATCAGTTTTACCTCCTTCTGATGCTTCAAACAAGAGTTGCTGTAAAAGACAGGGAAGCACAGAAGTAAGACTTAGCTAGATTTTGAGCATCACCACATCAATGGATATGGCACATGCAGAAAATTTATAGGAAAACTTCAAGATGAAATAAAAGGTAAAAAGCATTACATCTTTCCACAGTGATGCACAAAGAGGTAACTTCTGTAAGGCTCTCTGATATAAACGGTGGACCTATAAGATAGATATACACACAATTCCATCAGGAAACATGATGAAAAACACCTTTATAACCCTAATTATTTGACTGGGACCTCACGAAATACAAAACGGTTACACTGGGTTTTCAAGTTTCCAAACATTTAGAGTTCTTAGGATGGTAACATCTATGCATTAATCCTTTTAAACTGAGAAGTCAACAAAAGGGGCAGAACAGCTTAAAAACAAAGTGACCCATCTGATAATCATAGCTTACCTCTCTTTGTCCCTTTAGAACAATCTCAGCAGCAATGGCTCTAAGAAAAAACAAAGGAATATAGAAAAGGGAAAAGAAAAATTTATATATCTTTGAACGAAATGAGATACTACCACTGGCAGAATACTGACTGTGGGAATCTGAGTACAAAACTTCCTGAAAGTAACAGGCTAAACTTCCAAGGAGGGTAACCTATAGTGAAAAGAAAAATTCAACAATTTTTATCAACTTTACAAGAATTAAGCAGACCAGTGTTTTGAACATAAATAACGTTCATGAAAAATACTCATAATTACTAGTAAAAACACCTGGCACTCTTAATAGCTTAAAAAAAAAAAAGACATCAGACTATAAAAGGGGGGAGGGAAACCCACACATTTAAAAAAAGATGGTCTTAAAATGTGTATAACAGATTTGTTTGATAACACTACTGTTACCTAAATGTTCTGCCACAAAAAAAAATTCAAATTCTACCCATTTTTGCTTTTAAAAGCAATTGTTAACGAGCACTCCCTTACTCTTGGTAGAAAACCTCAGCAAGTGACAAAAACAAATCTAAATTAGAGTAGAGATCTGTCCAGGAAAAAAAAAACATAGATGTCATTTCAGATTTACCTGTCTGGAGCAAACCTTACAAATAAAAGCAATAGCTATAAAAACATGTACATGATTGCTGCATTACATTTTCCAGGTGGCCAGGCATGTTGGAATATTATATGTAAACATCTTGGCTTGAAGTTTCAGAATCTGAACATTGCTTTCTTCCCATTCATGTTGAAGTAGCCTGCAAAGTACATTCAGGAAAATGAACAAGGCACTGTAAGTGTAGGGAACCCCCAATGTGCTCTATGAGCAGAATGTTTGATGAGGTACAATTTTTGATCAGTTAAATTCCCTCAAGGCTATTCAGCACGTGATTCTAGAATACCTCTTACAAAAATCACCCCGGGACAGGAATAAGCAAGCTAGCAAGATACCCAGTCAAGACCCATGCCATGTTCAATAAAGTAGAATAAGGTCCATGTACTCCTACACTAAAGCACTCCCTCCAAGCACCCACTCCCCCAAAATTTTTATAATAATGACTAGATATATTAATGCAATTTCCTTGTATTTTTCTTTCTTTATTAAACAGAGTAGACGTAAATATGAATGTTTCTTGGGCTAAAATGTAAGTACAGTGACTAATTATTAAGTTCTCTATTCTGAAAAAAAAAAAAGACAAGAATGATCACAAGGAAGTAACTATCAAAATACAGAAGTGGAGCTTTACCAACAAAACCAACAATTAAACTACCTTTCCTATAATGCCTATAATTCTATCATAACAGAAACTAGTCAAAATACTACATTTTATATTTTTCAAATGCTTTACCAAAGGTGATGCCTTATAATAGAAATTTCTGTATTAGCTTCCAAAGACTAGAATGTTTACTAAGAATTTTTATTATGAAACACTACTTTTGTTGCACCCTCAGACCTTCAAATTTTTTTCAACCTCATACCATTTTCCCACACACGGGCTAAGTGGAATGTAAATATTTTAACACATAAGGAAATATTTGATAAATTTAGGTACCTTATGATCCACAAAACAAACTTAGAAACATAAGACACAACACAATGCAGTGGGAATGACTGCACAAGTACAAGCCAAGGCATTAGCATGTAGGGTACCATTTTGAATTAAAAAGCACAATTCTTGACAGTGAAAATAAGTTTACTCTGTTGGAATAGAGAAACTACAAAGAGATGCTCAGAAATCTCCAGTTCAATATATGAAATCCGTACATAAGTGTTTCTCAAATGTGATTTGAGGGCTCAAGCTCAGGAATCTGTATTTTTAAGAATGCTCCACACCCAATGTGGGGCTTGAGCTCATGACCCTGAGATCAAGAGTCACAGACTCTACCAACTGAGCCAGCCAGGCACCCCCAGGGATCTGTATTTTACACAAACATCCCAGGAGATTCTGATGCATGTTAATACTTCAGAGCAGCTGACATATATGAAAACAAGTCATAATAACCAAAATATATACAGTTGGCTGCTATCTTTGTCATAACACTTTACAAACCTCTTAAGTAATATTTCTTTGCTATGTAAAACATGATTATTGCTTATTATGCACGTGCTAAGGACAGATGGTATGTGCTTAGGGACACAAATGAACTTTACTTGAATTATATGCCCCTTAAAACCTGCAGTTTTCTGAAGTTATCAGATTTTTATACTGACTTTTATATGAAGCTGTATATTGCTTAACTCTGAAATTAAAGTAGTATATATCGAGAAAATAGTAAAGGACAGACTACTTTTAGTCACGTTTTCAAGAATAATTTTATATGAAGAGCTATATAATATTGAGCTGAGATTGAAAAGAATTTTATTTTTTCTTACCTCAGTGCAAGTCCAGAATTAGTTGGCATAATTGAGCAAAACCGTTCCAAGGTTTTGGAATGCTGAGTCTTTGGAACACAGCTCAAATAAAAGAAAATAACCTGGAAAGGTTGACGGGGGGAAAATAAATGCAACAAAATGTGAAATCCAATTACTTAAATGTTTTAATGAGAAAACCAAAATGGTCTTTAAGACATGAATGTATAAATTATAATAATGTATGATGCTGTGAGTTACAGTTCCTACCATTAATTATATTAGTGACTTTCCAAATATGAATTAGGAAATATGATCTAGTGATGATAGCCATGGACTGAGAACACTGACAAGAAGCCAGGAGTCCGGGTTTTCATTCCTGAGTCTACCTTTACTTGCTGTATAGCTGGGCAAGTCATAGGACTAATAATACCTGCCACATCTTGCTCATGGAATGCCCGTGTGTAAATGACTTAATGTCCACAAAGTGGTTTGAGATCCTGGGATAAAGAATGGCATAGAAGTACAAAGCATAATAATTGGTTATCCCGATTAGCAACAAACCATCCCACCAAAAAATAGAATACATATATGTTTTAGTCTACATGGAGCTTTAATAGGAAATTTTAGCCTACACTGTACTGAATAAAAGGGGTCTCTGAAAAGAAACTAAAACAAACCTTTGCTTCCTTTCTTATAAGGAAATAACCTTATAAATAGATCATTAGTTCTATTCTATTAAAATTCTAAACAACATCTAATTTCAGCTTTCTTATGCCCTATGTATAGCTATATTCACTTAACACTTAACATCTAATTTCAGCTTTCTTATGCCCTATGTATAGCTATATTCACTTAACACAGTATTAACCAAAAAAAAGTAGCTCCACTGTACATTATGGAATTTTTCATTCAGTGAATTTCCAACTAATCAAGCAAAACATTAGATATTATTATAATTACATTTTTTGATCTTTCTTCTTAATATGTATTAAACCTTAACATTTCTTCAATTTTGCTTCAATGTTAATTTTTCTTAAATATAAGAATCAAAATACACATTTATCTTAACTGAACCTTAAAGGGCTCTGTTCCTAGATTTAAGAGATAAGCAGGAAACACGGTCAAGAATAACATTAAATGCTAGGAAAGTGGTCCTACAAAGCTCTCTTGATAAAAAACAGGAGTTTTACTGTCATTTTTCCAAGTCTCCTTCTTTTGTACAAGTATCTAAAGAAAAAAGTTTTAAGTTCTTACCCTATTATGAAATTCATAGTTGGACCAGTAATCAGCACTGCTAAAAGGAATGGGGTATCGGGCAGGGACTGTAACCAAACATCTATTCACTAAATCAGTAAAAAATTTGAATTCTTGGACTTTGTTTCTGGATCCAGCAGCTCTATTATTGGCAAAGACAAGATAACTGCCAAAAGAAAAATATTGTAATTTAGAATAATTAAGGCAGCGAGTCTCTCACTCAGAAAACTGATCACCCCTTTCCCCCCACCATATCCCCTTATTCCAAATCCCATTCTTATTAAGAGGAACTAAACTTACTCCATCCAAATCTTCTGCACTATATCAGATCTCATGGCCACCCCTAATGCTGCCTCATATGCCTCCACTGTCTCTTTAATACTTGATTGAAGAGGATGACAAAGGCTGTTTTAAAAATGAAGGAAAACAATGTATGTCTACAGCTCACTTCGATTAGTAAAGGAATGACAATATATATTTAAACATCACAGATATAGAATGGAATTCTTCTTTTGATGTTTCTTCTTTAATAATGTATAAACCTTTAATAATGTATAAAGTATGTCCCTTCAATTTTGCTTCAATGACTTTAGCATCAAGTTAACTTTAACACAAGGTAATTTGGTAATAAATAACAAATGCAAGCCTAATATGCCACATTTCTCTCCATGTTAATGTCTCACCAGTAAATCAGCCACAAATAAGGAACCTGGTGGTTAAACAACTCATCATCAAAAGTCCCTTTACATAAACGGGCTGGAATGTCAAGTGGTCCTGGGATATTTAAAAGATACCTGGAAAAAACAAACAAAAAAACACTGTTGGAAATTATGCCTATGCACACATGGATTACTAACACTTAAGAAAAACAGAAACAAAACAAAACAAAAAAGACCTCTGTTTCAACCTAAATGTCCTTGAAGTATACTTTATTTTCACATGTATACCATACTGCTTTGGTCCCATCTCTAGCATCACACAGTCTATTATTTTATACCTACACGAGTAACTCTTCAAAAATGAATTCATTCTATGCCCCAGCCCCAAATTAAATAAACCACCATAATCATCTAATCAAAAATAGAGAACAAATGAGATTACTATGTATCTAAAATTTCTCCACAAAATCTATACATTTAAAAAAAAAATTATTTAAGAGTTATAAAAGTTGATATCTGAAAATAATCTCTTCCTCACATATACACACATAGCCTTTTAGATATATCAAAGTGTATTCGGTAACATATCGGTCCATAAGGTACTTGTCAGAAGAGGTCCATAATCAAGTAAAACTGGGAAATACTGAAAATTATAGTGCACTCTTATAAAAAGCCACAATAGAGTGTTTAATAGCATATTAAAGATTCTATGAAGTCAATCAGTAAAGAAATCTATTTGACTCTCACTAATTTAGGTCTCTCCCCAATATATCTGAATTTTTGTGTACATTTACCAACATCTGTAGGGACAATGTTTTTAAAGGAAATACATTAATCTCAACAATGACAATCTAGTGTAACTAATCTTGGATTTAAAAAGTATTTCAAGAAAAAAAATTATTGCAAGGAACTCAGTTTTAATGGATTAGAGAAACTGTATGGAGGCAGAGGGCAGGAGGAACCATAAGCAAGAGAAAAAAAACAGGACATTTAGGAGTCAGGTAATTATCCTGCTGATGACTTGGCCTTAACTAGCTGTATTACTGTCATTTAATCACTTGACTTCTAAGGATACTAGTTTTGTCAACTGAAAACTGACGTAACAGGAGATCTAATCTATTTAAGACTCCATCCCTAAGCTAACTTCAGTACACTGAACAAAATCCCCTGGTTAACTTCTGTGGCTATCTACTAATCTCCAAACTGATTTGAAACACATGAAAATTACCTTATCTAGTTCTTTTTATTAAAAGTTACATAGAAAGGGAAATGATAGAACCCAACTCCATGTAAATATTACAACACATACAAAATTCTTAGTATTCTGTTTCACAATTTCTACTCATGAAATAAAAAAAAATATTTTGAACCTATTAAGAGCATCGACTTACCGTATTAAATAAATCTTGACTCTATTTATAAATTAAAAATTTTTTTTACCAACATCAATAAGAAGTATGACAATGCTAACAACTATCTCACCTACTGCCATTCTCCTAATAACTGACTCAAAAAAGATTTCCTAAATGAACAAAAAATGCACACTGTGTAAATAAGGTCTTCAGTATTGTCTAAACTAAGCACAAGATACCTTTTCCTTGTAACTCTTGGTGTATTATGAATTATGACTATTCCCATGAAACATTTCATAAGGCAAGGTGACTTAGTAAACAATAGAAGATTATTAGGAGGCAGACCCTTTCCAAATTTTTATTGACAGTTATTCAGTCTCCTTCATTAAGCTGACATCAAGAAGATCTGAAGATCTTTGATTAGTTACCACAGCAGAAACTGGCAGCATCTTCTTTTAAGCTAAACCAATTACCTCCATGCCCAAGGGAAGATCAGAACGAGCAAGTCTGTAAAATGTTCAGCTTTAGATCTGTCCTGTGCCTAAGTTTGAGACATTAAAGCAATCTAACTTAACAGAGACGAAGTCAGCATGAGGAAGCTGAACAATCTCTAAGTTTCTTACAGATAGTTTACTTATTCTCCATTATTTTGTATTTTAAATTATTCTTTCGTAATTAACTGTAAGATATTAATCTAGATGTAACAGAGCAGAAAGAATTTCAGAAACAGTACTAAAGTCACTATGTCAATAAACTGGTTACCATAAGAGGATAGACATAAAGACTCAAGTCTAGGAAAAGAATAGTGACCCCAACTTTTGCCAAATCTCAAGTAAAACTGATATTCTAGGGTAGATGGACCACTGGATTAACAAAATGTGGGTTACTTTTAGAAAATGTTTTCATATAACACTGCTACACTGTGGGATAAGCAGAGGAAGCACCTAAGAAAAGAAAAATATTTGCAAGCTTTTGACTTACATATTTAAAACCAAAACTTTATCTGCACTATTTTCTACAACAAAAATTTTTAGGAGATATTCAACTTAGGTCTTCCTTCTCTCAGTTCTTCCTAACATAAAATGATAGAGTATGTTATGATAAAATATTTTCTTTTTGATGCTGTTGGATTTGGGATCAGCAAACTTATTTTTGTAAATAAAGTTTTATTAGCATACAGCCATGCTCATTCATTTAGCTCATTCATTTATATATTGTCTATGGCTACTTTTTTCCTAAACAGCATAGGTAACAAGAAGTGATAGACCACACAGCTTGCAAGCCTATTTACTATCTAGCCCTTATGAAAAAAAGTTTGCGAGGCAGGTGGGTGGCTCAATCAGTTAAGCATCTGACTTTGGCTCAGGTCATGATCTTGTGGTTCATGAGTTCAAGCCCTGTATCAGGCTCTGTGCTGACAGCTCAGAGCCTGGAGCCTGCTTCGGATTCTGTGTCTCCCTCTCTCTCTGCCCCTCCTCTGCTCAAGCTCTGTCTCTCTCTCTCTCTCTCCAAAATAAACATTTAAAAAAAAAGAAGAAGAAAGAAAGAAAAGAAAAGAAAAAAGTTTGGTGGAACACCTGAGCATACAACTCTTGGGTCAAAGGCTCAGGTCATGATCTCAAGGTTGTGGGTCAAGCCCTGTATTGGGCTCTACGCTGAGGGCTCCGAGCTGAGTGTGGAGCCTGCCTGGGATTCTCTCTCTCCATCTCTCTCTGCCCCTCCCCCATCCGTGCGTGCTCTCTCTCACTCCCTCTCTCTCAAAATAAATATTTATAAAAAAAACAACAACTTTGCTGACCCCTAGAGGGATGGGGAGGAAGGGAAGAGAAGTCCACCCAGAAGTAATTCCTCAGGATTGGCTGTGGCCTCCTATTATTGTTAGAGTAAGAATTCACAACTAAGCAAGCAAAAGCAGTAAATATAGAGCTCTCTGGAAATTACTGAGAAAGTGGTTGAAAAAGATTGCCTGAAAGCTTCCCACTCAATATTTCAGAGGCTAGAGCAATTCTCTTTAGATTTTAAGAAAAAGTAAAAGGCATATTATTTACATCTACTTGAGCTCACCAAATAAATTAAAATTGATTTTTTCAGAAATCACTGAGATTGTCTCCGATAATTCACTGCTATAGTATTAAGTACTAAAATGAACAATAATAAATTAAAAGCAGGATGAGTCACCATGATGTTAATATAAGCCTTCCTTTGTTAGTGTCTCTACTCCAAGGAATGCGTATTACCTCTTTTCTCCATTTTTATTAAGTTCTACTGCCCTCATAATAGTTCTATAAGAATGTTCAAGTATTTTTTTACATCAGTCTAAAATATAGTCAACCCACACAAAAAAATGTAGTTTTTCCACTAAACTATACTCTCTTTCTTCTATAAGTCAAGAGTTCTACAAACTTACCGAAACAGATCCAAGTTACTATATTTCTCAAACCCAGGTTTAAAGAAGGATGCAATAAATTTCCGCAAAGATGGAAGAAGATTATCTCCTTGATTCTATTTTTTAAAAAGAGAGGAAGGATATACATTAGACTTACAGTGTTTAATTATATCATTCAAAGGAGGAGGGCACCGGGGTGGCTCAGTTGGTCACGCGTCTGACTCCTGATTTAGACTCAGGTCATGATCTCATGATTTTTGAGTTCGAGCCCCAAGTTGGCATGGAGCCTGCTTGGGATTCTCTGTCTCCTTTTCTCTCTGCACAGCCCACCCCCCACCCTGCCTTTGCCTCTCAAAAATAAACATATAAACATTTAAAAAATTCTTTTCAAGGGAGGAAAAAGCCCTTAAAAAAAAAAAACACTGATCAGATTAAGTTTCTTGAATAGGTGGAGGTAGAGAGAACTTCTACATTTTGATCTCCAATTAAAGTCAACTAACCATTAAACAGCTTAACACCCGATATACCATATCCACCAATTGTCTAATAAGCTTCTATTACATGTTTAGCACTGTGTGAGGTGTGTTGGAGGCTCTAAATCTGGTTAAGACATGATTCTTGCCCTCAAAGAGTAGAGTATATAAAGCAGCTATCAACAAAATTACAAAGCACTATAATAAGGGCAATGGCAGAACTATCCACAGAATATTTATAGCAAAGACAGAAGGAACATATAACACAGTCTGCAAAGGGAAAAAGGACCAGGAAAAGCTCCTTGGAGAGGCTGATGCCTGAAACATATTAAAGGATGAATAAGAAAATGTGAAACACAAAAACATATTTAAGAATTTTGAGGCTTTTTTTTTTTACCTGTAGGATGAAGAATTTGCACATATGATAAAAAATCTCTGCATTCTGAGGATTTTTTTCAAATGCAGTAAGCCACACTGCTCTGGCTTTGTCATGCTGATTTGTTTGCAAATATAAAGCAACAAGGGCTTCCAACAATTGGCAGTTCATGGGACACGTTTCCAATAAACATTTACAAAGCTCCACTGCAGCCTCATACCTTTAATAACAAAAAAACATGTCTAAACACATGAGAAAAAAAATCAACTTTTAACGCACAGTTAACTGTCGATTAAGTTTTACCTCTCTAGAAGCTGGTGCAGAGCAATCATGTTTGTGTAAAGTGGAACACAGACTTCTACTCTTTCCTCAACAGTATGGCTCTCATCTGTGCAAGCTTTCACCGCATCTATCCAAAAACATCACAATAACAGAAATCAAACGTAAAATGAATTATCTATGTTATTTAAATTCTGGGAGACTAATACAACATGGTGGCCTACCCTTTTGCTTGACCATAATCTTATTCATCTCTACTCCAGAGGTATTTTTAGGTATCTCCAAACTCCCTAAAACTCAACCTCTTACCCTCTCATTCTTGGTAAGAATAAAACCATTCAATATGAGCTCTCACACGTATCAAAGGTTTCACTTAAGTGTCTCTGCATTTACCTAAATTTCTTAAAACTGGTCTCAAAAAAAAAAAATCATAGAATGAATTATCTTTTGGTTTTTCTTTGACCCAATTCAAGAGGCCTTGCTCTCTGTTATACAGCCATTTAATTGTCTTCCCCTAAACTAGATCCTTTCCTTATTCCTTCAAAACACGTTTCCCTTGTAAAGAGTCCTTTACTTGATCCTGCTGGGTCTTAGAGAATGGTTCACTGTTTTACTTTGCACAGCTGTTACCATTTCCTCCTTTGCTCAGTGGTAGTATGATTTCCCAGATAGAGTGTCATTCTGAAACTGCACTTCTGACGTTCACTTACAAAAATCATCTAAACAAACCTAAAGGTCAATACTACACTTGCTTCATTCTCAATTGATAATGTTCTTCCTCTTCTTAACTTTTTCTTCCCTATGCTATCAAGAGTTTATTTACATGTCCTCTTGGTCTCTTTCATTGACTCTTCTCCTTCACCCCTGTTGCTATAGTCTTAAGTTTCCATTTTCTCAGAGAAAATATTTCATAGCTTCAACTACTAAAAAATTTACCGCAAGAGCACATTAAAAACTGTGAAGCACTTTATAATATAGTGGCTCCTACATTAATAACTTTCAAATCATTTTTCTATCCATAATCATCCACTTAAGGTCCACTTGCTTATTTCCTTCTGCCAGTAAGCATTTCCACTTGAATGGCCAATTACCATTCACAAATACTACTCCTACTACCAAAATCAGTCTTCCCAAATTTACTTGTTTTCTATTAATACACTTTTTCCCCCAGCCTCAAAACCCTGAAATCATCTTTGACTATTTCTTCTCTATTTCCCTCACATCTGCATGTGAGAACTTCAAATGTCTCCAATAAACATTCCCTCTTTCCCAGGTTCTGTTTTTTGTGCTTCACTTATGGCCATCAGCTTCTGGTTTTCATACCTTTCAAATCATTCCTCTTCAGCACATTCTTCCTTTCTTCAAGAACCTTGACTGTCATCAAGTCTACCACTTACAAAGTTCATGAAAATCTGATATCATTCCACTTACCGAACTTAATTTCTACTGTTCTCTAGCATAAAACTCTTGCTTTGATAAGAACTCTCCCTTCTTCTAATCTCCCTTCAAATCCACTGCACCAATTTCTATCTACTTGTTGCTTTTTATTAACTTAGCTCCCTTAACAGGAATGTCCTGCTTTTCCTTCCTTTTCTTTGGTTTATTCACTAAATATTTACTAAGCACTTAGTATGCTGCAGACATTATAGGTCCTTGGGAAATACAGAACAAATAAGACCAGGGTCCCATCTTTGAGGAAGCCAACTATGTCACAACAGAATCAGCTTCACAGTCCAGTTCCAAGTCTTAATTCTTCTGCAAAGACTTCTTTCATCATGCCAACCTACAATAAGCTCTCTCCTTTGGGGTTATGACCTGCACAATATAATTCTATACATCACAAATCTCTGTCTCTTCTGAAGCACAGAATTTAGACTATATACCAATACAGTTACATGGTCTCATACATTTAATAACTGTATCAAATGGATAAATTTTATCTTGTGACTAGGCTACATACTTCCTATTAGAAGGGAATAAGCTTTGTTCTTAACTGTTGTCCATAGCTGATATACCATTTAGCATATGGTAGTACTCAAACTCATTGACTAATGAAGAAAACATTAGTTACTTGAAAAGAGATGATATAACCTTTTAACTATCACCTTGATGGATTGTTTTTAAAAAATTACCTGGTTCTCTTATTCAATCAACTCATTAAATCTACATAATATGTTTTATCTACATATTTAGCCACAATCAAAAAAAATATTTAAGGTAATATAGTTCCTGGCTTTCATAGATGCCAAATGTCCATCTTATGTGACTCAACCCTTAATCTTTTAAGCATTGATATACTACTAAAGTGTTAAACTACAGCTTGAAATATGTAGATACAAATTTGTTCCAATTAATTATGAAGAATCATAATAAGGGGTAAGTTGATGTTCTAAATAACTTATAAACATTTGCACTTACCTTCGAAAACTGCTAGCAACATGTCAGGATTAGTCTTTACATCTTGAACTGTTTGCCATGGCATTACAAATGATTCTGTGTTAACAATTCTTGAAGGATTGGCATTAGATGGATCGTAAAATTTTGAAGGGAGAACGTTGAATTCAATAAGATGTATGTAGGCCAGCCATGCCAAGCATCGATCACTTGTTTTAAGGTATTCAGCTACTATTCCACCATTAGCTGATTTCAGTGCATTCTAGGTAAAATGAAAAAACAGCCTGTGTTTTTAGAAATAATGACTCCTATTCTTAGTAAGATTCAAATGTAAGGGCAAAGAAGAATACAAGGGTCGTATTTCTTTGGAGTGGTTCTTAAATATCTAAGTCAAAATTTGACAGCTGCCAATTTTTTTTTAATGAAAAAACTCTTTAGAAATGTCAATACAGATTAATATAATTTTTCCTCTGCTAAGATTTATAAGCTAATTACTGAAAAAAATTCAATTTATCTGTACATTTTTAGTGTCTCGACATTCAAAATCTAGTAAGACAAAAACAGTAAAACAACAAACAAAAAGACCCACCATACAGGAGATTTTCACTATGGACTAATTTTTTTTCCTTATTGTCTGAATACTGAAGTTTATTCTGGTGGGTACTTAACATACGTCTTCATTTAAACCTCATAAATAATCTTAAAAAGGCATTATCCCCACTAAGCAAATGAGGAAAGTCATAAACTGACCCAACTCTACACAACTTACTGATAATAAGTGGCAAAACAAGGATTCAAATCTAAAGCCTGTGTGCTTATTAAACAGCTAATCTGTAATGTTTCAGACCTTTAAAAAATTCTCTATAAAATGTAATTAAATGCTATGATAAATGTTTACCTGTAAAACTGCAAGTGCACTCTGGCACCTTCCAGTAAATATGTGCAGCTGAACTCTGAACAAGAGAGCCTCTAAGAGCTGAAAGGACAGAATATCTGATGCTTCCCGCTTGGCTGCTCCCATCAGAAACTCCACCATTCTTTCACATACATAATCCTTTTCTTCAAAGGTGCTTTCTAGGTGCAGAAACTGCCCAAAAGGGTTTCATATAATTAATCCTGCTTCATAAAAATAAACTGTAAAGCTACAGATTTTCCACAGTTCATTAAATGTCATATTAAATCTTCAATTTCTGCAAAAAGGATCATTATAAATACGTGTAAACCCATCTTCCTGGGGCACCTGTCTGGCTCAGTCAGTACAGCAGGCAACAGGTGATCTCGGGGTTTTGAGTTCAAGCCCCATGTTAGGCAAAGAGCTTACTTAAAAAAAACAAAAACAGGGGCGCCTGGGTGGCGCAGTCGGTTAAGCGTCCGACTTCAGCCAGGTCACGATCTCGCGGTCCGTGAGTTCGAGCCCCGCATCAGGCTCTGGGCTGATGGCTCGGAGCCTGGAGCCTGTTTCTGATTCTGTGTCTCCCTCTCTCTCTGCCCCTCCCCCGTTCATGCTCTGTCTCTCTCTGTCCCAAAAAAAATAAATTTAAAAAAAAATGTTGAAAAAAAAAAAAAAGGAAAAAAAAAAAAAAAAAACAAAAACAAAAACAAAACCATCTTCCAGTACCATATCCTAGATTTCCCATTCTACAAGTTAGAAAGTAGAACCAAATGAAAACTAAAATCATACAGAAGTACTCTTAGAATTACCACTGAAGCAAATTCATCTTTCCCTTCCTTGAATCAACAAAGTAATGGCAGCAAGACCATGACAAATTTACGAAATTTCAGGTTGCTGGTCAAGTACTATTTACATTGCTCAGGTTTGAGCACAAATTTTGTACATAAATATTGTACACAAATTCTGAGAACAGCATTCATATTAGATATATGTAGCAAAATAATTAAAAAGCCCTAAGAAATTAAAAGACCCCTTAAAGACCAAACAACTTTAAGGAAAAACTTCACACCCTATAAAATCTTATGGCAATCAATAGCATTAACTTTGGCACAAGGCTCCAGGTCAAAAATCAAGCATCTTTCACTGTCCAAACCTATTTGGTACCTGAGTTAGGAGAGAGAGTGGCAAGTTCATTCATTAAGGGATAGCATGTTATCCAAATCTCTCTGTTCTGAATTTCAGTTAGCAAATAAATGACAGATCTGACAGTTAATACATTTATCTAAAAGTTTAGCTAAAACTTATGGTTGCTGAGTTCAGCTGATAAAAGTTCAGATATTAATAAATATTCATTCTACAAGTGGATTAATTATAATTTTAAGTTTAAGCATGGGTAGGAAAACATCCCATTGTCTCAGAGAATAAAGGACTCATTTTTTCACCAAATCTCTGTATCATGGTAAAGTTCAGTATTAGTATGAATTTACAGATTAAGATTATTTCCTTAAGTAATGAGGATAGATAATAAAAAGACCAAAATGTTTTCTGACATTCATAAAAATGTTACATGAACACAGTAAATTAAAAAAATATTTTTTCAGGTGCTTTACAAAAAAATTCACGTTGCCCAAACCAAAACTGCCAATGAATAGGTAAGTGTAAAATGTTTTAAACCATTTATGTTTTTTCCTTACCAATAAGGTTAACAAGAAAATTTACCCCTTCACTACATATTTTCTTCTTATTTTAAATTTAGTCCTGACCCATGAGTGGTTTTGAAGTTACAGGACACTGAAAAGTCATTATATCTACCTGCAGATAAAGCATATGACTTTATTAAGCTATGCATCAATATTTAAGATGATCCAAAGAATTATAATAACACATACACATACACTATGCTATCTATTCTACTCACAGTCCAAAAACTTTGATAGTCAGGAGCATATTCAACAGCTGTTTCACACATTTCCTGCACTTCTTCCTTGGTTCCTCTTTTTGAGAACAATCTGAGGTAATGGCACCAAATTTCTGGATTGTCTTTGTTGTTTTCCAAAGCTCGAGCCAGAACATTTAAAGCAGAATCCAAGGACTCTGAACATAGCCTACATAAAAGAAAAAAACCAGGAACATCTTTTTTAAAAAATACTTCAAGATACTCTTAAATCAGGCTGATCTAATGAGTCAACTTTAAAGTTTCATTTAAAAAAAAAAATTCTGGGGGCGCCTGGATGGCGCAGTCGGTTAAGCGTCCGACTTCAGCCAGGTCACGATCTCGCGGTCCGTGAGTTCGAGCCCCGCGTCAGGCTCTGGGCTGATGGCTCAGAGCCTGGAGCCTGTTTCCGATTCTGTGTCTCCCTCTCTCTCTGCCCCTCCCCCGTTCATGCTCTGTCTCTCTCTGTCCCAAAAATAAAATAAAAAAAATAATAATAATAAAAAAAAATTAAAAAAAAAATTTTTTTTAATGTCTATTTATTTTTGAGAGAGAGTGAGACAGCACGAGCAGGGGAGGGGCAGAGAGAAAGGAAGACACAGAATCCGAAGCAGGCTCCAAACTCCACACTGTCAGCACAGAGCCCAATACGGGGCTCAAACCCACAAACTATGAGATCATGACTTGACCTGAAGTCGGATGCTTAACCAACGGAGCCACCCAGGTGCCTCTAAAGTTCCATTTTCTATTGGAACCTACCAAGAAGCTAGAAAGACCTATGACAAAGGGAGGTAGATTAGGATTTTAAATCACATCAGTCAAAAAAAAAAAGGTCCTGATTTCCCACAGACCTAACAATTCCTTTTTAAGTGGATGTTCAATGAGCATTTACCAAAAAAAAAACCCAAAAACCAAACAAACAAACAAAAAACCCACTGTTATAAAACCCTTAGATTATCAACTTCAAATGTACTTTATGTCTATATTTAGCAATACCTTTTATGAGTTACTCTGGTCTGCGAATGGGAAAAGTTAAACAATTCCCCCTCAAGGCCAACTACTGCCAACACAAAATATCAAAGCTTTCAATGTAACAGTTCTTTTCAACGGTCAAGGGCTTGCTATCTCTTCAAGAAGATAACTGTCTCATGATCCTATTCATAAAATAATGTACAGTTCTTTTGGCCTTCACTCAGTAAATGAGTCAGAAAAGAAAACACTGTAACTTACCCCAGTAACATGGAAATGACACACAAGGTAAGTTAAACAAGCACCATATTCAGGTATGTGTGATACATTAGCATCCCGCAGTGCTGCCTTACTAACAAAGCTTTTATACCAAGTTTTCTGACATTCAAAATAGCTTTCAAAAACTGAATTATAAATTTTCAAGTATAGTAATAAAAGACTATTCCTGATAATAAAAGATTACTCCTGTTAATAGTATCAAAAAGTTGGAGTTAGAAAATGCAACAGGTTTATGAGAAAAATTACTATTTACCTTATTTGAATACATGTAACACCACCCACAGAAAAAAAGCCAATTCATCAGAATTTAGATGTTCCTAGACAAGCTTTAAATCCCTAAATTAAAAACTAACATAAAACTTAATTTGTTCCATTGTGATTTTACCATAATTTTAAGAGACTATCACTATGTGCCTAACTTTAAAAAAAAAAAAAAAGGGGGCGCCTGGGTGGCGCAGTCGGTTAAGCGTCCGACTTCAGCCAGGTCACGATCTCGCGGTCCGTGAGTTCGAGCCCCGCGTCAGGCTCTGGGCTGATGGCTCGGAGCCTGGAGCCTGTTTCCGATTCTGTGTCTCCCTCTCTCTCTGCCCCTCCCCCGTTCATGCTCTGTCTCTCTCTGTCCCAAAAAATAAATAAAAAATGTTGAAAAAAAAAAAAAAAATTTAAAAAAAAAAAAAAAAAAAAAAACAATAATCCTTGCACCACTCAGAATATACTGTTTTAACTAATCCTGCTTTGAAATAAGAGCCTACTGGAGTTAAAAACTGTGGCTAATTTATTACCCACACACTGAGCCACACACACAACTCAAGATCTAACCTTAAACTTTTTCTAACAGCTTTTAAACAATACAGTGCTTCTGGTTTTGTCAAAAAACAAAGACCTCATTGATTCCATGATGTAAACGTGATTACCACAGATAAAATACACTTCAAACATAAAAATATAAATGTGCAACAGTTGACACAA